>NW_021604595.1:1785788-1798822 GCF_004785775.1 Grammomys surdaster
GGCGGGGGTGGGGTGGGGTGAGGGGTGAGTGATTTCAGAGAAAGCTTCCAGAGCACAGAAAGCTCTTCATGTGCAGTGGGAGTTACCAGAGTGAGCAGGCAGAAGCTTGTGCAAAGGGCCATTGTGAGCCTAAGGGATTAAAGCGCAGCATTGGTAGAGCACAGACAGGGAGGCGCGGGGCATGCTGGGAAATGCAGAGAAGCTACTGAAGGGGCAATACCAGAGCGCCTCAGCCTGGGAAGACAGTGAAAGGCATGGAGAAAAGAAGCAGCAAGAGCGCCTCTCCCGTCTTCTAGGGAACTCCTTGCAGCGACTTCTGTATGGCTCCTGGAATTAACACTATTTGTTTCCTTTGGGGGAATGTGTCCATCCCACGGTGCTCTCCAGAACCAAACGAAAAACAAACATCGAAACCACACTAGCTGCCTAGAAACACTGATAATGGGAGCCAAAGGGAAACCCAGTCGAGATGCTGAGTTCACGTCAGGTGAACGCGGCAGTCAGCCTGCAGCCCATTTTCTCTGAGTTCCTTTGGAAGCTTTGAGCCGAACATGAAGTCATGCGTTGCTCGCCCTGCACAGTGAGACACAGCCTTGTCATCCCCAGGTCGCTGTGGCTAAGGGATTCACAGTGCCCTTCCCTTCCCTGTAAAGCTCTGTGCGTTTATATACAGGTATGTGCACGTGAAGGACAGAGGTCAACCTTCCGTGTTCTCACTTAAGTATCATGTTTTGGAGGCAGGGTGCCTCACGATCTTGGAGCTTGCTGGAGTAGTCCAGACTGGCTGGACAGCGAGCCCTTAGAGAGCTTCTTGTCTCTGCTTCTCCAGAACTAGGAGTATAAGAGAGAGTCACTACACCTGGCTTCCCCCCCCACCCCCGAATGTTTGGGCCTCAGGGATGGAGTCCAGGTCCCGATACTTGTAAAGTAAGCAATTTATTGACTAGTTATCTGTCCAGCTCTTGCTAGTCTCTTGAAAGTATGTCACGATGGATCAAAACACGTCTTTTTGGTCAAGACCATTTCTGGAATTATATATATTGTTTTTGCTTTAGTTGCACAGAGTGGACAGTGAACCACAATTATACCCTATTTAAACAGTTTTCTACCGGTGGGTGGCAAAGCCTTAGGGAGATTGGAAATTACTTCACGGGAATCTGAGATCTTTAAGTACACCCTCTGCCATAAACAGACTGAATAAGAGAAGGTTCTCTGTCATTTTTAGTCTTAATCAGCAGAGAGAGTGCCAGGATAGTACTCGGCTGGAGGTGGTCCTTGCAGGTTGTTGACATTTAGAAGGGGGCCTCAGACCCTGAAAGTGTGTGGAATCCTAGGTGGATCAGGCGATTGCCATATTCAGATTCAAAAGCGTTTAGGAAGAGTCTAGGTTGCTTATCTCCTTCACAGGGATTCTGGACTGCTGGTGCGAGGGGACAGGAAACTGACTCAGGCCTAGCAATGCTGAAGAGCTGGGCTAGATGCCCAAGAGCCCTTTATGCAGCTCCCGAAAGGCATACCCTTATACAGTTCAGCCTTGCTGAGATGTATCCTGCAAAGGCATGGGGTCAGCATGCCTGTATCCGTGGTTCAAGCTCGCTGCCTGTCTGTTTGGGTCTGTAGGAGCATGTGTGTCTAGACACGCTTTCTCATGTGTGTGGGGTAAACTTCCATTTATCTATTTTTAATGTCGTGGTTCTGGGGGAATCCAGGGCAGGGAGGGCCTTACGTATATGAGGACAGTGCTCTTTCACTGAGCCATATTCCTAGGCCAGAGATCAACTGGCAAACCCTTGAGACACCCCAGGTATGCAGCTCAGACACTTCGGGGAAATGGTTAGCTTTCTGAGATGAAGGCTGAGCATGCCCTGGTGCCGACCAGCCCTTACCGGGTACATCGAAGACAGTTTTGTTAGCAACTCTCTGATTGTGTATGCTTTTTCCTAACCCTTCCTATTTCTGACAGTCTGACTCACCGCTCCTACGCCCACCCTTGAGGCTAATCTGCACTTAGATATTTTATACCCATTTTCAAGGGACAAATGATAAATTCAGGACCACAAGGATACCATCCTCTTTATGTGGCAGACCTCCCCAGTAGTGGTTTTCCGAAAGTGTATACCCTGGTGCTGGAAATGCCTCAGGGATCGTAGCTTCTGCTATATTGGAACAACCTAACGCTCAAGGACGGTTAGCTGCAGACAGCAGGAGGGAGTTCTGCTTTTCTTCGTTGTCTAATATCTAACTCCTTTCCCACTCCTTTCAGTGGAAGGACAAAGCAGGTAGCTACCTTTAAATGTCTTCTATGTTCCAGACGTGTCCCATGTTAGGAGCACACGGTCTGTACTTCTCAACAAAGGCGGATTTACTATCATCCCACTTTGCAGAGGCCTGATGGACCCTGCTCAGGCTCATCTAGCTGAGAGGAAGGGTGGGGATCTGGGTGCAGGGTTGCCTGACTGTGGCTGGGGCCCTTTCCTGAATGCCTTGTCACCTCTTGTCATTTTCAGTTTGGCGATCTGCCTTCAGAGAGAATCTATCTCCCACACAAGTTTCTTTTTGTTAGGTGGCGACGATTTCCTCTGGGTCGATGTTGCCAATCATGCACGCCACACAGTGAATGTGCTCACTTAAGCACACCTTGAGAAATAATCCTGAGCCAGATGCCCCTCCCCAGAGCTCGCCTCTCTCCTCAGCTCGAGCACAGCATGAACATCCGGGCCGTGATCACCATCCACAAAATCCACATGACTTTTCCAGAGTGTATACAGATCCAACCTAGTCTTTTTTCCCCGTGGGTGATTTTCAAAACTCTGTCACAAAAATAAACAAAAACAAGGAGCGACAAGCCCAAACAGGCTGAGAATCACCAGGGTACTGATGGGATTCGGTTTACTTATTGGCAATGTTCACGCCTCCTGCTTCATGGTAAATTTATCTTTCCTTCTCCTCTGGCACTGACGTCCATGGACATGAAGAACATGTCTCCACCTTGGGCACCTGAAGATCACATCTGCCTTCTCTGCCCTCTGTCCCTAAGGACAACAATCTAGGATATCTTTCTTCCAAAGTCCTATTTTCTCTACTCTAGGTAACAGCAGGAAAGTACTGCCAACTCAGGGAACTTGGGGCGCCAACTTGGGGTGATGTCTGTAGATATCTGCTGCCTGTTGTGAACAGATCCCCGTTTCCCTTCCTTCTGCTATCTTTCTCTCTATGGTCTTCAGACAGCATGCGCCCGCCCACCTGTGGTGGCGGCTTCTCCACTGCCTGGTCCTGTTTCATGGCTTCTGCCACCAACTTGTGTATCAGCATCACAGATGCTCAGGGCATTGCGTGTTCTAACTGGACAGGGAGTGCAGGCCTGATGGAGGAGGCTTGGCGCCCGACATTCCAGGATTACTCTTCTTATTGAAGACTGGGCCACTGGGGTCTGTACATTTCACTCTGAGGCTGGGGCCTGTGGTCAGAGGCTGTGAAACAGGGATTTTATTTTATCTTATGCTTCTTTGAAGCCTTTGTTGAGCTCTGTGCTTTCTTCTGGTTCTGTTCTGCCTATGATGTTCACAAGGGCTTCTCAAGGACTATTTTATTATAATTTAGTTTATGCACTGGATATCATTTATATCTTACAAATTCAACATCAGCATTGCTCTAGTGATTTAAGCCTTAATAGTTGATTCATATTCAATGTTTCTATTGTCTTTGTTTTTTTAAAAAATATTTATTATTTTCAATTATGCATATATTATGTTTCTGTGTGGAGGTCTGTGTGTATGAGTGAAGTGTCCAAAGGTACCGGAAGGGGGAGCTTCTGCTGGAGCTGGAGTTGCAGGCAGTAGCAAGTTGCCCAGTGTAGTGCTGGGAACTAAAGTCAAATTCTCTGCAAGAGCACATGTGCTCTTAATCAGCAAGCTGTGTCTCCAACTCTAGTGTATCCATTTGCTTACACTTTTGTAACAGGTGCTGTTTTCTTTCTTTTTTCTTCATTATGTTTCTGGAGACAGAGTCTCACTAGGTAACCCTGACTGGCCTGAAACACAGTTTGTTAGAACAGCCTGGCCGTGGACCCACAGATCGCCTTCCCATGCCTCCTGTGTGCTGGGATGAAAGCAAGTACCACCATGCTTGCCCAGTTCTTACTGTTTCAAATCCCTGCACCAACTTAAGGAATCTGCCCTCGATTTGGGGAAATATTTTAGTTACCAGAGGTTAATTATTAAGGAAAAATACTTTCAGAAATCATAAAGATGGCTTCACCTTGTATATTTATTTTAAAAAAAAATAACAGTATTACAGGGGCTAGAGAGATGGCTTTGTGGGCAAAGGCATTTGTTGTGTAAGTCTGATGATCCGGGTTCAATCCATAGAAGAAGGTGTACTGTGATGGCTTGCATTTGAAATGCCACCATTATTATATATTATTATGGGAGATAGGAGGTAAAAGTAGAAGAAATTTCCCAGAAGCTGGTGAGAGGAGCTAGCCCAGAGTATACAGGGCAGCAAGAAAGATAGGAACAACCCTGTTTCAACAAGGTCAGTGGAGGGAACCAGTTCCTGAAGGTTGTCTGATGTTCACATGTGGGATGGCATCTGTGGGGAAGTAGACACATGCATGCACACACACACACCACCACCACCACCACCAACAACAACAACAACAGCAATAAAAATACCATACTCCAGCCAGTTATCTGGAAGAACATGTAACTGTGTGTATATGTTACATGTCATTTGGCTTGTCAGTTTAGGGGGCCTTATAGAAAAGGAAAACTGGATATTTTTTAAATTTCAAAGTTTTATTAAACGAACACAGGAATAATGCATAAGCACACTGTTTGTCTCTATCCCAAAGCTAACTATCTTAAGCGACAGTTTTTAAATACCTATCTGATGGATGGAGTGTAGAAAGATTGCATTGATTTGTTTGAACTAGATGACCATACAAGGGATGAAAATTAGCAGAAGGTTTCGCTGGCTTTAAAAGAAGTTCAACAGATCTCAGAGCAACAGGAAGAGGCTCCTGGTTATTCATTTTGTTCCTGCTTGGTATTTGTTGGAAAGATCTTCTGTGATAAACTCAACACAGCAGGTGGGGCCCAGTGTCACCTTACACTGTGACCTTGGCCAGCTGTCATGCTACAGCCAGGAAGTGGGAGCAGGCGAATCAGGTCTCCAGCAGGGACCAGGACGCTGCGGGACACTGCAGCCCCCCTCTTCTGAGCTTCTACATCTCCATCTATTCCTTCCTGGGTGGCTTTGTTGCTGCCAGGCTATCTGTAGTAACGTCTATTCTGATGACTTACACACATTTCTACTGCTGGGCTTATAGGCTCTTTGTGCCAAGGGTTTCCCTTCATCTTCATGTCATCAGCAATTAGAACGGTGCCTGGTATACAGCTGGCTCACGATCTTAGTTTGTTAAAGGAATGCATCAAGTTGCACAGTGTGTTAGAGTCAAAAGTGTGTGTGTGTGCATGTGTATGTGTCTTACACACACAGATTAGGGACTCAGATGATTGTGGAAACTTGGTGTATTAGTGACTCGTGTTTCAACAAGCCTGCCAAAAGCATCTTAGGGAAAAGGTTTATCCTGTGTCAGAACAGGGTTATAAGAGTGACCGTGGTGAATGATGTCTTGGGGAACCATGAGAGAGACTCCAGAAAAGAAGGCAGAGGACCTTTGACCTCAGGTGCATTTTGTTCCCTGGATTGTTCTTGGACATGATTTCATGCCTCCTGTATAAAACGTTTGCATTCAATTTATAAGACGTATTTGTTCTTGTTGGATGTCAGAACACAGCCATAGAACCCAATCTGGTCTCTGTCCCCTGAATCTGAGTATAGCCTTTTGCCTTGCTTTCGTGCCTTACCGGATATACTCTACACTGTGTGCCAGGCAATTGTGTTTGAATTCGTCTGCCCTGAGAAAGTTCAGGAAAGGGGCTGCTCTGTTAATATTTAGTAAGTGCTTACTGGAGTCTATATGTTTTTCTGACCATGTTTTTCTGAACTCAAAGAGTTTTCCTTAGGTCATTTGTTAAATTTGTGTATGAAAGAACATGGAAACAGAGGGAAGACTGTGTGCAGCATCAGACTGTAGTCCTTTCAGGTTCAAAGATCCCAGGTCCAGCAGACAAGATCTGCATGTCTGCTGAAAAGTTGACAATTCTGGCTTGCAATTCAGGAGGGAAGGCATGCAGGCAGGCACTGGAAGCTGGCTGGTCACACTGTATCTGTAGTTACAAAGCAAGAGTGAACAGGAATTAATATCCATCTACAGAAGCTCAAAGCCACCCCTTTGTTAATTATAAGATTCTCTAGTACCTATCTTAAGCCTTAATACAAACTAACACATACTAGACACAGGCAGGACAGTTCCCAGTCACCATCAGTGTCGTAAACCATGGGGTCGTTGTTCAGTGGAGTAGAATTTATTTTGCCTTTTAATATTTATTTTACATGTGCATGCATTCATTCACTTGCTGCAGTGTGTGTGTGTGTGTGTGTGTGTGTGTGTGTGTATGTGTGTGTGTATTTTGTTTTGTGAAAGCCATCACCATAAAGCTATTAATTCATTGTCACTGGGAGTTTTCACATATTTGTTCATGTATTTTTGTTTAACATTCATTTTAGCTTTCCATTCCTGTAACAAAAGGTTGAGAAAATCAACTTGTGAAGAGAGTAGGCTCATTTTGGTTCACATTTTTTGAGCTTTAAGTGGCTGGTCCTGCTGCTTTGGGCCTGTTGGAGCAGCAACTCCCTGCAGGCACCTCACGGCCAGGAACTTCAAAGAAGGGCAACAGTGTGTGTGTGTGTGTGTGTGTGTTTGTGTGTGTGTGTGTTTGGCGTGGGGGGGGAGGCGGCTCCAGTACCCTCAGTGATGGGAAGATCTCCCGCTAGGTCCTCACTCTTAAAGAACCCTTTACCTCTCAAGAGTATCATCTGTGAACAAGATTCTCTCTCTCTCTCTTTTTTTTAAAAAAAGATGTTTATTATGTACAGTGTTCTGTCTGCATATATGGCTGTATGCCAGATGAGGGCACCAGATCTCATTACAGACGGTTGTGAGCCACCATGTGGTTGCTGGGAATTGAACTCAGGACTTCTGTAAGAGCAGGCAGTGCTTTTAACCACTGAGCCATCTCTCCAGACCTGTGAACAGGATTCTCAGACATGGTCCTGGGGAGCCATTACCGGCCAAGCTATAGCAAGACCAAATGATCAGAGGGAGAAGCAGAGAGGGAAAGAGAGAAAGAAAAGAAGGAGAAAGAGGAAGAAGAAGAGGAGGAGGAGGAGGAGGAGGAGGAGGAAGAGGAGGAAGAGGAAGAAGAGGAAGAGGAGGAGGAGGAAGAGGAAGAAGAAGAAGAAGAAGAAGAAGAAGAAGAAGAAGAAGAAGAAGAAGAAGAGATTTATTGATCAAAGCTTTGAGATAAAAAACAAAAACAAAAACAAAAATAACAAAAACAAAACCCCACATCTGTAGAATAGAAGTCACTTACCAATACTCACAAATGACTTGCTGAAGTAATTAACAAAATCTAGAACTTAGAAAGTGAAAATAGGAGGGAGGATTAGGAATTCAGGGTCAACGCTGTCTACGCAGTGACTCTGGGGATAGTCTGATCATAAGAACCTACCTCAAAAATCAAGAAATGAAAAACACTCTTATTAAATAATTAAGTAATTAACCATTCTGGAGTACTGGTTTGTTTATTATGTTAGTTCAGTTAAGACTCTGTCTTGAGCCGGCAAGATGGATCAGCGGGTACAGGAGCTGGCTTCTGAGCATGGCTACCTGGGATCCACATAATGGGAGGAGAAGCCAGTTCCCTAATGCTGTCTATGATTTCCACACGTGCACTCCTGTGACATGTGTGTGCTTCCCCCAAACAGAAATAAGTTACTAAGTACATAAATAAATATCAAATTTTGTTTCCCAAATTTTGCAATAATTTTTTTTGCAAATTACTAATTTTTTTTTCTGGAAGACCCACATAAGGGACATACCTAATCATTGGTGTACTGGCTGGTTCTGTGTCAACTTGACACAAGTTAAAGTTACCACAGAGAAGGAGCCTCCCTGGAGGAAATGCCTCCATGAGATCTAGCTGTAAGGCATTTTCTCAATTAGTGATCAAAGGGGGACGGCCCATTGTGGGTGGTGCCATCCCTGGGCTGGTGGTCCTGGGTTCTATAAAAAAGCAAGCTGAGTAAGCCAGGGGATGCAAGCCAGTAAGTAACATCCTTCCACAGCCTCTGCATCAGCTCCTGCTTCCTCACCTGCTTGAGTTCCAGTCCTGACTTCCTTTGGTGATGAACATCGATGTGGAAGTGTAAGCTGAATAAACCCTTTCCTCCCCAGCTTGCTTCTTGGTCATGATGTTTTGTGCAGGAATAGAAACCCTGACTAAGACATTGGCTGGGCCCATTCTGTGTTGTGATAAAATGCCTGACAAAAGATGTTCTTGTGGCTCTTGGCTCTAAAGACTCATGACCACAGAGCAGGTATGTACCTGGCTTTTGTGAGACCCTTGTGCTCAATGGTGTTATAATGACAGTAGCTTGTGCAAAAGCAATCATGTGACAAGAAGCCAGAGATGGGGGTGGGGGCAGGGGCAGGCTTGCTCTTGTGTACAGCAATCTGTGTTCTCTTAGAATACTGATTTAGTCTCACCGAAGCTAGACCTTCTGAGGGAGATTATCAACCCCGTTAGGGCGGAGGACTCTCTATGGCCCAATTACCTGTTAGATGCCATCTCTTAAAGCAAAGCCAGGTGTACAGTACATGTCTATTTTTACAAAGAAAGGAAACGGTTTTACGTATACATATCAAAACTTGTATATGTTTGTACATGGTGGACAAAGAAGGCTTTAATACTGAAAACTAAGAGAGAGAGAGATGCTAGAAGAAGAGGGGCTACAGGAGATATTGTCAGTGAAAAACCATTTAGTCGTAAGGCAAAGAGCAAATATGTAACGAGTTGGTGCTAACAAATACCTTACCTTTGCATCCCTGAGCTTCAGGGAAGTGTAAACTGCTTACCTACAGCTAGAAGCAACAAATCCACTTCAGAAGGGATGCCCTTGGGAAGGTAGTACCTGGGGTCAGGATTAGCAGATGATGCTGTTTGGAGATCCCACTGTGCCTCTACCCTCCTGGCTGCCCTATGCTGCTTCTCTTTGGTACTCACTGTAGCACTGCACACAGGTGGAAGCTTAATAAGGGGACACTATTGTGGCTGGGGACAGGGAAGCAAAGCCAAGAGTACTGAATGCAAATGGGGGGGCTCCCCATGAGGCCTCATCCTTCCAGGCCTGCAGCTCAGCTAACAAAACAGAGCCCGCTGGGCTTTCTGCCTGGCAGCCCCAGAGAAGAGCAGAGGAGAGGCCATTCCTGGGTATCCTCTCAATAGGTGTATTGATTCTTTGGACAAAAAGTGAATTTGGAGCTGGCTGAAGCTGCATCCAGTGGCCTGCACAGAATGAGAGGCACTGACAGGGCAGCATTTCGTCCATCTATGCTTTTAGCACAGGATGCGACAGCTTTAGATTGGTTTCCAGGATGGGGAACCCTCGAGTTCTGGCATGCCTTGTCTGTGTGTTGTGGTATTCAGCCCCTGGCCGGAGATGGAGATCAGACAAAAAAACAGCTCCTGGGAGAAGGGAAACCATTCCTGTGAAGACAGCAGGATGGCCTGGGAATAGCAGAACTCAGGGTGAGGTCGTCTGAGCCCAAGCTCTGTCTTCCCAAAGCCCCCACCTTCCTCTCCTCCCTCTCCCCTCCCCCAGCTTTGTGAAGTCTGTTGCGCTTATTCGCTTGGATTCTTTCCATTGCCAATTTCAGTTTTGCCATAAACTGAATATTGTCTGTAGAGAAGCCGAGAAGGAAGAGAAATATAGCACCAGGGAAAGCTTGACACGGCAGGGGTGGTGCTTCTTTAAAGTTATGCTGCCTATCACAGCACAGAGATACCTGCACACCCATGTTGACTGTGGCACCATTCTTCATAGCGATCGATAGACATATGGCTGGAGAAAAGGGAGCATATATATCTGACATACACAGAGGTAAACACAGACGCAAACACATACACATAGAAACATAGACACACATACAGAACACACACAGACACACACATATGGAGACACACAGAGACATAAACACAGACACATACAGGCACACACATACAGAAACACATACAGACAACGCACATACAGAGACATGCACAGACCTAAACACAAACAGATACACACACATATAGAAACACACAGGCACACACACAGAAAAACAGACATAAACACACACAGACACACACACAGAAACATAGACATACATACAGATACAAATATGGGGGGACACACAGACAAACAGACACATACACATGCACACACATAAACACACACACATGGAACATAGACACACATATGGATACACATACACACATGTACTCACACATACCTCTTGCATATTTACACACACATACATTCAGAAACACAGACACACACATATGGATACACACATACACACACATGTACTCACAGATACCTCTTGCACATTTATACATGGACCCTCTCACACATACAGCCTTATAATCTCCTTATAATGGTGCTATTCCTGTCATTGTCTTAAGAAATGAGTTGTTTGCTGAGGTATCCAGCAATTTAACACACTTTAGAAGACAAGTTGAAGACTTCTTTTTGCTTGATCTGAACAGACTAGAGGTTCACTTTTGTAGCTATGTGAAATCTATAAAAGTCTTCAGTCATCTCCCGCGGTTGAATTCTGACCTGCTTGTACTCGTATGTTAGGTTCATCAGCACTGGGAGGTGTCCCCACCCCCTGCAAAATATTGATGTCCATAGATGACAGTATTTGTTGCCCAGGGCTGCTGTGACAATTAAACTGGGTAGCTTAAGCAAGAGCAGTGAATTCTTTCATGGTTATGGAGCCTGGAAATGAAAATTCAAGGTGCTGGCTTCACTGTTCTCCCCAGAATCTCCAAAGCATCTTTCATTACCCTCTAAGCTTCGGATATCCACTTTGCTGTGTCCCCATGTCTCTGCCTCCTCTCCTCTCCTCTCCCTGTCTCTGTCATATCTTCTATCTCTTAAAAAATAAAAATAAAAAAATATTTATTTTTTATCATGTACTGGTGTTCTGCCTGCATATATGGCTGCACCATATACATGCAGTACCCACAGAAACCACTCCCTGATGATTAAGCATTTAACATATTAGCCCACGGGGAGGGGTTTCTTTGTTGTTGTTCTTTTTTGTTTGTTTGTCTTTTGAGACAGAGTTTCTCTGTGTCGCCTTGGCTGTCCTAGAATTCACTCTGTGGACCATGCTGGCCTTGAACTCACAGAGATTCACTTGCCTCTGTCTCTCAAGTGCTGAGATTAAAGGAGTGTTCCATCTCCAGCCAGCCAGCCAGCCAGTCAGCCAGCCAGCCAGACAGCCAGACAGCCATTCTTATTAAACCACCACAGTCCGCTTCTTGGCTCCTACAAGCTTGTAGCTATATCATCATAAACAACAACAACAACAAAACATTCAGTCCAACTTCACAAGGCCCCCTAGGCTATCACAGTCTCAACATTTTAAAATTCAAGATCCTAAGTCTCTTCTTAAACTCATGGCAATCTCTCAATTGTGAGCCTCTGTAAAACCAAACTAAAAAAGCAGATAACATACTTCCAACTTAACGTACATTCCAAAGGGAGGGAGCATAGCATACTGGACCAAAGCAAGACTGAAAATCGGAAGAAGGGAAAACTCCACATTCTGCATCTCTATGTCTATTGTCAAAGTGCTCTTCAGATCTCCAGCTCCTTTCAGCTTTGTTGACTGTAACACACTTCTCTCTCTTGGGCTGGTTACGTGTGCAGTCTGCAGCTCCTACGGCTCTGGCATTTCTGAACATCTTGAGGTCTCCCAGGCAACCCAAGCTTCTCCTTCACAGGTTCATGCAATGGCTTCTTTAGGCCTCTATGCAGGGACACCCCTGCTACATGCCAGACCTCAGTGGCTTTCCTTAGTCTGGGAGGGAGATTTATAACCCCTTTCTTCTATCCTTGACTTTAAATCCAGAACCACACGGCAGAAGCTGCCAAATTCCGCAGCTTGTTGGGGCTGGAACTTGGCTGTCTCATTTAGTTACATTTGTATCAACTTTCTGTTGTTGATAGTTTTCTTCTTAAGCATTTCTTTAATTGAAGTTGGAAGCTTAGCCCTGACTTCACTACTCGCGTTATTCCGTTTAGCAACAGGCTCTTCTTTAAATTTTTATTTCCCTGAGCACTGGACTTAGCTCTGTTACACTTCCTGATGCTTCTTTTCTCTTTAAACTATACATTTTGTATTTCTCTTTGTCCAGCTTGTTCATTCTGAATCTAGGTAGGAGTGATTACTGATAACCACACGGCAGAGTCAGATAGTAGACTGTCCGGAAATCTCCTCTGCCAATGACATTAATCTAAAACTCTTTGACTAAGCCTCAGACAGATTTTTCTTTTTTTGGACAAGGTCAAAAAGCAGCCATATACTTTACCAAAACACCACAAGATTAGTCTGTAGGCTACTTACTAATATTATTCTCCTCTGAAACTTCTTGAGTTGGGCTATCATAGTTCAGATTGTCCTCAACATTGTCTTCCATGTTCCTACCAGGATGCTCTAATAAGCCTGGCTTAAAGTATTCAGCCTCTTTTCTAGTCCAAATTTCCCAAGTCCACACTCTGCCAACAAGCAGCATGGTTAGGCCTGTCTCAGCAGTGTTCCACTCCTGGTATCAACTTCTGTCTTTGTCACTGTTCATGATGGAGAGACACCAATGACCAAGGCCACTCTTAAACTGAGGGCTTGCTTACAGTTTTAGAGGCTTAGTCCGTTCTCATGATGGTGGGAAGCATGGCGGGGGAAGCATGGCGGTGCATATGATTCGGAGAAGTAACTAAGAATTACATCTTGATTTATAGGCAGGAAGCAGAGAGAGAGAGAGAGAGAGAGAGAGAGAGAGAGAGAGAGAGAGAGA
>NW_021604595.1:1798832-1805200 GCF_004785775.1 Grammomys surdaster
TGGCATGGGCTTTTGAAACTCCAAAGCCTACCTCCAGTGACATACTTCCTCCAGCAAGGCTACATATCCTAAATTCTTCTAGTCTCCAAACAGTTCAACTCCCTGGTGACTAAGTGCTCAAACACATGAGCCTATGTGGGGGGGAGGGGGAGGGGGAGGGAAGAGGGAGATATTCTTTATTTCATTTAATTTTATTTATTTTTTTACTTATTCACTTTACAGTTTACTCACTGCTCCCGAATCATCTTTCCACAATCCTTCCCTCATCTCCCCTCCCTTCCTCCTCTGAGTGGGTGGAGGCCCGCTCGGTATCTCCCCACCTTGGCACTTCAAGTATCTGTGGGCCTAGGCACATCCGCTTCCACTGAGGCCAGACAAGGCAGCCCAGCTAGAACATATCCCAAAATCAGGCAGTAGCTTTTGAAATAGTCCCTGTTCCAGTTGTTCCAGACCCATATGTAGACCAAGGTACACACCTGGTGCATATGTTCGGGGAGGCCTAGGTCCAGGCTGTGTCCGTTCTTTGATTGGTGGTTCAGACTCTGAAAGCTCCAAGGGTCTAGGTTAGTTGACTCTGTTGGTCTTCCTGTGGAGTTCCTATCCCTGTTGGTGCCCACAGTCCTTCCTCCTATTCTTCCATAAGAGTCCCCAAGTCCCATCCACTGTTTGGCTGTGGGTCTCTGCATCTGTCTGAGTCAGCTGAGGGTGGACCCTCTCAGAGGACAGCCATGTTAGGCTCCTGTCTGCAAGCCTAACAGAGTGTCATTAATAGTATCAGGGATTGGTGCTTGCCCATGGCATGGGACTCAGGTTGGGCCAGTTATTGGTTGGCCATTCCCTCAGTCTCTGCTCCATCCTGTCCCTGCATTTCTTGTAGACAGGATAAATTTTGGATTGAAAGTTTATAGGTGGGTTGGTGTCCTTATTGCTCCACTGGGGTTTCCTGCCTGGCTACAGGAAGTGACCTCTTGAGGTTCCATATCCCCAGTGCTGTGAGTCACAGCTAAGATCACCCCCATTGATTCTTGGGTACCTTTGCGGGGGCCACTCATTAAAATATTCAAGCTCCTAAACATACTTCTGCTACTTCATACTTCATATTTATATAAACAGTGTTCTTAGCATTGGCAATTTTAAAACCAAAGTGTTGATCAACCCTAAAAAATGATGAAGTGCTTTATATCATGCGATATCAAATATTTAGCTGTGATTTAATATTTTTGTGACAATGAACAAGCTCACCAATGTGGTCAGCTCGCAGACTTCCTGCCAGCTTTGAATTATATGAATAGCAAGGGAGTTATATTACTGTTGTGTGTATGGCAGTGTGTGTGTATGTGTGTGCAAGTCAGCGTGTGTGTGGGAACCAGGGGTTCATGCTGAGTGTCTTCTTCATTCACTGTCCACCTTTTATGAGACAAGGTCTCTCACTGAGCTTGGAACTTACTGTTTGAAAGCCCCAGGGATCTTCATGCCTCTGCCCCTTCTACACTGTGTGAGCGCTTTATCAACCAAGCCCTCCCCCTAGCCCCAAGAATCATTTTAAAATAAATTATGAGTTATTGTCAACGGATTATTTGCATTCCTATTTCTATACCAACCAGCCAAGGATTGTGTAAAAATGTCTTCTCCAACAAAATGAATTCAGAGAGCGGAAAACGTTTAATGAGCTGTCTCAAAGACCACGGTTCAACTTTGGCAGTGTCTAAAGGTAAGATAAAGCTTTTCCCACCCAAAAGCTAACCCTGGCTTGGATTTAGAATGATACATTCCTTTCTAGGGCTCCTGAGACCTTGCCAGTCTTACACTCTGTACAGTTCGCCAGCATCTCTCTGTATACAGTGTATAGTGTTCCAGCTATACACTTCTTTCATGAATTTTGCCTGTCTTTATCACAAGTCCTAATAGTAAACAACACATAAATACTGAATGAATGAATGAATGAATGAATGAATGAATGAATGAGTGGGGGACACAAGATGCTGTTAGTTGAAAAACGCTCAGTTGGTACCCATGGTGGTGGTCCTTCACATACATGTGATCTGTGCTGTAGGCTCAGATGGGTCAGTGAGATGCCACTTGTGTCATATGCCAGAGAGGTCACTGTGATACCTCAGTAAGATGTCCTGACATTTTTGTGTATGCACTAGCTTAGATCTTACAGACCAGAACGATCTTCTTAGGCATCCCGAGTACGGCAGTGGTATGACTGAGTCCTAACATGTTCCATTTCCCTTAGGCACATGGCACAAAATTCCAGAGGGCTATGGTGCCTGTCCTCAGACAGCAACCCAGAAAAAAAAAAAGTTATACCTTAACCTTCAGAGAGAAGCATCCTTTTAGGGTGCCCTGGAGGAAGCTGCATCTCTTGGCAGCCTTAGGAAACAGGATTATCTGTGCTGCCTTGGATTTTTTGTCCAGCACCCTAAAGCAGGGACATCTTTCACTTCAGCTTCCTTAGACAGTGGCCAAAGGGCAGTCAGGATCCAAACCTATCTTTTGGTCTTTCTCCCATGTGGTAAACAAAATCCTATTCTACATGTAAAGTCTGGGGGTATAAGCATTTGGGGGAGTAGGGAGTGAGGGAGGGATTCCGCCCAGATCTGAGTTGTGGGGCATGGAGGGTGTATGTGTGCTGAGAAGGGGTTGGAAGCTGGAGGAGGAAGAACATCGGCATTTCAACAGCAGAAAGCTAGTCTTCAAGTTAAAATGGGCTCTTCTGAGGGGAGGGGAAGAGACAGGAGCTAAGAGGTCTGTAGCTGGATGCTGATGAGGGGAAGGGTAGGAGAGGAAGGGTAGGGGTGATCTGAATGTACAAGTTTGGGAGCTATGCCTGGAAGGAACTTTAGCCTTCTTCTTTGTGCCCTGTGTAGGGGTCAAAGCCTTTTCAATAAGCCAATGAGTCACAGGAATAACAAGTTTACATTTTTATTTGGTAATGACAATAGTAACTAAACTGTTCAGTGGTGGCTCTGGGCATAGGAATAACCACTTCTTGTACATTGTGTGAGTACAAACATGCTGTTTATGTGCAAGTTTGTACATACATACACGCACATGTGTGAACATACGAATGTGAAGTGTTTGTGTGTGTGTGTGCATGCATACAGAGGTGCTGCACGTATGTGACTACACATGCATACAGAAGTACTGTATGTATGCGACTCTGCATGCATATAGATTTCTTGCATGTGTACAAATATTCCCAGATAGTATCTATGTGTCTTACAGATGTGAGATGTTTATGTTCACAAATGTGTCAATGACAACCTAAGGAAGTGGGTACAGGTGTCACAAGCCCACTTTAGATGACCTGGTGGGCATAGAAGACAAGATAACTTATAGAAGATCATACAATTAGCAAGCATCATAACTATAGTTTGAAGTAGTGTCAGTGGCACAGGCCTGTAACCCCAGCTACTCCAGGAAGACCTTAAATTCAAATCCAGTTTGGGCTACAGAGTGAGTTTAATATCAGCCTGCATGACTTAAGGAGGCTGGTGAGAAAGATCCTCAGCAGAGCATTTGCCTATCATGTGGGAAAGCCTGTGTTCAATGCATAGTACCTCAATGCACAGTACTCCAATGCACAGTACTCAATGCACAGTACCTCAAATACACAGTACCCCAATGCACAGTACTCAATGCACAGTACCTCAGCTCTGCCCTGAAAACCAAAACCAGTAACAGTAGAAATTGAATTTTGCACTTGTTTACTCCAGGTAGTCATTTTTTAAATCTGTTCTGCCTTGTCCTTTATTGCCTATAACATGTATGTGCACCGGTTAGTATATTCTGTTTGCTAAAGAGGGAAGATTTGCAGAAATCAGCTGTATTCTTTAAGAAATATGAGCAATTTGGGTTTTCTGTATGAAAAGACACCAATTTCTCACATGCTTAATGGAAGGTATACAGAAACACTGCTGCCCTTCCCCTGATGTGGTGATACCCTCTCCCTTCTCTGTGACACCCTCTCCTTCAGAAGTTCCTAGAATTCCAGTAGTTGAGGAATTTGTGAGTGTAGGGGAGGATTTAGAAGGACCTTCCAAGGTACAAGGCTCTTCCTACTTTAGATTTTATTTTTGTTTATTTATGTTTGTGTGTGTGCACGCGCATGTGCGAGCATATGGGTTCCCACAGAAGTCTGAAGAAGGTGTTGGAGCTCTTGGAACTGGAGTTACAGGTGGCTGTGAGCTGCCCAGCGTGGATGCTGGGGACAGAACTCTTTCAGGTCCTCTGCAAGAACACAGAGTGCTCTTAGTCGCGGCGCCATCTCTCCAGCCTCAGCGTGGATTCATATTTTGTTTACATTTACAATATAGCCAAATGGCTTCATCTCACCACTCAAAGCCCAGCAATGTCAGAGCATAGTGGGCTTTCTGATGCTGACAGAATAGAACAGAGTGGTCAGGAGAGGTGTGTTGGTCTGTAGGGTGGTGCATAGGGCGTTTCTCTAGAAGTGTTCTCAGGCAGCTCATGTCCTCTCTTTGGGCTTCGGTGTCCTTGTCTGTTAAATGAGGTGGCTGGGTTGTTGGCCAAGTTCACTCTTTTTAGTGATTGTGTGAGCCATTGGCAGGAGTCTGAGAGTAGGAGGATCAGACAATGGGCAAAGCAGAAGAGACACTTTTTGGACAAAGAGATGTCAAAGGTTTTTCCTTCTGTTCCCATGTATTCCCAAAGAAGATCATTCTGAAGAAAAACCCAGATGTTCACCCACTCCGACACCTTGCAGCAACAGCTCAGGGACCAGAAGAAACTTGAAGCCACCGAGTAATTAACCACATGATTCCTGACGGTCAGGAGCTTCTGTGCTTGTTACGTTTTCAAGGAGACCCAGCGTGTAAGAAAATGGCCTGATAAATTAGCTCGATAAGTATGCTGTGTCTCTCTGCAGAGGGTCCAGCATAGTCACAGGCATGTCAGCAGTATGATGCTTCCTGGGGCCCTCTCTTTCTCTCATTAGCATCTTCAGAAGGTTACATGACTCAAATGTACTAGTCAGACCTTGCCCTGCTGCCCTCAAACCACAAGGGTCTGGAGAAAGAGAAGACAGGGCAACGGACTTGAAGGAGGCTCGAACTTTCAGTCCCAGCATTCTTCTGTGAACGGGAAAAGTCTGTTTCCTGTGTTGAAAGGAAGGTTATGATCCCTTCAGGCACTGTCTGTGGAGAGGGGGAGAGGGCAGGCAGTGGAGTAGGGGGCAGTCATTTGCAGGACCCTTACTGACAGCTCCATCTCTGTCCTTGAACAGACACTTGCAGACACCCCAGGGAGTTGACCTCAGGGACTCACATCTCCCTGGCTGTCACATTCACTTCAGCAGAATCCCTGATTTCATGAGAATGACCTCGAGGTGACCCTGCAAAGGAGACTATGTGTCTCTGATGTTTGGCAGAACGGATCCTTATCTTCTCAGGGATACTGCCTAGAGATACTGAAGACTGCCAAGCCCTCAGGAGACCCGAGCTTGAGGAGAGAACGGTCACTGTGGATAGGACATCCCACTACTTGAGACAAAGTGACAGAAGCAGAGGGTTTCACTAACAGGAACCAAGAGCTCCCTCAGACCAACAAATAAGGACATTTGAAACAGAAACAGAATTTTGAATAAAAGTGCAGAAAGAAATCCTGAGACCAGTGTGGCCTGGGTGTGACTCCTTAATAGATGACTTCAGATGAAATTAAGCGGTTACTATTACCTCCTCTTGCAAGAGCTGGGAGATGTACTGATTCTTTGTATAAGAAAACACAGGTTCATTAGTATAAACTTGTACTGTCAGCAAGCAAACTATTACCTTTTTGTGTGCAATGGTTCTCCATCTACTAGGACCAGGAAGATGCTGGAGTCTGGGAAGGAAGAGGGGTCAAAGGAGACCTTAAGAAGGCTCTCTGGTGCTTTAACAGGTTATTTAAAAGGGAAGGCCCAGGGAGATGGTTCAGTACATAAATACGCTTGTCTCAGAAGCCTGGGGACCTGAGTTTGACCCCTGGAATACAGGTAAAGGTTGAAGGAGAGGATTCACTTGACATAGTTGTCCCTTGACCTTCACACATATGCCATATCTTGTGGCAATACACACATTATGCACACACACACACACACACACACACACACACACACACACACACACGAATAATACACTGATGGTATCTTAGTTACTTTTCTATTGCTGTGACAAAACACAATGACAAAACTAATAAAGGAAAACATTTAATTCAGGACTTTGAATTTTAGAGGGTTAGAGTCAATACGGAAGAGCAAAGATGTGGCGGTAGGAAAGGCTGAGAGCTCACCTCTCGATACACAAGTAGAAGGGAGGAAAGTAGAGAAGGAGGAGGAGGGGATGGAGAGGGAGAGGGGGAGAGGG
>NW_021604595.1:1805300-1891963 GCF_004785775.1 Grammomys surdaster
GCATGAATCTTTTGAAACTTGAAAGCCTGTCCCCATTGACACAGCTTCTCCTCTCTTTCTTCCTCTCTCTCCCTCTCTCTGACTGGTTCTCATGTCTCACGGTTCTCCTTGATGTGATCTGATGTACTCCAGACTCCTCTCCCTGCTGTGCCCACACACGCCGCTCCGTCCTTACGTTTCTGCTCCTTCCTTTTCTAAAGATGAGAGGTCGTACTGAATTAAGGTCCACCCTAATGACATCAATTTGATGTATTTGTCTGGTCTGCCTGTTTCCCTCCGAATGGAGAATTATGTCGTTAAAGGAAAGAAAACACATTTCATGCTTGTTAATGGTTGAGGCTGTTAATCCCTTTCCTTCTGTTTGAAAAAAAAAAACAGAAAACAAAACAAAACCAAAACACAGCCCTGGATCTCCTGAAAGGGCCACCACTTGTGCTAACGTTTGAGAGTCCTACCTTGCTAAGTCCTTGGGCAGCATTATTTGTCTCAAGAAACGGAGGGGTTACAGGGCTCAGTGGCAGGAGCTCAGGCTCTGGAGACAGAAGGCTTGGGTTTTAGTGCACTTGTAGTTTGAACACTGACCCTGGGACAGTGGTGTTCCCTGTCTATGGTCCAGTTTTCTTGTCTAGCAGATGGAAAGGAATCTTCTTTATGTGGATTCCTTATGTGGCCACAGGATCAAATGTGTGATTTGAGAGCTAATGTGAGTAGCTACTATTTAAATAAAAGAACCTGTTAATGGGATTACTCGGTTAACTGCAGCCAATGAATCCAAAGTTGTTTGTGAAATTGTTATTCAGTGAATTCTGACAACTCGGGAACATACAAACCTGACCATCCATGTTTATGGGATAGCATGCTTATGATAGGTAGATGGGGGTTTTTGTGGGACTTAAGCATTATAGAACACAGGGAAATGTATTGAGTTCAATGTGAATACTGCTCAGAGATGCCCATGTTGGAAAGCTTAGCCTCCAGCTAGTGGTGCTTCTTAGGGAGGCTGTGGAGCCTTCAGTACCTGTGGCTACACTGGAGGAAGTACCCTGCTGTGGGCGAGCCTCGAGGTGGGTGAGCCTCGAGGCCTTACAGCCTGACTGTAGCTGACCTTTGGCTGCATTGTGAGTCCTTCTTTCTTCCACAGTTCTCCATCCTTTCAGCTCCCCAACACTAGGTAGGAAAGAGATCCCTGAATCTAATTTCTTTCTTTCTGTTTCTTCTTCGACCACTATCAAACCCCAACCAACCCTCCCAAACAACCAATGATGACCAACCCTGCCTCTTGGGGCTCCAGCCTTTATATTCTTTCAGAAAAGTTCCCAGAATTCCAAACATCATATGACTGCAGGAATTATCTGCTACTGGCAAAACCATGCCTCTGCTAGAGCATAAAGTAAATCATAGTCAGCTACTATGGACAGTCTGAAGCAGCCCCATATCTTACACCTGGTATTAAAATGATAACATATTCTCATAGTATTTCTGTTTTTAAAGACACACAAATTCTCACTACATTTGGTCTACTTCCTCCTCTCTCTTTGACTTCTGACTGCAGATGTAACAGAATCAGCCACTTTTCCACTTTTGCCATTAGGCCATCTCTGACTGCTTCGTCTTTTCTGCTGTGATAGTTTCTGCCCACCTGGAATTGTAAGTCACAGCAAAATCCTCTCTCCATGAAGTTGCTTTTACCAGGGTATTTTTATCACAGCAAAGAAAAATAACTACACATAGATTCTTTAAAAAATGCTATATGATTTCAAATATAACATTTAGGGCCTATTTTAGAAGGACATAGTGGCACAGGCCTTTAATCTCCACACTCGGGTGGCAGAGACAGGTGGATCTCTGTAAGTTTGAGGCCAGCCTGGTCTACAGAGTGAGTTCCAGGATAGTCAGAGATAGATAGTGTGACTCTATCTCAAAAACAAAGAAAACAAACAAACAAACAAAAAAACAAAAAAAGAAAGGGACTATTCAGAGTGGTAAAAATAAGTTGTAATGGATTACATTCTTTAAAAATAAGATTTACAGCCAGGCGGTGGTGGCACACGCCTTTAATCCCAGCACTTGGGAGGCAGAGGCAGGCAGATTTCTGAGTTCGAGGCCAGCCTGGTCTACAGAGTGAGTTCCAGGACAACCAGGACTATACAGAGAAACCCTGTCTCAAAAACCAAAAACAAACAAACAAACAAACAAAAAACAAAAAAAAAAGATTTACTTTTATGTTTTGTGTGTTTTGTCTATATGTGTGTAAATGTACTACATGGGGCCACGGTGCTCCTGCCGGCCAGAAGGTCACAGTGCTAGATCTCCTGGAACTGGAGTTACACACGCCTGTGAGACACCACAACCATGGGTGCTGGGAACCAAACCAGGGTTCTCTGCAGGAGCAACAATGCTCTTAGCCACTGAGCCATGTGTCCCCTGAATTGCATTCTTAACAAGATGACAAATACTATATCGATCAAATGTATATTTTAATTACCTGACTCATTTTTTTTAGTGTTTTTTCTTTTTACTTTCCTTGGTTTATCTTCTGATCCTTTTTTTTTTTTTTTTTTTTGTCCATTAGGGATTTTTGTAATACTACTTTCTGAGTGAGAAAAACCAAACCAAAAAACAGTTTGGTCTTCTTTCTCAGATAGTAAGTCAAAATTGACTTTCAACGATTGACAACAAGGATGCCAAAAAAAAAAAAAAAAAAAAAAAGGGAACAGCATAAACAAGGTACAATGTAGTCTTTGGTTTCCTTAAATTTTGTGCAGAAAACCCTACAGGGTTTCTGAGAAACTGCTAGTGATGCCTGCAGAACAGAGAGGTGTGTGTCTGTGTATAGTCATGCACATCAGCATGAGAGGATCTCTTGTCTTGCTGGGCGCTGCTGAGAACCAAGTCTGCTTACGCATCTTCAGAAGTTTTCACAAAAGCTCGTGTGCATTTCAAGCTCAGAATTTCAGGCTCCACAGGGTCTAGGCATGTCAAGACCCCTGTCTTCTTCCTCACGTCAGAAACCAGGAGAGTTGGCCTGAAGCGCAGGAGGTGAATATCTGGATTCCATTTCTGTATTGTTTAGATAGTGTACTGGATAGTTCTATGTTGACTGGACACAGAGTCATCAGACAGAAGGGTACTATAATTAAGAAAATGCCTTCCTAAGATCTGTCTGTAGACAAGCCTGTAAGGCATCTTCTCAATTAGCAATTGATGGGGGATGTGGGCCACCCCTGGGCTGGCTGTCCTGGTTCTATAAGAAAGTAGGCTGAGCAAGCCCTGGGGAGCAATCAGTAAGCAGCACTCCTCCATGGTCTCTGCATCAGCTCCTGCCTCCAGGTTCCTGCCCTGCCTGATTTCCTGTCCTGACTTCCTTCAGTGATTAACAGTGATGTGGAGGCACAATCCAAGTAAATCCTTTCCTCCCCTAATTGCCTTGGTCACGACGTTCCCTCACAGCAATAGTAACTCCAACTAAGACAGAAATTGGTCCTAGGTTGGTGGGCCATTGCTGTGACAGACCTGACCATGTTGTTTTGGGGAGGATTGTGTGTGGAAGGACTTTGAAACTTTGGGCAAGAAAAGTTATTGAGTGTTGAAAGCTTGGTGAGCTGTTCTCTGGGAGCTTGGATGAAGAATGTTGAGAGAAACGCAGATGACTGGCTTGTGAAATTCCAGAGGGAAGCTTGAGAGTCACTTAAAAAACCATCAGGCCTGTTTGCTATTCTGAGTTCAGCATCTGTGATGAATGGATCAGGACCACTAAAGTATAACTTTTGTTTTGCTGTAACAACAGATGTTGGTTAGCTGGAGCTAAGAAATTAGTGGTGATTAAGAAGACACCAGCATTGTTGAGATGAAGTCTTCTGGGAACTGGTTCATCAGAGTCGAAACACAGAAACTGCCGGCAGCTGAACATGGTAACGTGTAAGAGTCACCCAGGTGGTCTTGGTTTTGACAGTATGGCGGGGTCATGGAGAACAGCTGAAGTTTGGCTCTGTGAGAGACTAGGAGAGGCCATTGGTGAAGGTGCATCCTCACTGGCAAGTTGGAGGCCTAGATTTAAAGGCACCATGAAGAGAGTGTAGGAGAGGGTACTGGTGAGGGTGTAGCCCAGTTGCAGAAGAGTCCAGCATTTTGGAGAACAGCAGCAGCAGTGATATGGAGCTAGTTGAACTTCGAAGACAAGCTGTGTGTGCTGCAGAGGATGGAGCAGGAGAAATGACTCAAGCCATTTGGAGGATCCCAGGTTGTGAGTGAATCCCAGATATTGGACACTGAGTTATTTACACGGTTGGAGTTTGGTTTTACTTTGCTTAGATTGTGACTATGCCCTGGTTCTTCTCTATTGAAGTAAGAAAGTGTTTATTTTTGATTCTACAGAGAGCCCACAGTTAAAAGATTTTTAAAGTTTTAAAAAGGAGATTTTAGAGTTTGATAGAGATTTTGGATTTGAAAAGAGACTAGATATTTTTAAAGTGATAACTTCTGAGGTGTTTAAATTTGTAAGGCCATGGGACCGTTTAAGGGTTTAAATGTCTTTATATTGTCATACCTTTATTATTGTTGGTCTTGGGGATGGACACAGAAGGAAAGTGTGAGGCTCAGCCGTGAATGTGCTTGTGTGTCAAGTTGACAAGGGGTCTATTGTGCTGCCTAGTTATGTGGTGACATGATGTAAGTTAAAGTCATCGCAGAGGAAGGAACCGCAAGTGAGAAAATGCCTCCATAAAATTTGGCTCTAGGCGAGCCTGTAGGGCGTTTTTATAATTAGTGATTGATGGAAGAGGGTTCAGCCATTTATGGGTGGAGCCATCCCTGGACTGGTGTTCCTGGGTTTCATAAGAAAGCAGGTTGAGCAAGCCCTGGGGAGCAATCAGTAAGCAGCACTCCTCCATGGCCTCTGCATCAGCTCCTGCCTCCAGGTTCCTGCCCTGTGTGAGTTCCTGCCCTGACTTCCTTCAGTTATCTGAAGAACAGTGATCTGGAAGTGTAAGCAAACTATACTCTTTCTTCCCCTACTTGTTTTGGTCATCGTGTTTCATCAGAGCAATGGTAATCCTAACTAAGACAGAAATAAATGACTTAAGGGTCAAAGCAAACCATTTAGAACCATTAAGTCTAGAGCAAACTTTCCTTAATTAGATTCCTCCCCAAGTGTCCCTCACCATTGCAGTTCCACGGTGGAGAGGCGATGCTCTTGAGGAGAAATCAAAGAAAGAACAGAGCTCATGGCCACTGGCTGTTGGAATGTTTCCCTTCTCCAAGTTTCAGTGAAAGCATACAATCACGTGAACTCTTTGTCAGGGCTTTCTCCATGTGCCTAGCATGATGGGATGCCTGGCAGTGAAGACCCTCAGAGCTAGACTTTGCCTTTGCACCATTTGCTTTCTCATTGGCGTGACCAAATATCTACCAAGAAGCAGCTTAGGAGAAACAAAGGGCTTGCTTTGGCTTATGACTTGAGGTGATTCGGTCAGTAGCTGGGGAGACATGGCAGTTGGGGCTCTATCAATGATGGTGGGAGATTGCACCAGAGGCTATTATTATGCACCCCCCAATAAGAAGCAGACACCACACAGGAAGGGAAATGACAAACTATAGCCCGTGGGTAGGGCTATAAACCTCAAGGTTTGCTCCTACTGAACCAGTTCCCCAGTGAGGCTCTGCCTCTACTGAAGGTCACACAACTTCTCAAAACAGCACTGGGAGCTGCTTGAGTCTTCAAACACAGGGAAACATTTTGCTTTCAAACCTAAGCTTCCCTCACCCCCATGGAAAAATACTTCTGACTGTAATAAAGAAATGCCTTGATTTTGGTGGCTTAACACAATAGTTTATACTTCACTTATGTGAAGATGAGTTGGCGAGAGGGGTGATGGCGGCCTTGAGAAGGGTGTGGGATAGTAAGCGGTAAGAGAAGCCTTGCTCTATGTAGTCATTTGGGGGCCCTACCTGATAAAGCCTCTGGCATCGTCATTAGTGTCTTCTGTGCTGATCCAGGGCGCTGGCAACTAACTTCTAGACAAGACAGGGAGGACAAAATGCGCCACACCAGGAAGTGATTGTAAGTTGATTTCTCCCACACCTATTGGCTGGGAATTATTCACCTGACCATACAACTGTGAAGAAGGTAAAGATATGGACTGCGAGAAGGAGGGAACACGTTTTGGCGAATCGTGACAGTCCTTGACATGGGAAGGAACTGAACTTGCCCTCCGCTGGGATTGGCTTGACAAAGTGCCAGGGTGATCCTGTTAGAGCTTCGAGAAGCATGTTGAAAAGGACATTTGAAGCCAGTGAGGGACTACCAGTCCTCCTGAGCCAGGGAAGATGTCAGGGCTTGGTGTGGAAGATGCATTGGCCGTACTGACAGAGACGTTTGCTTTGTAGTGGGTATTCTTGCTCTGTAACTCCACAGTACTGTATGTTCAGCAAACCTACCGATAGTTCTAATGACAGCTGTGAGTGTGGAAATGTTTCTAGGAAATTCAGAGAGTCAGCCTTCTTTTCCATTCTTTGAAGTATATATATACACACTTTGTAAGCATATGAACATCTTTTGATATGTTGTGTTGTTCAGAGCCTTGAGAGAATAGATCTTAATTTAAATGTGTAATTTCAACAAACTGTGATCTCTCTGATATGCAGCTCCTGACTATTCCGTACTAATGACTTAAAGTCATGTTTTAAAGATTGAGATTATTTTTCCATTAGACCTTTTGAATGGTAATTAAAGGTAACATATAAGGTTTGATATAAACAAATGTTTTCTTGAAATATGGAAAATTTCCAAGTCGTTTGGAAAATATAAATTTCTTCTAGCAAGTAGAAAATTGCTTTTCCTTGCAGCCTCCACCCCCAACCTCCTTTTATGTAAGTTAAAAATCCATTAGTAAATTAGGCCTAGCTGGGTCCAATCATTGATATTTGATCCTTGGAACCTCTCAAAGAAAATCAATGAGTGGCTTTTCAGTTAATTAGCATAATGCTAATATAAAGCATAATGCCTGCATAGCTGGAGTCTTTATATTTAGCTTTCTCTTTAGCTAAGTGAGCAGAAAGGGCAGATCAATACTTTTCAGAGGAGACCACACCCAGGCTTCTCAATAGCTGATCGCGGGGAGTCGCTTAGGCTCAGTTTCCAGCTGCCTGATCACCACACTTGATAGGGCTTGCCAAAGCAGGAAGACTAATGGATGCAAGCCTCTAGGCTAGAAGGTGGGGGATGCAGGTTCTGTACCTGTAAGAGCAATTAGTGGCAACCATCGATTCCAACCCACATGATTGTTATGCTTTAAAATTCGCTGTAATGCGGTGGTGGTGGTGGGGCACCTCAGTGGCCCCATGCTGAGGTGTTCCTCTGAACAAACATGGTATACAACTGGCCTAGTATAAAGATTTATTGGTAGGGGAAGGGAAGGGAACAGGACCAGTAAGGGCAGAGAAGGACCAAAAGAGAGAAGAGACAGAGGAAGGGAGGAAGAGACCAGCTGGGAACGTGGGAACAGAGAGGAGAAGATGGAGAGAGAGAGTGAGTGAGTGCTGGGGTAGGTGAGCAGTCCTTAAGACACTAGCTAGGTTGACACCCACATGTCGGCATGTGATGATGTAAGCTGTTGCTAGGTCACTGTTGCTATGATTTCTAGAAGAAGCCTAGTGGAATTGTCTGTAAGCTAATAACAATGGGTTTAAATTCAGTTATCTGAGTTATATAAGAGAGTTTGAAGCCCGGTGTGATGAGGGAGTGAGGGCCTTTGAACAAATTTCTACCTTGTTCTCTCTGGTGAGGGACTGACTCATTGCTGAGACAAAATACTTGCCAAAAGCAGCAAAATGAAGGAGAGGTTTATTTTGGCCACAGGTACAGCTCATCACAGAACAGGGCCGGAGGCAGGAGGCAGATGCCAAGAGCAATAAGTGATGAGGCTCAGCCGCCTTCTTTCGTTGAGCC
The DNA here is from genome assembly GCF_004785775.1 of Grammomys surdaster. NCBI lineage: Eukaryota > Metazoa > Chordata > Mammalia > Rodentia > Muridae > Grammomys > Grammomys surdaster. Next base: position 1,813,246 of record NW_021604595.1, read on the forward strand.
CTTGACTCCTGTATAGAGAATGGTTGGGATGGACCTCTCCACCTCAGCCCAATCTAGAAAATTCCTCAAAGTCATGCCAGACTTATCTCCATGGTGACTCAAAGTCCCATCAAATTGACAATCAAGATTAACCATAGGGATGGACCCAAGAAAAAGAACTTCTCAGGGCCAGGGCCAGGTCCATATTGTGCAGATGTTTTTTTCTCCTCTCTTCTCCCTTTGGAAGTGTTGTAACTCGGGGGTGGTGGGAAGGTACAACAGAAGAGTCCATTCTACACACTTATGATTGTACAGTTGAGTGGCATTAAGTGTATTCGCTTCATGTGAGGCAGAGACCAGCATCCATTTCCAGATTCCTTTTTCTTGTAAAACTGAAGCTCTGTGTCCATTCACAAAAGAGTAACTCCTCAGTCTTCCACCCCTGGTCCTTTCCCTTTTCTCTTCAGAAACCTGAGTCTGAAGAACCTGATGTAGGGAAGTGGTATATATTTGTTCTTTGTGATTGGCTTATCTCACTTGGCATAGTGTCCCCAAGATGCACCCATGTTATAGTATATACATAGTAATTCCCTTTCAAAGGATGGATGATCACCTTACTGTAAGTATATAGCCTTTTGTTTAGCCATTCATCTTGAATATCTTTCAGCTATTGTCAACAGTGCTGCTGTGGGCTTGAGTATTATACAAACACCTCCTTGGGTTCCTGCCTATAATTCTACAAGCAGAATGGCAGGACTGTAGAATGAATCTGTAGTTTTCAGAGGAGTCACCCTAATGCTTTTCATGGGGGGGGGGTCACACCATAAAACATTCATAAGGGTTTTAATTTCTGAATGTCCCTTCCAACCCTTGTAAGTTTCCATTTTGTGTTCTGAACAGTAGCCACTCTAATAGGTGTGGGGTAGTACCTCATGATTCTGATTTGTGTTACCCTAATTCTAACCGATTCAGAGGGCACCTTTCCAAATGGCTAACCATCTATCTTCTGCAGAGAGACGCCTAAGCCAATCTTCTGCCATTCAAAACATCGCAGAGTTCTTCCCTTTGTCTGACTGGATGTTCTGTGTGACTCTGGCTTCTTCTTCAATCAGTCTTGCTCAAGGCATTGGGTCTTGTCATTTGACCTTCAGCCATAGAAGGATGGTCTCCATCTGTGCTCTGCTGACCCTTTAAGGAGTGGGTGAGAGCCCAGAGGACAATTTGGAGGAGAGATTAGCAAGGAGCGGTGGTGAATAACCACCTTCGTTTCAGCGAGGTAACCCTCTGTTCACCTAGTTTGCCCATCCAGGCTTCCGTCTGGTTTTTTGTTTTGTTTTGTTTTCTGAAAGAAAAGAAAGTCTCTAAAACACTGGGCAAGGCCAAGTTTGTCTTTAATCAGTCCTTTAGCTCCACCACTGCTGTTTTCTGAGTCAGTTTGCTAGGTCTGAGTTGGAGAGAGGTGCTGTTCCATTTATAGCAACAAGTAGTTGTGGAATGCCCCTGCCACTCCCCGCCGCTGACTTGGCTGTAGAATCTGTGAACCTGGAAATGAGATGCTTGGACTTAGGGCTAGAATGGGATCCTGGCCTTCTGTGCTTGAAACTCTATCCCCTGGACCTGTCAGCCTCAGTTTTCCCCTACAGGGACTATAGTGTTTCTTTGTCCACCCCAGCCTCTGAAAGGTCACCTAGGCGATGAGTCAAGGGCAGAGGCTTAGCCTAGACCTGGTCTTCAGAGGCTGTTTGTCTCCCCAGCAGCTCTCCTCCAGACTCTCTCTCCCTTTCACTTTCCACAACCTTCTCTTTTCTCTCCTTTCCTGCAAATCTCACGAAGCATCTGCTGTGACTAGGGCTCTCCTTCACCTTTCTGGCTTATCTTCTCTTCGGCAGGAAAGCACTCCCTGGGCTGACAGCCTAATCTCGACACTGATCCTGGCTTTCTGAATTCATCATCCTGCCCTTCAGGCGATGGCTTCCACATACCCTGCCAAGCTGAGTGAGCATCCTGCCATCAAAGAGGGAAGGAGGGAAGGAAAGAAGGAAGGAAGGGAAGGAGGGAGGGAGAGAGGGAGGCAAGAAATAATGAATGACTGAATGAATGAAGTCACTCAGAGCATGGTAAATGAGGCTGCGGATAACAGAGGGGGCCTAGATCTCTGACAGTGGCTAAGCTAAGGGAATGTTCTATCCCCTGGCTGCAGGGAAGGAGGCACCACCTGACTGCCTGGTCAGAGGTCTGCCCTTTCTCTTCTTATTTCCAGTCAACACCTCTAGTGAGAAAGCTTTCTGTACTGCTATTTTCATTTTCCATTCACTTTCTTTGAAACTAAGAATAGTGGTGGCTCATTCTGTAGAAACAGGGCAGGAAACAGTTGTAATGAAGCTACCCTAAGCAAGACCTGCAAAACATGACCGTGATGTTGGTAGTGTGACCGTAGGCTCTTAATGCAGTTTTCATTTCTGTTCTACCCAATAAAATGTATTCTCTCACATCCCAGATTCCTTCCCAACACTAAGGAGGAAACATATACTTCATTTGAAGATGCCAGGCTTGTTAGACCCTTTAACACTTGCAGAATTTTCTCCTTTCATTTTTGTTAACAAATAAAGAGACATCCTTAGCCTGTTTCTTTGTCCTTTCTAGAACCTGATAGATGAGCTGCATATTTTATTCATGGAGGTTCATTTTAGTATATTGCAGTGTAAAAATAAGCATACTGTAACACTGCTATGGCAGAAAGGCCCTCTGGGGAGACGAAACTCAGGTAAGGAGCCCACACTCTGGAGAGGTGAAATTATGATAAAGTTCTAGAGTTCTGCTTCTTCTCCTGCATGAATATGTGATGGACAAAAAGGAATTATCATTGCTATGGCTGTTTCTGCCCCATGTCTCTTTCCAGCTCTAACACATATCAGTAATAAATATATTCATGGAATAAAATGTGAAAGAATACTACGTGTATTCCCTATGTGAAAATTCTGCACGGTTGGGGTATGAGGTGAGGCTGATAGGCCAGAGAAACTGACTACAGATTCCTCTTATCTTCTCTAAGGCAGCTGCAGGTCTCTTGTTCCGGTTCAATTTGCTGAGCTCCAGAGTTTCTAAGGATGTTGGTACAAGACATGGCTTTTCTCTACCTGGCCAACTGAGAGAAAAGCAAGGTTGAACAACCTGGGTGCTTTAGGGATCATTTTTTTTCCTGCTGTGTTTTCTTTCTCATGACCATGAATGTGTCATTCGTGTAGGGACCGGAAAGTCTTGTACATAGAGGCGATCTCGGCAAGGAGTGGTGGCGTAGCTACAAAGGGTAATGTCTCCAGTTCACACAGCTTCTTCCTGTTCGGAAGCAGGAATGCAGCAGCTGGTCTGGGGGTAGGAGGACTTGTGAGATCACAGATCATGTTCAAAGTTAATAGTGCAATGTTTGATCAACTTCTTGTGTCTTTCTCTGTCACTAGTTCTTGAAACAGCGTCTCTTCTAAACCTAGGGCTTGCTGTTGCAGTTAGACCGGGCTGGTCAGCGAGCCCTTAGGGTCCATCTGTCTCCAGCTCCCCAGCACTGAGGTTATAGGGGTGCACCATTGTGCATGGCTTGGCTTTTATATGGGGTCTGGGATCACATGGAGTCTTTATGTATACACAGCAAGTCCTTTATCCACAGCCATCTCTCTAGCCCCAGGTTGGAATTTTCAATATTGAATTTCTTCTGTCAGAGAGTATCTGTTAGTCTCAGTTAGTCTCTGTTAGCTCTGATAGGAACCCTTAAGGTGCTTTTAAAGCATTTTGAGACAGAACGATTTTAGTTAAAAATTGGGTCAGATATTACCATGCACATGACACATGTACTATATAGTTGAGAAAAAAACTCATACTTCACTTTTATATAATACTGACACATAGAACAGCAAAATGGACAGGCTACTTTAGTCAGTACCGTAAGCTTAGTTTATATGAAAGTTGCAAGGAGAAAGGTTAAGAGATACTATGATCTCGTCAGAGAAGCCTTTTAAATACTCTTGCGGCGACTTCTCTGGAAAGTCATAGAATGTGAATCTATACTCATGATTGCAATGATACTTTTGTTATTAAAGATCTTGTCATTGACTTATTTAAATGGATGCTATCTTAGAGTTTCCACTGATGTGACCAAGGCAACTCTTATGAGGACAACATTTGATGGGGGCTAGCTCACAGGTTCAGTCCATTATCATCATGGCAGGAAACATAGCAACATCCAGGCAGGCATGGTGCAGGAGGAGCTGAGAGTTCTACATCTTCATCTGAAGGCCATTAGAAGACTTGGTATCCTTAGGAAGTTAGTAGGAAGCTTTCAAAACCGACCCCCACAGTGACACATTTCCTACAACACTTACTCCACAGCTACTCCAAAAGACCATACCTCCTAACAGTGCCACTCCCTTGGCCAAGCGTATTCCAACCACCACAGATGCCTAGATTAAAGAAAAAGGAATTATCTTAATTATTTGATAAAAAGTATCGATGGGGCAGCAGCTTAGCATCCTTAAAGCAGATAATCTTATTAAAATCAAACGACTGCATCAAAGGACTCCATAATCACAGGAGACTTGTTAAACATCCATTTTTTCCTTATTTACTTTAGGGCACCAATAAATAGGTTAGGGATTCCATTTTACACAAAAGAAAAACTGTGAAAGAACATGAAAATTATATATATATATTTATATGTATATATATATTTTTTTTCCATTTTTAAAGTTCCAAATGTACTCTGTAAAATGCGAGTAGTTTCTTGATTTGGGCAAAAGGTTGCTACTTTCTGGACAATCTCAGAGATCAGCCGGAAAGTCTTTCCCTAGGAAATATGATAGAAACAAATCCTTCCTAGGTTGTCAGCATCAGTGAAGTTAGTATAAATGTTGTCTTTCTTACATGAGAGTCATCATTGCTGAAACCACGAGGAACCCATTTGTAACACTGTTTTTGTCTTCTAAGGCAAGATCCGACTCAACTGCTTAAAAGTAAATCATTTTTTATTAAAAGTAATGCATTGCAAGGACTTGCTCAGAATGAAGTGTGACACACACGTGTGATGTCTCACCTAAACGCACACCTCTTTAACATGAGCTTTGGAAGGATGTTATCCAACTGCTTTTCAGTACCTTCCCAAAGACACAAAAGGAGTCCTATGTGTTCATCTCATTCCTACTCACTGGCCCAAGTTCTGCCTTCTGGGGTCACACACCAAAGTCCAGCCATTTGTCATCCTCATCCAAACTGGTTTATCTCTAGTTTGTACATTCTTCTTTAAATTAAACTTCCAGTATAAAGCCAGGTCAACCTGGAGGGAGTGCTGAATGAGGGCAGGTTCTAACATAATCCATCTCATAGAGGTGGTTGTCCAGTGTCTCTCTGCTCTGTTGTCTTTTCATTTTCTCCATGAGATTTATTGAATCTCATGTAATTTATTGCTGTGTGACTTTTCCCTGGGGAAAATGTGAACCAATGCTTAGTCACCCCATATCAGGCACAATGGCAGACCAGAAAAACAATTCCACCTGGGTATAACTTAGTGAATGAATGAGTTTATTGGAGTGTAGGTGAGGGGTTATTTACAGGAGTATGGGTGACTCAGGGGCAACTGTGTCACTGAGGGCACCCCTCCTCCACAGTGCTGTTGATGACTCATGAAGATGCTGCCCTGGAGCTTCCTGCATAGCTTGGAGACAGTTATGCCAGTTGAAGAACCTCCTCTGCCCAGAGGTTGCATCTGCCTCTATCACCTTGGGGATAGGACTGTGAATCCTGTAAGTTTCAGGAACTTTCTGGATTTTGTAAATCATTTACTTACCTGGCCTTGTGCTCCATTTCCCAAATCTTATGAGCTTCTTCTCTTTCCATGGGGGACTATCTCAATTCAGAAAAAATAGCTATACAGCACTTACGGCACAATTCATACTGAATAGTATATGGCACTATGAGTTATGAAGAACGTATGAAGTTATGCATCCATTGCTATAATGGGACACAATGATTCCATCTCACCTCCTGATACTTTGCAGTTCATCCTTCACCCTCTGTTTCATTTTTAGCCCCTTGCAGTTCTTACACATTATTCCTTTATATAGTTTTGATGTCTTGACTGCTGAAGCTCAATATTATTTCACCCATGAGGTCTGTAATTAGGATTTCATAAATAAAGAATTTTTTTTAACAGATAAGAAAAAAATTCAAAGAAAAAATAGAAGAAGAGGAGGTAGAGGAGGAGGAAGAGACCCTAAGAGGAAAAGATCCCAAGAAATGACTATAGTTTTGATGTGGGAACTTTGGGCATTGACTTCAACATCTGTTTGTAAACTTTGCTGTCCCAGTGATATACTAACTCAGAAATCTGAGAGAACAGACAGCTGGTTGCACAGGGAGAAGTAAGCTTGCAAAGCCTGTATGTTTAGAGTAGAGAGTGCCTCTGTGTGTGTGTGTGTGTGTGTGTATATGTGTGCGTATATGTTTTTGTGTATGTGTTTTGTGTATGTGTGTGTATCTGTGTGTATATATGTGTGTGTGTGTATGTGTGTATGTGTGTGTATGTGTGTGTGTATGTGTGTGTATGTGTGTGTGTATATATGTGTGTGTATATGTTTTTGTGTATGTGTGTGTATGTGTGTATATATATGTGTGTGTGGGTATATGTGTATGTGTGTATGTGTGTGTATATGTTTTTGTGTATGTGTGTGTATATATGTGTGTGTATGTGTGTGTGTATATGTGTATGTGTGTATGTGCATATATGTGTGTGTATGTGTGTGTGTGTGTTGGGGGAGGGTGGTCCCTGCAAAAGCAGTTGCCACTATCTGAGGTGCTGAGTCTCCCACTGTGAATTAACACATCTCATATAATAACTTTTGGATTCTGGTGACCTCTGACTTCATCCAGAGTTCAGATTAAGGTTAGAGACAAGAGTTTGGCCAGAAGAATATAATGTGGGACCAGGTCATTGGATTTTGGAAAAACTCAGAAAATTAATTTTATTTATTTCATGTTTGTATTTGAGCTTAGCTGAAAGACCGAGAAGCTGTATATATTTTCTGTGTGTATATGTTAGTGATACATGTGCTTGTGTGTGGGTGCATGTGCACAAACATATGCATGCATTTGGGAGTACTGGTCAACCTCAGGTGTCATTCCTCAGGATCCTTCTACCTTGCTTGTTGAGACAGAGTCTGTCTTTGGACTCAAGCTCACTGAATAGGCTAAGCCAGGAGGAAGGTCAGTGAGCCCCGGGGATCCACCTGTCTATACAATACCAGGTACTTAATCAACTGAGTTATCTCCTAGCCCAGACAATTAAATTTAAATAATTCTGAGTAATTGTATTTGCTTTGCAAACCCTTTTCTGGCTCCTTGGGATGGCATATTTCTTTTTTCTCCTCCACTTCCATACTTCATGATTGCTTCTCAGAGAGATTTAGATGCAATCTTTTCCTGGCTTAATTCTTCTGCAGAAGATGCTCACAGGTAAATGTTTTCGGGTGTGGATTCCAAACTCAGCTGTTACCCAGCAAGTTGGCTAACTCCTATGTTGCCTCTTAGGGTAGTATATTGGTTATTTTTGATATTTGGTGACAAAATACCTGAAAAGAGGCAGATAAGAAAGACTCATCTTCAGGTCTTAGTTTTTGGCTACAGTCCAGTCCACCATGCAGGAGGGCATGGTAGCAGGGCCAGCTTCTGTCCCTGTCAGCACGAGTTTGAGGTTGCTTGCTCACATCTCAGTGGATCAGGAAGCAGACAGGGATGAATGCTGGTGCTCTCATAGTTTGGTCCTTGTGCCCAGTTCACAGCATAGTGCTGCCTATATTCAGGATAGATCTTCCCATCTCCCTCAGATAATCTTTGGAATCCCCTCACAGACAGACATACCCAGAGGTGTCCTCCACTCTCCTATGTGATTCTAAATTCAGCCAAGTTGAAGATAAATATTACTCACCATAGATATGGTTGTTAAGAGTTTACAGATTAAAAACACAGGCTGTTCAGCTATATTTGAACTTCAGTAAAACAAGCTCGAGTTATAAACCTGTCCCCATGCCAAGTTGTTAAAAATGTCCTGAAATATGCAAATGCCATGAAATATTAAAATACATTGTTTAAGAAAGTAGCCTGAGGCTTGGGAGATGTCTCAGTTGGTAAACATTTGTCTTGCAAGTGTGGACCTGAGTTTGGATCCCCAGCTGCTGTGAGGGAACAAAAGATGGACACATGGCATGCTTTCATAACTCCAGAACCGAGGTGAATGGAGACAGGTGAACGAGGCTCAGTGGTCCACCACCTTGGCCAACTGGTGACCTACAGGTTCAACAAGTTACCCTATCTCAAAAATAAGATGGGAGAGCAACTAAAGAGGGCACTCAGTGTTGACCCCTGACTTTTACATGCATGTGCATACATGTGTGCCACACACGCACATATGCACACTTATAAAACATATACACAAATGAGTCAATTTCCAACAAGATAATATTCTTTATCTGTGGGTACCTACCAGTGATTTGAGAGAACAAATCGCACACAGTATTTGAGAAGGAGATTCTCTTTGAACTCTAAATATTGAGAGTAGCCTACCTATGACATCACTTGGTTGTACTGGTTTTGCCTTCTGTAGTTGGGAGAATAAAGAGCATCCTTGGCTGTACAGTGAGGGCATCTCTGGGGGCGATTTACACTCCCTGTGATCTCCCTGACTTTAGCTTAGGCAAACAGTCTTTCCTGTTTTTTTTTCAAAGACTTCTCCATTTGCTTCTGTTTTTCTGTTTGTTCATCGGTTCATCTGGCCTCTCATTTGTGCCTTCCGTCCTCGGTGTTTATTTTAATTTACAATGTCATCCCATGAAAAATAGATTTTTCATTCTTGCTCTGGACACAGCCTTGGTAATTTTTATTTATTTATCCTTCTTTATCCTGCCTGAGGGAAAACAAGTATTTAACATGCATGGTTGCATCTGTGAGTAGATAAATTTATTGGTTATTTGTGATGGTGTTACAGTGTTCTTTCTTATTTTGCTGGCAGTAATTATTATGCCCCAGTCTTGGTTAGACTGTCTGTACTTTGAATGTCTCTTCAGAGTCTCGGTAAATTTTTAATCTTCACAAGACCAATAAGAATAGAATGAACAGTGAAAATGGACATAGGATAATTATAGTTCATTCTTACTAAAGAGTGAATTGAGCTCTGTGCTTTAGCTTTTATAGAAAATGGCCGTATTAAAATTCTCATAAGTTCATCTGCCCATTTTTTTTTAAAAAAAACAAGTTTGTGAGCATGGATCAGAATAACAGATTCATATTCAACATCACTTCTGAGTGACAGTATTCTAGATGGAGCTGGTACCTCATACATGCATAACTGATGGGTTCATAATAGAACATACATTTGCCTGCCTACTTCTTTCCTGTGTAGTTTAAAAAGATTGTTTACGCTGGAGGTAGTCACATTTCCCATAAGTCATTGTTAACTCTCACACAATGACAAGTGAGTAGTTCATTTTCAGTGAGTAGTTGAGCGATACATTTTATGTTGTTTGTTAATCAGAGGTGCTTCCGCTCCCTTCCAGTCAGTAGGTCTCAACTCAAAGAGGTAAGACAGAGAAACAAGATGATGGTTTTTCTGAGTTTGGGCAACTCAGTATCTTACTGAACAAGATCAGCTCATAAAAATGGGCCTACTAAGTGTCACCTGGTATGAATACACCTACCAGCTGTGCAAGGCTGGATTTGTAAAGAGCACAGCATTATCAATCATCAAGGGGACACTGAAAGGCAGGGTGATCCACTACTCCCAGAACTGGTGCTGGGGAAGCAAGAGCAGGAAATCAGGGTAACACAGGAACTGAGGGCAGAGTCCCGAGCTTTTCATTATCCTCCGTATTACCTCCTCATCTTCCTCTTATAAAATGTGGAAGCTTGGAGCTGAGAAATGGCATAGAGTTCCCTAACTCCAAGATCTCATTGTGTCAATAAAGCACCTAATATGTGGAGGAGCTCACATGGCCACTCTATGACAAGGGCAGAACCCAGTGTTGCTGGGATTAGGATTTAGAAGGTCTAAAGTAGCTCAGGCTGGCCTTGAACTCACTTGGTAGCTTTAGCTCACTGAGTAGCCTCTGCTTACCTGATACTTGTGAGCCTTCTGCCTCTGCCCATTGAGTGCTGGGATCATGGGTCTCTCCTAGAACACCTAGCCTACAGACTTTTAATTCAGTTCCCTTCTACCTGCGTATGAAAGGAATGGGGCTCAGTACATTCTGAGGTTTGAGTCTCAGTAATTCCTGATTGGAACCAAATGACTTTCTCAAGTAGCAGTGTCCCCGTGTAACAAATAACCTCAAGTGCTTATCTGAGCATGGTAAGCTCTAGGCTAGCCTATGCTAGAGACTCTGTCAAGAAGTGGATCTAGACTCTGGGCCCATGTTAGCTAACACTAGCTAATGTACTAACATTAGCTAACATTAGCTGACTCATTTCTCATGAGGTGTTGTGGTCAAATTCTCTACTAAAGCTTCGTGAGCTGAGTATGCTTCCAAGCTCATCCCTGTGGGCACTGAAGGACTGACTCGGTTGCAGGCTGTCAGCCTCCCATAGTTCAGTGTGTGTACATCTCCCTAAGACTGCCTACAGTATGGAAGCTGATGTACCTAAAGCAGGTGACCAAAGCATGGCAGACAATCAAGATGGAAGCAAGCTCCTCTGTCTTCGAGGAAACAGCACATCACTTTGGCTGTTTTGTTTCTGAGCAGCAGGTCGCTAGGACTGTCTTACACTCTGGGGGCATAGGCTCCATACAGGCATAGATGCCAAGAGGTGACAGTCTCTGGCCCATAAAGGCTACCAGAGGCTCTTGCTGCAGGATTAAGATCATTTTTTTTAATGTAGAAAATTGTTAGATATTAAATGAACAATTGCTTAAAGAAAGGCTTTTATAAAAAGAAGGTGCCATTAATAATTTTCGTCTATAGCGGTTGACTCTCAGACTCTAGAATGGGCCTGAGGTGACATTTTAATCTACTTGCATGTGCTCTTCTTGTTTTGTAACACTGTCCTTGCCAACTCTTGTTCACATGAGAACTGTAAACCCATCTTCAAATCTACCCAAATGTTACTGCTTAGATTTGCTATTTTTCGTCAGCTTTTAAAGTTCCTAGTGGAATCTGGCCAGAAGACAATATACGATCTGAAATATAGTAGGCTTCTTCTTCAAGATCAAGGCAGGCGGCTTGTGGCACCTAAGTGTGATTTTCTACATGAACAATAACGAATAGCCTTTGTCAGAGGTATGTAGGTCTAGCCTGTTAGTTCTGCTTGTGCGTATGTATGTGTGCATGTGGAAGCCAGAGGCCCAAGTCTTTCTTAGTCACTATCTACCTGATTTGAGACAGGTCTTTCATTGAACCTGGAGCTTGCTAATTAAGTTTGATTTGGTGTCCAGTGAGGCCATCCCAAGTATGCTCCTGCCTCTGCCTCCCCAGTGCTGGGATGATTTTTCTTTGCTAGAGATGTCTGAAACACTCCTGAAAGCAGAGGCGGAGGACCACATACTGCACAAACAGGAGAAACTCCCTGTGTGCAAAGTCTTGGGCCGTGCTCAGACTCGCTGAGGGCTGGCCCCAGGAACGTGTGCTTTAGCAAGGTGATTCTGAGGGAGGGGCTGCTAAGCTCCAGTGTGAAGGGACCCAGGATGCTGGATTCCTGCTGCATGTGTTCTGCATGCTTTCAGATTGACTATCACTCATGATCACTGTCTTCATATTAATGATCCTGGCTACACTCTTAAACACTAGAAAAAAAGGGGAGGGGGGGATAAAAAAACCTAAGCAACTCTGATGATCATAATTCTGAGACTCGATAAATCACAAGATCAATTTCATGTCAGAGACCTTAACAAATAAACTCAGGGTGGGTGCACCATACAAGATAAATTTATTTTCCAACCCGACTGTAAATAAGATGGAAGCTCTATTTTCTATGCCCTGGACACATACTTTTTCATTTGTTTAATTAATTAATTAATTATTTTTTAATTTTCTAAATTTACTGTTATGTGCATTGGTGTTTTGCCTGCATGTATGTCTGTGTGAAAGCATCAGAACTCGAGTTGTGGACAGATGTGAGCTGCCCTGTGCGTGCTGGGACTTGAACCTGAGTCTTCTGAAAAAGCAGCCAGAGCCATCTCTTCAGCACCCTTGTGTTACGTATTTTTTAGTGTTAATTTTAATTCTGTCATTTTCATATGTGTGTCGTGCTTTGTTCTGGTTCGTTCCCCTCCTCCATGTCCCTCCTCTGTCCCTGCCACCCACTTCCTGCCGATGTCTTTCCTTACCATGCTGTCCCTTCTGCCTCTGTAACACATGGATTCCACCACACTTTCTTTTCCCACCTTGTTTCTTAAGAGTGCATGTTTCCATTTCATGTCCCACTTTCTAGGTAGGCTGCATATTCTAGTTACTTCTACATCACCTTTTAACGTTCATCCATCTATCCATTCAAGTGTCCGTCCATCCATTCCTTTATGGATACATGCATCCATCCATTCATTCAATATTTCATGTAGAATTATAGTCCCATTCATTCATTCATTCATACATTTATTGACTAACTTCCTATAGAATTACAGTCCTCACTGTGTGCCGGGCACCACGTCTGGCAGTGAAACGTGGTGGTAAAAGCTTTGTGGGGTTTACTTTTTAGGAGGAAAGGCATAAATTAAACAAAGAGCACATGAATAAAACATATAATGTTTCATATAATATATTGTACATATTATCTAAGTTATTAAAATATATTAAATATACAATATGCTATATTTAATATATTATATATGTTAAATAGGACAAGTGCTGTGAAGGGCAAATGGAGACTGTGAAACTGTTACTAGTGACCTGGTAGTGGATGGAGAAGGCCAGAGGTTTGAGATTATCCCGCCTCTATGATGGGGGGCAGGGGTGTGGGGTGTGTGGGGGGAACGGAGCAGTTGGTCTGAGGAGGTCTGGATTAGCAGGGCTCACAGCAATGACTTCTTAGGAACAGGGCGTGGGCCTGCAAATCCAAGCAGAGAAGCGTCTCTTCAGTCCAGTGCCCACTTGGACATAGATACTAGCCTGTTCTTCCTAGCATCCAGCTGACCCATGGTTCACAGGGGCCAGCCATTGAAAGGTCAGTCTACTCGGGGACAGCTGGCAGCAGGTCATCTTGAAGTGGCCAAGTCCGTAGGTCCATTCTCTCTGTTCACATCTGAGTTTGCCGCTGCCCTTTGCCTTGGTGTGTACTAGGCTGAATGTCCTCAGTCATCATTGTCACCGGGAGATGGATCCTTTACAACCCAGGATGTGACAAATTGGATTGATCCCTGCCCACCACCTGCCAGCTTGCTGCATCTTTCCCTTCAATCTCTTCTTTCCCCCTCCCTTCTGCCTCCTGCAAGGCACACACCAGAAGAAAGGAGCGGTCTGCAGCGTGATCCACACCGACACTGCGTTGCTTTGGTGGCATGATAGAGTTCCGAGTCCACCGTAGCTTCTCCGTTTCCTCCCAGGCTCACTTGATATGATGGAATTCTACAGCCGTGTCAGCTGTCTAAATTCACTCCGCTCGTGATTTTGTGAGAATTTTGTACAAAATCGAACCAGTCTAGGTATCATCTAGCAGGCTAAAACAAAAGATACTGTAAAAAGGTTTACTGCTGAACCCCCTCCCGCCCCCAAAAAGAATCCCTTCTCTGGAAGAAAAACAGATCAGCTGTCTCGGGAGAATTGAAAATAAAAGGTACTTTCAACTCACAAATGGAACTCGGGGCGCTGTTGAACTAAGTGTGTTGTGGATTCCGTATTCATAGGGTGAAACACAAAAGAAGTAACATGGATTTTTTTTTTTGACAAAGGTTTTTTTTTTTTTTTTAATTATTTCTGTGGCACGCTGCTTCTATCAAACCACCTGAGAGGCGATTTGAGAAGGGCATTCCAGAATAAAGACATTGTTCTGACAGTAAACACAAAATGAAATAAAATTGGCCCAAGGCTTTGATGCCAGAACCCACACGGTGAGCCGAGACATAGCAACACGCTAGCTAAGTGCAGGAGAGGAGCAGACCAGCATCATTTGTAGTCGAGTGTGAAGCACAGATGAAAGGGGAAAATAGCATTAAAAGCCCACCTCCTCCCCCACAGAGATTAAAATAGACCGTGCAGGTTGCCTTAATTCCTGTGTTCAGAACACTTGCTTCTACGTGGAACGAAACTTCCAGAGGTTAGCCAGGATCTTTCTCCCACATGTACATGACAGACCCCTCCAATGCTCTCTGTTTGTTTGTTTGTTTGTTTGTTTGTTTATTTTTGAGGCAAGGTTTCTCTCAGTAGCTCAGACCGGCCCAGAACTCAGGGCGTAGTCTTGGTTGGCATCAAGTTCGTAGCTATCCCCCTGCTTCACTATCCCAAGTTCTGGATCTGTATCTGGGAGCCACATTCCCCTTTCCCTCAAAGTTTTGAGATCGAGGAGTGGAGTTGAGGGGTGGGGCCTCCCTGAAGGAATGGCTCACAACCTTTCTGGCTTCAAAAGTAGCACATAACACTAAACCTACCTCACCTATACTACTGCTAGCCACTGGAATTAATTTTAGCTACCAGTGTGGCTTTGCCCTAAGCACGAGGAAGGCAATGAAAGTGACTTCTTTTGACTTAGTAGACATGAAGAGAGTAGAAAAGAAACGGAAATGAGAAGAAGAAAATGTTAGTTGATGCCTGTGATGAGCTGGTAGGAGAGAATTTTAAGAAGAAACAGGAACACAGTAACTCATGCAGCCTCTGGACACACACACACACACACACACACACACGCACACACACAAAAACCGGAAGCAGGAACTACATATTCTTTTCTCAACCGGGGGCAACATGATCAGACACCCCATGGGAAAGAAAATCTCCCCTGTAGATGGCTAATTGTTTTGCTCTCAGTGGGCAAGCTAAAGTGGTGCTGGGTGGTTTTATGAAACCACTTCTGGAATTCTCTTCCTGCTTTTGAAATCTCTCACTGAACAAAGGAATAAAAGGGAATTCACCAGCTCAAGTTAATCATGTGCTGTAATCTCATCTTAAATAATTAAATTCATCATTTAAAAAAATTCTTAATAAATGATGAAGCCTGGAAGACCATTTCAGGCATGTCTATCATGGTGAGCAGCATAGAAATAACATGGAATTCAAAGACCCGTGGTGGCTCTTCACTGTCTGCGGTCTGAGACATGATGCCAGCACATCCTTTGAGCTTTGGTACTTTCACGCCTCACAGTGGAAGTGGAATCTGTCCTTCCAGGGTCATCACAAAGGTTAAGGGATTTGCTTCTATTGGGTGAACACCGGGCCTGGTGCGTGTTAAATACAAATAATTGTTTTCTATGGATTAAATATTTTACTTATCAAAGAAGATTTAAACGAAGAAAAAATAAAAACCTTAAGCTTTTCAAATATTTTAAACCTATAAATCTTTGTCCACCTTCAATCAGATATGAAAGTTGCTTTCAGATATTCAAGTTCCTTAGTGATAGAACATTCCAAGATGATTATTTATTTTTCAGTTGAAAGTCCAAAAAGTGTCTATTATTGTTTCTTTCTCAACCTCAGTTAGGAGGGATGAACGAATGGAGGATAGGATCACAAACGCAAACCTGTTTCAATAAGGATGAAAAGAGCTTGCTGCGAGTTTCCCTTTCTGGAGGCCAATTGGATTTCAAGGTTTTGAAAGAATAGAGAGTTCTTTTTTTGAGAGTTCTTGAAGACAAAACAGAATGCTAATATCAGCAGGTCTCTCACAGATGGGACAATAAGGAGTCCTATAAGGAGTTGTTTGGGACAGTAAGACAGTGTGATTAGAGGTGGCACTTACCCAGGACTGGGCTACTCTAAGGTATTTTGCTCATGTGCATTTGTCTGAACAAGCTCGTGACACTGCTAGCCAAATCTGGCCCCAGAAATCTGTGGACAGCAATAGTGAGAAGAACAACCTCTGACTGAAAGGAAATGTAAAAGAATGTGGCTTTCCCTTGTGCCAACACCAAAACTATATGAAGACTTCTTTTCTCAATGGTCCCAATTAAGGTATCTCTCTCTCTCTCTCTTTCTCTCTCTCTCTATACACACACACACACACACACACATATATGTCAAAAATCATGTGTCCTCCTCTCCTTATGAAAGAAATATAAATGAGAAAACAAATTTTACTAAGCAGGATGTTTTCCTGTTTGGGGATATTCTCTGTGTTTGTGCTGTCTATTTCAGTATTCTAGAGAAAGTGAAAAATCAAACCAAAAATTCTTTCCAATTTTCTGCTTAAACAACACCAACAAAACAAAACAAAAACCCAAAAAACAAACAAGCAAAACCAGACACACAACCCCCAACAATTACCCCCCCCATGAATTCTACGTGTAAATGCTCTGCACGAAGGGAATTGCTTGTGTAGCTACTATCCCAGTTGGAAGGAGCGTAAACGCTGGTTAGTTTACTGTCAACTTGACACAAGCTACAGTCATCTGGGAAGAGAACCCCAGTTGAGAAATTGCCTCTATCAGATTGGCCTGCAAGTAAGTCCATGGGGGATGTTTTCTTGACTAATGGTTGATGCGGGAGGGTCCAGTCCCCCTGTGGGCGTTGACACCCCTAGGCAGGTGGTTTTGGCTAGGTAGAAGAAAGCAGGCTAACCAAGCATGAAAATCAGATTATGTTCCTCTATGGTCCCTGCTTCAGCTCCTGCCTCCAGGTTCCTGTAACTGAGTCTAGAACTCACACCAGCCTTTAAAGTTGAAGATCTCCAGTGTTGTGAAGCCCAAATGTAATTGTTTCTCACTTTGACTTTACCCTAAATGTTTTCAGTTTCTTCATATCAAATGTGAAATGTAATCAGGGTAGGGCAGGACTTTCCCATGAAGAATGCCTTTACTTGCGGGAGGTCCCGCTGCCCTTTCTCTTCATCTTTGTTCATTTAAAAGTGGACCTTCAGCTTTCTGGGTCTGAGGCTATTATTTGTGTTGTGGGCGGGGGTGGCGGAAACAAATGGAAGCCAAGAGTATATTTTAAAATCTGAAGAGGATGAAGACATCACAGCCTGAGTTGGCCATAAAGATTTACAATTACATTTCCATCACAAAGCCCCTGGCCCTTCATATTTGGCCATGACCATTTCTGTTTTGATTTCTATTTCTTTGGCGGGACAACACCCCAATTAGACAGATGAGCATTCAGTTGTGATGCTGGAGCCCATCCTTGCTGGCCTAGGTTACTCAGGGACTTCTATGGCCATTTGGCATTCAGTTGTGCTGGGGAAGTTCTAACCCTGGTTCTGTGAATTCTTAGCGCATATGAATCTATCCAGGTTAACGCACTCAATGCAATTTAATCTTAAAAATATCCCAATTACCCTGATGATGACCTGAAGCTTCCCAGAGTTCTCTAGGTTCTTATGTGTCCTTTGTACTCTAGGCCAGTTAGGTTGGCAGAGAGGGAGTTATCGGGAGTTCATTCTTCCCCTTAAGCCTTGCAAGTGGGTCAGGCTGTCTAGCCATCCTGGAAGCAAAGGATAGTGTTGTTCTTTAAAATATCACTGGAAGTTACAGGGGGTGGGAATTAATATTGTAAGGGTTGAGTTTTTACTGCAGATTCTGACTTGCACAGAAAAAGAAATCTTTTCCTTTGGAGCCCATTTACTGCCACCACGGTAGACAGCTCCCATTTCCTGAGTGTGTGTCAGGCTGCAAGATACTTTGCTGTGTTTCCAGGGGGCTGACATACAAAGGAAGAAATAACCAGACTTTTCTGTTGCTTGCAAGAAATAAAAGCCACCATCACACCCAGGGCTTCTCCTGTATTTCAATCCATTTCAAGGGGAGAAAAAAAAAAGAAAAAAAACCTAAAAGTGACAAGAGAGACAGCTTCTCTTTTCGTCTGGATAAGAGCTACATTTCATGACTTAAAAAAAAAAATCCTGTTCATTTAAACAGCACTAAATGCTTCCTGGTCTGGATATATAAAATTATTGGATGGCCACTGCTGACCATTCGTCTGAGACCCTGATGTGCCACAGTCGATTTTTGAGAGCCACTCTGCCACTTAATGTGACAAACACCCAGCCTTGCCGTTTAAGGGGTCTTTGAGAAAGGCCGTCCCCACATGAAATGAATTTAACAGCAGCCATTTGTCATTTTGCCCTTCCTTTTCTGGAGAGAGAGAAAAAAAATGCTAGTGATTTCCTTTGACTTAAACTGGGCATTCAAAAAGCTGTTTTTATTAATGAATCATATTAAGCCACTGGTGAAAGGCTCCCTGACTCTGTTTAAATAACAGGCTATGATTCTTCTCCCCTCAAGCTCCCCCAACCCCCCATTTGGCTCTGCTGTTATTAATTGAGGAGTTTCTTTGTTTCTTTCCTAATGAAGCTAACAGAACACATCTGTCAGGTGCCTGTATTCTTTGCCTGTGTATAGTATGTAATAGACCAGCTGGAGGCTGTGAAGCTACACAATACCCCTGGCCGTTACAGCAACTATTTATTCCTGGGCTTTTCCTCCGAAAGGGATTTGGAAAAAAAAAAGTCTGAAATTTGGGCCTAATTGCTATTTACCCAGCGATAGACACCTGTTCTAGCTGCGACATTGGCTCATGAATCCCACACCTGAGACCTTAGGGAGAGGAGAGGGGAAATTTCCAGCAGCTGACAGTGCATTTAGACACTGAGGGCTTTAACGGGTGGGGGTTTGTGTGTTTGTATGTATATGCATATATTTAAAATACTGTATGTTTAGTATGCACACCCATAACCAGAGGGTATATATTAAAAGCCGTGTACTATTATTTCACGGTCAATTGCTTATCTGAAGGCTACACACATACTGGCATATAACTACAAACCCTGATGGCTTTAAGCATAATGTGTCCAGGCTGCATCCGGTCTCTGAAACAAACACGTGCCCTTCAAAATGTCCATCCTCGGGCCCTTGGGGAAATGTTGCTTAGGGTGGATCAGAGGGGAAAACAAATAATTAAACGTTACTTTTCTCAGAAAGATTTGACTTCATTTTATCTGTTTCTTTGCCAAATAGCTGTAGCATCTCCCCTTTGACATGCTGAACTTGTCTCTTCCAATCTTGATCCCAGAAGCAGAGCTTGGTTGCTTTGTTTTGAAGTCTAAATTGATATGCATCCTCTTCTTAAAAAAAAATTTCCATACCTAGTCCATAAAGGAATAGCCAATGGTCACAGAATTGGAATTTACACATTGTGAAAAAGAAATAAAAACAAAAAGCCATTAGCAATAAAGACTCTGTAGCTTCATGTATTATCTACTGCTAAGTTGAGTCACTCAGAAATTAAAATTTATTGAAATACTATTTAGTTCTACTTCCTTGCATTTATAAAAGAATGAGAGTTACATGATCTCTCTCTGTGTGTGTGTGTGTGCACGTGCTCACCAACATGGGTTATAGGAGTCTGTGTATGAATGTATGTATGTATGGATGTATTATGTATGTATGTTTGTGTGTGTGTTTGCTCACCCACATGGCTGTTCCCTTAACCTCTTACATTTCAGTTTCACTGTTTCAGTTTTGCGCTCTCTCTCTCTCTCTCTCTCTCTCTCTCTCTCTCTTTCTGTGTGTGTGTGGGGGCATGCATGTATGCATGTGTGTGTGCCAGTGTGTATGTGTGCAGGTGTGTGTGTATGGGTGTAGGGGGAGGGAGGACTGGAGATACATAACTTTAGTAAAATCACATTGACAACAGAGCAAACACAGCTGCTTGTCCTGTTTTATCTGGGCCTCAGCTGAAAGACAGTCCCACTGCAGAGGCTCCTATGGGGTGGCACTGGCAGGTCTGAGGCGGCCAGATGGAAAAGGAAGGAAGGAACATAAGCATCTTCTTTCTCTTGCTGTTCATATTTTTCCCTCATTCAGAAGGACTCCTGAGCTTCCTGAGGGACAACTCATTGGTACTGCTGGAACAATCTATTTACTGTTTTGAGAAATTTGGCTTTTCTGAGCAAGTCAAATAAGCACCTAATATATTACCAAACCAGAAAATTATGTTTCTTTCTTCAAAAGAATATATAAGTTGTAGTCCACACTGGTAGAAGAACTATAAAATAAAATGAAATTTGAAAAATAAAAGGAAGTTTAAGATTCAAATTACAGATCATACATAATGCATATTCTACCTGCAATACATATTCACATGCAAATGCATGTGTGTGCATATGAGTTTGTGTGCCTAGAAACATACAAGAAGAGTATGCATGTAAGTTTAATACCACTCATGCACACACGTCATGTATACACACATGCACACACTCATATGCACACGCATATACATGTACACACACATGTATACACATGTATACATGCACATACATACACACGCATACACACATATACATACACACATGCACACACTCATGCACACACAGGTACATGTATACACAGGTGCACACACATACATATACATACACACTCATGCGTACACATGTGTACATACACACAAGAACACACTCATATGCACACATGTGTATATGTATACACACATGCACACATACTCATACATACACATGGCATGCATACACACATACACACACTCATATGCACACACATATTCATGTCTACACACATGCATACACATGTACACATGCACATACATACACATATATACACACATATACATACACACACATGCACACACATGTACATGTATACACAGATGCACACACATACATATATATATACATACACACATGAAAACACTCATATGCACATACATGTACATGTATACACACATGCACATACATATATAATACATACATACTCATGCATACACACATGCACACACACACAGGTCCAAAAATCCTGTTTGGTTTCATCTGAAGCCAGAGATGACTGAAAGACCAGAGCCCTGAAGGTGGCAGGGTGACAGGAGAGATGGCTGGTAAGTATTCACATGCAGGTGAGCGCTTTGCCTCAGGGTTCCCACAGTTGAAGAGGGAGCTGATGCAGAGGCAGAAATTCATTTCCTATGAGAGAGGAGAGAGGCAAGCAGGGAACTCAGGTCACAGCAGAGCAGGTGATAATCAAATTCGAGCTAATGATGCCGGGAGAAGCTGAGGCCAGATGGGATGTCAGAACTGTTATCTGAGATGCATGTGAAAACCAAGCATGATGCCTCAGTACAGGAGAAAACAATCTTAGAAACACATGATACAAAGATCTGGTCCTCATCTCTGAGGCAGGCTATGGAAGGATCACTTCTAGGAGGCATGTTATATGGCCAAGGGCAAGGTAGATGGCATTTCCCAGCCTCAACTTTTTCTGTGGTGAAGAGGGAATACCTACTTTTGTTATTCTTGTCACTATGACAATGTACCTGAGAGGTCAACTGAAAGGAACAATGGTTTCTTTAGGTTCATGATTTCAGGGGTTCTGTCCATCGCATAAAGGATCAGCGTCCACCTTGGCAGACAGGAAGGGAGAGCTGGGGTTAGTGAAGAATACCTCTGCATGTGTCTGCCATGGTACTTCCACAGATGTCTTGTGAGGGCTCTGGAATATCAGTGGGCTAATCCTTTGGTGGCTTAATGATAGGAGGATAATATTAGGAGGCGGGAAATGGTAAATTATTGATGAGGTCTGGTTGGAGAAAGTGGCTCACTGCAAGTGTTCTGTGGGGACTAAATCCTGCCCTGGCCCTGTGTGCTTCCGTGCCTTCTTCCTGTGTCATACATTTCTGGTACCATGGTGTTCTGCATGAGTACTCAGGGCTAACTGATCAAGGATGGGGAACACTTAGAAGTACATGTTTTTGGTGTCAAATATGTGATAATGTTACTGTTCATTTTTATAAATGAAACATTCTTGGAAAAATATCAATAGAGGCAATGCCAGTTGGCCTATAAATGTCCTTGGCTATTATTCGTAACTCTTGTTAGTGAACAAGCCATACCAGAAAAATAAATCAAAAGTGTATCTTGTTCTTTGTTGACTTTTGTATCAGCAGCACACTAGAAGAGATAGATTTTGATAGAAGGGTAAAGGGATTACATTATTTAGAAATAACACACAAGGCACTGTTAAAATAAAGACCACTTACATGCTGGCATGACCCTATAACCAAACAGATTTGGAAATTGCTATAGCTATCGAGTGGCCAGGCAGGATCGTCCTCCCAAAGTGCTTGCTCATGATGTCACCCTGGTAGTTAAAGGGCCAGTGAAGTATATTGTGGGCCACTTGGTGAGGAAATGATTTCTCTAGTCTGGGATCCATCTGGCCTGGAGCGTATTTTCTGAGGGAACAGGACACTCCATGTGTATGGTCGACTACTATCCTCACATCTGTGAAGAATCCCACCTTCTCAAGTAGAGGCCAGGTGCCCCAATGCCACACTTCCTGGGCTCTGACATCGGATGTGTACCTGTGGGATACAGTCCAAGTGGTTACCAGGACAACATTCTCACAGCAAGCATGGTGCAGAGATGTTTGGCTATATGGTGTCGGTGTTAGCAGAGTTTCTGACATTCAAGCTTCAATGCCATATTGCCAAATGTTGGTCACAAGATGTTTCCATAACAAAGAACCCAATGTGGCCAGATCCTACTTTTATTGACTGGATTTTGAGACAGAGCCACGTTCTGTAACTAAGACTGACTTAGAACTCAATATCCTCAGACATAGCCTCCCTGATGTGCCCATCACCACACCCAGCTCATTAACACTTTTTAATAAAGGTCTTCCCTGTTTCCAGTAACTGCAGTGTATTAAAACGTTTACTGTTAAGAATCCTGACCACTGCCTATCTATTACTTGTTTTCTTTCTTTTGGGTATGATATTTGTGCTTGTTCATGTGATCATGTGTCTGGGTGTATGTCAGTGGTTGACGCGAGGTATCTTTCTCTACCAACCCTAGACCTTATTTTTTGATACCAGGTCTCTCACTAAGCCTGGAGATCATCAGTTTGACTGGGCTGCCTGGCCAACAGACTGAAGGGATCCACCGGTCTCTGCCCCTCCCCCGGTACTAGGGTTATGGAGACATGCTGAAGCCATGCCCTGCTTCAGTACTGTTGATGGGCACTAGAGGATCCAATTTAGACTCAGGTCTTCATGCTGGGGTAGCAGCACTTTGCTCTCCCTCTCCCACCTCCCTCCCTCCCCTACACCTCCAACAACACACAAATAAATACATAAATAAAATGTTTTTAAAAATATTTATTTCCATCCCAAATATTATTCCCTTCCCAGTCCCCCCAGCAGAGTTCTTCCTCCCTTCGTCTTCCCCTTCACTTCTGAGAGGGCAGCCCCCTCCCCTGTATCCCCCCACCTGGTGCATCAAGTCTCTGTAGGATAAGGTGCATCCTTTCCTAGTGAGGCCAGACATGGCAGCCTTCTGCTACATAGGTACTGGGGGCCTCAGACCAGCCTGTGTATGCTCTTTGGTTGGTGGCTCAGTCTCCGGGAGCATCCAGGTTAGTTGACACTGTTGGTCTTCCTGTGGGGTTGCCGTCTCCTTGAGGGCCTTGGATCCTTCCCCTAAGTCTTCATGCGAATGATTCAGCCGTTTAACAGCTGTGGCCACTCTTCTCTGCTTCCAGGATGTGACTAAGGCCTGCTCCTCTGGACAGCTCAACGTCATTTTCTGTGACACTAAATCTCTCAGGCTCACACACACATCAGTGCCTTGTGTCTGATTTCCGTGACTCCACCTCCTCTGGGCTCTTCCTGGAGATCTCATCTTCCACCCCCAGCCTTTCTGTTCACTTATACAACACCGCCATAGTCAGCTCAGGCAGCGTCTGCTGCTCTCCATTCTGCGTTCACCAGAGCCTCTTTCCTTGCCCAATCAAGATCTTCTTTGGTCTTACTCCTTTAGATATGCTGATGTTTGTTCCATAAAAACACACCTGGTTTTGTTGTATGCATTGGGTAGTGTTTGTGGAACTGTAACATAAGCAGTAATAGGTATTTTCTAAGGCTGGACTCAAGCAAGTAAGCCTGGGATTGTACCTTGGTACAAATGTAACATAAACCCGTGTTTTGTTGACTTCACTGGTCTGAAAAGTCAAAACTGGGTCACTTTAATGACAACAAATGCTCTTACTATTTTCTTCTGGATTGGTGAAACAGTCTTCCTTGAGCAGTGTTTGTGTATGACCTGGGCGTGGCTGCAACTCAGTCACGTCATTTGTATAAGGAAGGTGATAATGACAGATACCTCAGAGAAATAAAATGTTTAATATTTATGAAATTCTTAGACTAGCACCCAAAATATGGTAATTCCTCTTGTAACATATCTATTTTGGAGGCAACTGCTATTTATTTTTTTTTCCTGTACCAGGATTTTAATGTCTAGAATCAGGACTTTTAACAATCTAGAATTCTGGGGCAGTAGCTCACTGGGTGAGGTGCTTGGTCTATAAGCATAAGGAGCAGACTTCAACCCCCGACACTCATGTAAAAACCCAGATGTGGGGACATATGCCCAAACACCAGTGCTGTGCTGAATCCCCCAGTGCTGTGCTGAACCCCACAGTGCTGTGCTGAATCCCCTCCAGTGCTGTGCTAACTCCCCTCTCAGTGCTATGTCCAAACCTCCAGTCCTGTAGCCAACCCCCAGACATGGGTGATCCCGAGGGCTTGCTGGCCAGCCAGTAGCTGATAGGTGAGCTCCAGATTCGTGAAAGACCCTGTCTCAAAACATAGGGTAGAGGGGCCAGAGCTGGATCAGCAGACAGAGGCACTGGCCGTGCCCAGCCTTGTGAAAGTGTAAGGAGAGGTCCAAGAAGTTGCCCTCTGACCTTCGTCCCCCCTCACGTAGTACAGAATACTAATAGACACATAAATCAAAGGTAGAAAGTGATACAGCAAGACACCCTGTTGACTTTTAGCTCCCCTATGCACACCTTTACACACTACACACACTTATACTATACTTCACCATATAGTACAGATAGCCTTATAGTATACACTATATACAATATACTATAGACAACTTTATACTACACATCTCCACAAGCTACAGATACTCCTATACTATACACAACATACTACAAACACCCTTATACTACACACACCCTTACACACCATACTTCCATATACTCTGACACCCTTATGCTATACACACCTCTATGCTATACATATCCTTATACTACACATACCCCAAACACTCATGTATCACACAAACCCATATATTATACACACCCATAAATTATACCTTATACAATACACCACCATATATTACAGATACCCATACACTACCCATACCCTTACATTAACATACCCATATACTACACACACTCATCATATACTATATATATACATATAGCCATATACTACATACATTCAGCATATGCTACATACACACATATATACTATACACATTCATCATATACTACTTACATATGTCCATATACTATACACACTCATCATATACTACATACACATATCCATATACTATACACACTCATCATATACTACATACATATATCCATATACTACACACACTCATCATATACTACATACATATACTCATATACTATACACACTCATCATTCACTACATACATACATACATACATATACTATACACACTCATCATATACTATATATATGTATCTATGTATATACTCATATACTATATACACTCATCATTCACTTCATATATACATTTATATACTATACACAGTCATTATATACTACATACATATGCCCATATACTACATACATATATAAACCCATACTCTACACACACACATGCACGTGTGCCCTCACACTCTCCTCTGGCATGTTGCACACATATCTCTCTGTACATCCTTGGGATAGTTTACTCTTCCTTTGAAGCTCTGGCTTCCCTCAGACCTTCTTAGGGAGTGTACTGCAAAAGTACATGTGATATGGTTTGGTCCTGAGAAGCTGTCTGATGGTCTTAGAGGCAGCCACTGCTTGTTTTACTCTCTGTGGTGCTGGAATATCTATACTGTGGTCTTTCTGTTTACCTCCTCTATGTTTTCCTCTGCTCTATAGCTTTTGGAGAGACGCTCCACTGATTGGTCCAGAGATTAGCCTCACCCCATCAGCCTGACTGTCTCATTACACAGATCAGTAGCCAGCCCCTGAGTGAGCTTCTTGGGGTGAGATGCCATGCCTAGTTCAATCAAGAGCTTCTCCTGTGCACGAAGCAGCTCAGCCGTGCTCCATTGACTCAGGAATGTAGGCTGGATGGTGTAAACTAATTGGTGTTGTCCAGGCACCAGTGGTTCATGGACTGGGTGAGGGAAGCACAGGGCTGGGCAAGTGCTTAGAAACCTTTAGGAGAATTTGGCTTGCTGAGCCGGTGAAAGATGGGGCTCTTGTGATCAGGACGTGATCTGTTGGGATTAATCAGATGGACCTAGTAAATTGTCTCACCCATGTGCTGGTCACATGTACTACATCTCAATTCTTGTTCTGCAGTGGATTAGAAACTGAAACTGACAGGTTGCTCACTGGTCCTTTGCCACAGATCCTATCAGAAGTGGGATGTGTAGCTAGAAGTGTCTTTGAGTGAATTGTGAGCACAGACCTGATAGACACAGTTCAGCAAGCAGACACCCCTAAAGACTTCAACCGCAGCTCCCCCACTGGGCAGCTCTTCTGTATCGGACTCAAATCGTATAGTTACACATAGCCTCACATAACAGCTCTTCCCATGACTTCCTAGTTTTAAAGCTCTGTGCTTCCAGTCACATGCAGAGACCTCTCCAGTAGGACCAGTATGAACAAAATTAGTCTGTCTGGGAGAGAATTAAAGATGATTTGCTTTTAAAATCTTGGCAACCAAGCAAATTCAAACATGTCCATGGCTGTTATTTCAATAATCCCAAATGCAAAGAGATTCTGTGGTTAGGAAGCAGTCTGTGAAAGCCTTGTTTTCCCAGAACTGGTAAACTTACAGAGAGTGTTTACCTGGTACTCCGATAGCCTGTGGTAAGTAGACACAATAACAGCCATTATGAATTATGGCCATACACTTTTGCATATGTCCTAGTTAGCTTTAATGTCAAATTGGCATAACCTACAATTTTCTGGGAAGAGAATCTCAGTTGAGGAATTGTCTAAATCACATTGGCCCTGGGCGTATCTGTAGGGGATTATCTTGATTGTTAATTGATGTAGGAAGGTCCACTGTGAGCAGAGTCATTCCATAGGCAAGTTTTCCTGAACTGTGTAAGGAATCCAGCACAAACCTACCTTCCAGCCAGTGAGCAGCACCCTCTATGACTGTGAGTTGAATTTCTTGGTCAGAGGTAATGCTGTGTGTAACTGGAAGCAGGCCTGCTTACAGATTCCTAGTTTGAGTTCTTGTCTTGACTTTCCTCAATGATGGACTGGGAGCTGACCTTATAAGCTAAATAAATCCTTTCTCCTTCCAAGTTGCTTATGGTTAGGGTATTTGTCTCAGCAACAGAAATGAAACCAGGGCATGGATTGACACCCATCAAGAGATTTGGTCTGTTTTCAAACTCTTCGAATATGATTGGGCCTGTTGACTGTCTTGACTGATAGGTTGTATTGAAGGTGGAAGTGTGTTAATACTGGAACTCAGGTCTATTGCCTTATGGAAACAGTAAAACCCAACATCTAGTCTAGTGGTGGATGAGGAATGTGGAGAACTGAGATGCTCAGCTCAGTCAGCACCAGCTGCTAGACACAGACCTGAGCGCTTCTCCTACCTCCTGCTTGTACCGAACAGCCATAGCCAACTGAGTGATCTCACTTTGACTGTTGAGCCATTAAGACCTCATTCTGTAAAGACTTCTCAGGCAAGACCTGTGAGCAGGAATTAGAGCTATTTCAATCTACTTCTTATTACTTCTACAAAGCCATGATCTTTCTGAGTTTCCTTGTGTGATCCCTCTCATATAAATATTGGTGCACCCTCCACTCTCTAGAGCAGTGGTCCTCAGCCTTCCTAGTGCTGAACCTTTAGTACAGCTCCTAACCCTTTAATACAGTTCCTCATGCTGTGGTGACCCCTCCCCAACCATACAATTATTTTTGTTGCTTCTTCATAACTATAATTTTGTACTGTTATGGATTGTGACATAAATATATCTGCCATGCAGGATATCTCATACGCAACCCTCAAAAGGGGTCACAGCCCTCGGGTTGAGAACCACCACTCTAGACACTTGAACATTATAAACTTTACAATTATGTGGTCTATACATTTCCTAATTTGAAAATTGCAGGAATTTCCTCTTGAGAGTCCATGCTGAGAGGAAGGATTAGTCCATTGGAAATAGAGATTAAAAATACCCAAACTTACGGGGCTTTGGAGGGCTGTCCTCACAGGTTCTGATGGTTTATACTCCATCGTGATGAGTATAATTTGTAACAGTGATTCACGAGACGTTTGTATGAGAGTCATGGCTTTAACCTTTTGGTAAATATTCTTTGATAATGGGTTTTGCTGGTCAATGATTTCAAGTGACTCTGTGGAAAATTGTTTCAGCTTGATAGGTAACTTCCCTCCCAAGTCTGAGAGTCAGCAGGGGTCATGACCTCTGGTCTCTGCACTTAACCTCATGCTGTCTGCTCCAGGAGATGGAACAGAGATGCCATTTTCAGTACTGTGGAAGCTTAGGCATAGTCTTTCTCCTGACTTGCATATTATCAATACTCTATATTTTGTAGTTTTTTTTAAACTAGTCTGTAGAGTTGGTGGTGTGGTGTTGAGTAGCTGACAGATAGTATTACCATTGACCATGACTTAATGGGGCTCGACATCCAAAGGCTGATAGGAAAGGGGAGCCTTAGAGGGCTGTGTATCCAGGCTGCTGGCATGTCAGGCTTGAATAGGAACATTATGGGAAACCAACAACATGGTTACTATTAGGGAGGGCAACAAGCTTGGAAGGATAGATTCATGGTGGGCAAAAGCCAAAGGGGATATTAACTCCTTAAAAGCCAGGAAGGGAAGCGACTGGTGGTAACTTTTCTTTTGAGGGTAATCAGAAATAGACTTTACATTGCTACATAAATATGTTGCCAACAATGTGCAACTATGTTCCCTGCTTCCACAGCGTGATCTGAAGGGGATATTGTTTAAATAATAGGAATGTGTAGTACCTGTGCAGAAAGACAAAAAGCATAAATACTCTGTTAGAATTCTGTAGAACTTAAGTTCCATCAGCTACCCAGACGAAAATGAGATCTCTTCTCTTCGCCTCTCCTGTCCTCTCCTGTCCTCTCCTGTCCTCTCCTGTCCTCTCCTGTCCTCTCCTGTCCTCTCTTCTTTCTTTCCTTTCCCTTCTCTTCTTTCCTTTCCTTCTCTTTTCCTTCTTTCCTTCTTTCCTTCCTTCCTTCCTTCCTTCCTTCCTTCCTTCCTTCCTTTCTTTCTTCCTTCCCTCCTCCCTCCCTTCCTTCCTTTTTTCCCTCCTTTCTTTCTTGAGACAGGGTTGATCTTTCTTTTGCCACAAGTTCTGTGACTGTCTCACCTCAAATGTCATTCGACTTCTTCAGCCGTTTCACACTTTACATCTGATTTCCATTGCAAATACTTATTTTACTCCGCCTGCAACTCAATCTCGACTTTCTTGTTATTTCTTACTTAGAGAACATGGCTGCTCCCCTCTCTAGCAATGGCTGTGTTGGGTAAGCAATATACATCAATTACACAGCAAAGTGTAATCATCTGCTCTGAGTGCAAGTGGAGGGAAGCCTCATTCATTACCTGGCATAGTCTGAGTGGAAAATAGGGGCTGTCTCTCTGTTACTGTAAGAGTCTAAGGAGAAAAGGATCTAGACAGAGGCAGAAGAACCTCAAGCGATTACAATGTACATTTTTTTTTTAATGCTGGAGAAAGAGAAGTTCAGTAGAAACAGCCAGAGATGACGACATTGGAGAATCGTTTCTGAGCACTAGGAAGAATTTTAATCAGGCTGCTAAGGATAGCTGTAGTAGGCATCAAACACCTCCGTGGGGGTAGCCTAGCTAGGAAACAAGGGCCCTGGGATGTGATCAAAGCCCCCCTGGGTCTTCAGGGTTCCCCTCACATCAAGCCCACAGCTCAATTTGGATGCTATGCAGTGCTTGCGGCTCTGCTTGGTGCTTGGCAGGGCTCCGGGCTGCTTTTCCTCCAGTGCTTAACCTCTTCTCCCCTAAGATACAAATGTCAATATTGGATTTAGTCTGGCTGAATGGCTGTGTCAGAGGGTAGATTAGTGACTGGCAGCCACAAAAGGTTTTTTTTTTTTCTTTCAATTGGCAAAAGTACATTTCTCACAAACGAATCAAAATGGTTTGAGGTGGGAAAGAAGCAGAGGAGAAGGCTTGCCAAATTTACTCATGATGCCTCGTTAAATGGATTTGAAGACTTGAGTACGGGCCTTTTATGTGCAAGCTTCTGAATTCACCTGGCAGGAAGCTGGAACAGTATGGGCAAGAGAGCCCCTATTGTAATACTCCTGTATTACAGACCTTGGGGCAGTCGGTGGAATAAACTTGCATAGAGTTTTAAAATTAGTGGTCAGATTCATTCCTTTAAAAATATGTCATGTTCCCCTTTTGGTGGTTTACTCTCTTTGTGTGCTTTTTAAAAACTACCATTGCCTGCTTTGACTGACTGACAAACACACAGTGTTCCATCCATCACTTTGTCTTGTTTGTGTATGTTGGTGTGTAAGTGCCGTCATATGTCAGCGCATGTCAGATGGCAACTTACAGGAGTCAATTCTCTCCTTCTGCCAGGTGGGCTCCAAGGACCAAACTCTGGGTTGTCAGATTTTACAGCATTCTCTCACAGAGGGCCTCACAGGTCTTCAGCTGGCTTTTCTTGAACAAGTTACACTCTGACATAAAGGCCAACGGCTGCTTTTCTGTGGTCACAATTATGTTTCGAGCTTGTTTTGTTCTTGTTGTTTGAGTCACAGTGTTGTTATGTAGCCCAGGCTAGTCTAGAATTTGCTATCCTGGCTGCTATAAAATTTAAGATCCCCTCAAATCAGCATTCAGAGTATTGTGATTATATATGTGTCCTACCATAAATCATTGTCTTCCAGGGTTAGAGCATGTTTATAGGTGCAAAGTTAGGGGGCTCGGGGTGTCTCAGGAAGACCTCAAAGGTCATGGCAGAAGGATGGTGAAGTTCCAGCCCAACTTGGTTATAAACTCTGAAGATTCATTGAAATCTGTGATACAGCTCAACACCAGAAAAACATCACTTACAGACATGGTCTACTTCAGCTGGAGACTTGCCCGTTGGCCAAAATGGTTGACAACAGTGTCTTTTTATATTGATCTGATAGCACACCTCTCTGAGTAACTGGTGTTGGTTCTCTGAAATGTAAAGTATCAATAGATAAACATCTTCGATGTTCTAAGTTATAAGACACATTCCCCAGGACTTCTAGGGTTGGGAATATAACTTCAGTGGTAGCATGTGCTAAGACCCTCGGTTCTTTCCCCAACTCTGGCAGAGAGAACATGGACCTGTGTATCACTAAAGAGAGTAAAGAGTTAACAGGGCATGTTGATTTGGTCACGTGCAACAAGATACCACCATGCCACTGTCTTAACCACCCAAGGCCTATTTCTTCTCATGAAATAAGGGATTTGCAGCAAGATGTCTCATGGCATTATATCTAATCATGGTCCTCATGATATCTCTCTCGTTGTATTGGTTAGTTTTCAGTTCCCTGAGACAAGCTATGGTCATCTAGGGAAGGAGAACCTCAGATGAGAAAAGGATTCTATCAGATTGAGCTATAGCCAGGTCTGTAGAGCATTTTTAAAAAATTAATGATTTGATTAATTAATGGACATTAATGCTTGATTAATAGGTACTATGGATGGTGTCATCCCTAGATAGGTGGGCCTAGATGGTAAAATAAGGCAGGCTGAGCCAGCCATGTGAACAAACCAGTATTCAGCATCTGTCCATGGCCTCTACATCAGGTCCTGCCTCCAGGTTCTTGCCCTGTTCGAGTTCCTATTTTGCTGTCCCTCAGTGATAGACTGTGACTGGGATGTGTGAACCAAATCAACCCTTTCCTCCCCAAGTTGCTTTTGGTCATGGAGTTTTAATCACAGCAATAAAAAGCTAAAGGAGACTCATGTCCTTTTGTCATCTGTAGTCTGGCTTCTAAGAAGCTGCCAGGTACTTGCAATTCTAAGCGAGTTACAAACTTAGATAGGCACATTGAGTTTTAACTACAGTGGATGCGTGGATCGTCAATGTACAGGCACAGACTTAAGGTGGAGGTTTTTTTTTGTTTTTCCTAAGAGAATTTGGGGGGAATGTAATAGGACAAAAGATCTGTGTATTGGGGGAGAATCATTTTTTTCTCTTCTCTCTCCCTCTTCTCTCTCTCTCTCTCTCTCTCTCTCTCTCTTATTTCTAGTGTTTCAGTCACCAATGCCTGCTGATAGTTTCACCTAAGGATCCCGTCACTTTCTGGCATTGCGCTTTGTGTAACACATGTATGTGTGTTACAATTACTCCTGAAGTCTATGTAACACATGTGTGCCTGGTGCTGGCTGAGATCAGAAGAGGGCATCAGATCCCTTGGAACTGGAGTTCCAGATGTTTGTGAGCCTGGGTACCTGAAACTGAACCTGGATTCCCTGGAAGGCAGCCAGTGCTCTTAACTTCTGAGCAGCCTCTCCAGCCCCAGGTCTCGCCTTCCCTTCCTTCATATCCCTGTTGACACTCACCCTGCTAAGTGTCTTGGCAGACTGGCTGAACTTTAAAATTTCATTATGTGTGATTGCATGGCCCTCTCTCTCATCCTGACTCTCCTGCGATGTTTGCTGCCCCTGGGCTAGATCCTAATTATTGCTAAGCAACTCGGTCATTACTCAATGATCACTCGATCATCACTCACTGGACATAATAGGAAGTCTGTGACACTCTGCTTCTCTTCTTTTTTTTTTTTTTGGTTTTTCGAGACAGGGTTTCTCTGTGTAGCCCTGGCTGTCCTGGAACTCACCCTGTAGACCAGGCTGGCCTCAAACTCAGAAATCTGCCTGTCTCTGCCTCCCAAGTGCTGGGATTAAAGGCATGCACCACCACTGCCTGGCGGTTCTCTTCTTTTTGTGCTTGCATTATTTATGGGTTTCCAAAGTCGCTTACAATGTGGCAGTAGTCAAGACAGGCTCATTTTTGAGGCTCCAGGAGTGATGCTGACTTTGTTGATCCTACTTTCAAGTTGTATGTGCACGTCAGCATCCTTTACTCCCATCTTGGTCTAGCTGAGTGTGTATGTGAAAATCCCACTGTTTATCAGAGCAGTCTCAGTGGGTGACAGTTATTGTACTGTGTTCTATGGTATGTGCTCATCCTCTATCACCATGACAACTGTAGGAGATCCAGCCCTGGTACTTATTCCATGTCACAGGTAAGGAAGCTAAGGCACAGAAGGGTAGGTACAGACTTCAATTCTTACAGGTCTGAAATGTTCCCACTTCTGTTTGAACTGATGAGATGGATGGCTTGAGAAATTATTTTCTTTTTAAAAATGTATTCAATTTTTTTTCATACAATGTACTTCGATCTAGTTCTTTCCCTCTTCCACTCTTCCCAGATCCTTCCCACACCTCCCTAGTTACCCAACTTCATGTTCTCATTCTCTCTCCGTCTCTCTCTCCTTCTTCCCCTTTCCCTCCTCTCTTGTCTTTCCTGGGCTGACCTGCAGCTTGGGATGACAGGTGGACACTGGTACTTCCCACTTCCGTGGCGCTGGGGATTGAGCCCAGGGCTTTGTGTATGATAGGCAGCTACTCCAGCCTTCTCCACCCCACCCCCCACGTTATTATCACAATATTTATTAAAAAAAACTTGAAAACGTTTTGTCTGGGTTGATTTGACACAGGAAGGAAGCTAAGAAGAAATGGCCAGAGTTGAGAGGAGAAGCCTTTGTAAGAACGTAGGAGAATTAACAAACATCAGGAATGAAAAAAATGTTTGTGTGTGCTGATCAGAGGCCAGGAGAGGTGGGCCAGAGGACTGGGTGTTAGTTTTGCAATGGAGACATGTCCTCAGCAGGAGCAGTTATAATGAATGGCAGGACCAGGAGCCCAGGATGAGTGGCTAGTGAGTTAATGGGGATTTCTATTCCAGCAATATAGTGGCCTAGACAGTGGGTAAACCTCCCAGTACCAACACTTGTAAATGTTCTATAAGACATAAAAGGCCTTTTTAGACAGACAGCTGAACTCTCAAGAAAGAAAGGGCAATCTTTTTAATATTTATTTATTTATTTTATTGATGAGTACACTGTAGCTGTCATCAGACACACCAGAAGAGGGCATCCAATCTCATTATGGATGGTTGTGAGCCACCATGTGGTTGCTGGGATTTGAACTCAGGACCTCTGGAAGAGCAGTCAGTGCTCTTAACCGCTGAGCCATCTCTCCAGCCCAAGAAAGGGCAATCTTAAGAAGCAAAAACTCTAATCAATCAAAATGCTAAGCCAAGATGGAAAGAAAAGCTTCTTGGATGTCGTTAATGAAGATGCTAGGATCTTAACTGGCCTGGTCAGGAGGGAAATTAGGACCGGCCTCATGCAAGTTGGGAAGTTAGAGTTCACCTCAAAGACCTGCACCTCTGCCTTCATGAAATATTTAATAGCTTAGATGGCTGCCCGTGACAAAGCCACTTCCAAAAATTCATGGCAATAGATTCTGACTCATAAAGATTTTGCTTTGAATTTATGTAACCCACAAACATCAACTCTCAGAGAAACGAAGTTAAAAGTCATGTTTGGATATTTTGCAGCTGAAAAATTAATTTCCCCTGGAGAGGCATACCATTAAGCCAGGCTTCACAGGGCTTCTATAGTTAAAGCTGTCCTTATGGTAATGAGTTTAGGTCTTAGTCTGTTGGATGCTACTATCACAGAATAACCGAGACTAAATGATTTATAAAGTACAAAAATGTGTTTCTAATAGTTCTAGAAGACAAGAAGGCTCCGGGCCAGGGCCTTCATGCTGCTCTAACATGCCTAGAGAACGAATCACCTGGCCAAAGAAGCAAACAGACCATCCTCTCATCGGGGCTTGTTCTCTTGGTAACAACCCGAATTCACTCATGACGATGGCACTAACCACACCTTGAAGACCTTATTTCATAATACTACTATAGTAGAAATAAGATTTGAGCATGAGTGTTGAAGGGGATGCTCCAGCCTTAGTAAATTATAAGAGAACAACCATAAAACACCAGGAGAGAACAAGCCAACATCACAGTCAACACAAGTAGATCTTAAGGAAATAACTGAAACACTCGAAAATTAAAGAACCAGCAGTGAGAACTGAATGACATAGGATGAGACAGAAGAACCGAGCACTGTGAACAATGCCATCAAAAATTTCAGGCAATTTCTAGACATGAATAATGTGGTCATTGAAAATGAAATAAAGGCGAGGAGAGCTTAAGTAACAGGCCAGCCATACCTGGAGACTAGGAAATAGGAAATGAAATTTTATATTAAGGGTGATGTAAAAAATAAGACACTGAAAGATGCTGAAAATAGAAGTTCTCCGTCATGTCTAAATAAAATTCCAGAAGAGTGGATCGAGAAGCAGAAAATATTTAAAATTTAAAAAGCTTAAGAATCTTCTAGAATTAAACACTGATAAAAATCATCACATTGAGGAAGCACAAGGAGCCCCAAGTAGTACTAGCTAAAAGAAAACATAGTCAAAATATATTCATATTTTCTACTGTTGAACAGCAGAACACGAGAGACAAAGAGTTCTTAAAAGCAATTAGGAGGGAAAGGAAAGCTTCCTTAATTAGACCCCAATTAGACTCCATGACAGCAAAAACTGAAGCCAGAAGACAGTAAGATAATTCCAAAGTGCTGTGATAAAATTATTCTTTCGAATTATGATTTAAAAACTATTTTTCAAGGTTAGGGGCAATTTAATGACGTTGTTGGATAAATGACCGAGAGTCTGTCACTAGTAGCCTTACTAAAATCTACTAATGGGTACCACAGTGGAGGGTGAATCCTTCCTGAAGGATTCACCATGCAGGAAGAAATAATGAGCAAAAATTAGGTTCTCATTTGTAAGCCCGAATCAAACTTCCGTGCAGTTAACAGTAATTATTATAATCTGTAAGTGTAAGAAAACAAGACAGTCAAAATGCTTGACAAAACACCTGTAAGACGAGGCGTGGGGAACGGAGTGAACGTGTATTGTTCAGAGGAGCTGGGAGGTATTGATTAATTTTAAGTGATCTAAATGCGTATGCTAAGTCATTAAAGGTTACGATAGGAAGAATGGAAGTAAAGTGTGTAACTTGGAAACGGCGAAACCATGTGCAGCGAAGGAGGCACAGGGCAGTTCTGTTTTTAGCTTTTAAAGCAAACTCCACGCTGTGTTCCCCGTGGCTCCGCTAATGCACACCCCTGCCATAGTGCATGAGAATTTGCTTTACTCCACATGCTCCCTTGTATTCGTTACATATTTTTTAATCTGTTTGCTTATAGACATTGATAGAAATTTCTAGGAAGCATAATGGAAGAAATTTCTTGGGATAGATAGAATAGATTTGAGATTTACAGGGCCAGAGATGGCGAATGTCTGCAAAGACAGTGTCAAGAGGCTTGTCCCTTGTGACAATGAGGGATGTGGAGCACATGACTATGAGTTGGAAACTGTGTGAGGAGGATGGGAAGGTCTCTACAAGGCAGGACAAGCTGCCTCGGAAGCAGCGCTAGCACGAGGGTTGGGTTCGCGGAGACCTGGGCTTTGGAAACAGGGCTCTGAGGAGCTCCACATGCGGCATGCACATGACGATAGTCACCAAGATTTTATTTCTAATCTTTCCTTTTCTCGTGTGTGTCTATAATGCGCATGTACTGTGCATGTGCTGCCTTGCCTATCTGGAGGTCAGAGGTTAACATCAGGGGTTGGTCCTTACCTACCTTCTACCTTGTTTGAGGCAAGCCCTCTTGCTGTCTGCTGCACTCACCAGGCTAGCTGGTCTGGAAGTGTCCAGACTTCTCTCTCCACCTCCCATCTTGCTCAAGGAGCACAGGGACCACAAGTGCACACAATCCTACAGCTGGCTTTTACATGGGCTCTGAGGAATCAAACTCATCCTTACCCTCATTTACCCTTTACTCCCTGAGCTGTCTTCTCAGCCCACCATCTTATTTTTAATAATAAAAATAAAAATATTTTAAATGTCAAGCACTAAACACACGTGATACACATGTTAGGGAAATATAGATGCAAACGTGTAAATAAACATGTAACATTTAATGACAAGAAAACTATGCTGTAGTCTTACCTGATTGCCTTACCAACATGGCAGCTGTCTTGCTTGTGTCCTCCATAGTGACCAACCCAAGGAGGAAGCCATGATGCTTTGTAAGTTACATACTAACATTTGGTAAGTTACATACTAACATTTCCCTGTACCCCTGAGAAGCAAGTCACTTAAGTTCACTGGAGGGATTTATAGTTACATTTTATGTTGATGTGTCAAAATACCTGACAGATACAACTTGAGAAAGGAAAGGTTTATTTTGGCTCACAGTTTGGGAGTGCTCCATTGGTAGGGATGGCCCAGCTGTAAGAGGTTGGTGTGGTTGGGTACTTTCCCTCCATAGTCAAGAAGCAGAGAGACATGAATGCTGGTGCTCAGCTCACTCTCTACTTTTTTACTGAGTCCAGGACACCAGTCTGTGGAACGGTGGTGCCATGGACATCCTGGGTGAGTCCTTCCTTCTCAACTCATCTGGAAAAATCCCTTGAACACTTGCTACAGGCTTGTCTTCTAGGTGACTCTAGATCCTGTCAATGAGCAATGTTAACCGTCACAAAGAGCAAAGGGATGCAACTCCTGTGATTGGAAGCTGGCTGAGCAGTCGTGGGAGAAGGTGGAGGAGTTAGGAGAGGAACAGTGATACCCTGTTACAATCCGACCATTCAAAGCCTCTTGGAGACTGCTTTTCCTGCCTTTTCAGGATGCTTAGTGTGTAGTCCTCAAACTATAATTCCTGCCCACTCCCCTCACCTCCCTACCGAATCAACTGCTTTTACATAATCTATGGATGAATGACTTATTGTTATCACAACTTCTCAAAGTGTATTTGTTGAAATGGTACTAGGTCTCCATGTTTAGGAAATTCTGGAGGTGGGAAAAAAATCCCAGAGTTTCTGCAAGTCAGCCCTGCACCCGCTCCACACACTCTTCCAAAGCATTTTTTTTCTCAGTAGTGATTTGGAATTTTCTGGATCCTTGCACACACAAGGGCCTCACCATCTTCCCATATACATGAAAATATTCAGTAAAAGTCTCTGCTACAAGGATTATTTTTAAGTTTTCTTTTTCTTAAGTGTTTGGGCTGGGACTTGAACCCTGGTCTTTGCACATGCTAAGCAAGTGCTCTATCACTGAACAACATCCTCCCCACACCTTTTTCTTTTCAGATGGGGTCTTGCTAAGTTGTCCACACTTGTCTTGAACTCATTCTGTAGCTCAGGCTGGCCTTGAACTAACTCTTCTTGTCTCGGCCTCACGAAGAATTGGGATGATAGGCCTGTGTCCCCAGGCCTGGCTATCAGAATAACCCTCTATCAGAAAAGCAAGACATATCAAAGCAAGCTAATGAGACATCAATACACTCTGGCAGTCCATAATATGACTCACAACTGCCCTTTGTTCTTTGGATCAATCGAGGTTTTTCTCTTGGTCTTTTGGGGACACTCATCTCTACTCCCCTCATTAGGACTTTGGGCTGGAAGTGATCACAAAATACGGATTCCTTCTCTCATGGTCCCCAGATCTGGAGATGGGTTTTGGTAATGCTTCTCAAGGCTACTCTCTTCAACAGAGAAAATAGGAAACAGTTTTCATTACTCAATGCTGCCCCAATTTTTCTACACCGAGTGAATGAGTCAGTATTATTTACCTAGGAGGTTAATAATGAGTACTTCATGTTTTAAATTCCATCCTGATTTTCTGCAAATGCAGTATTCAGAGAGGAAGAAAGAACTCAGCTGTCAGAACAAACATATGGAAATCATTGATAAATGGACAGAGACTGCTCGGTGTATTTATTAACCAGGCCCGTAGAAAGCATAATTTTTCAACCATTTATTAGACTAATAGGATTGTTTTGGGAACATCAAAGGATTCTTTATTAAGTCAATAATCATGTTTATCCACTCTGTTATGGGGAAGGCGAATCGTTCACACTGCGTTTACTCTGCCTCATCAGATTTCACTTCTTTTAAACGTCAGCCGTTGATAATTTTTACCAAATAAGTCAGGGAAAAAGTCCAAATTTCTACCCGGCCCCAGCCATCTCTTTAGTACAGGAAAAAGATGGTCTCCTTTGATTTCCTTTTTTTTTTTTTTAACTCCCACAACTGGGTAAATGTCCCATGTGACTTAAAATGGCCCTTGTACACTGAGCTCAAATGTAGGTAGTTGACATTTTAGTTAGCTCAGTCTTCTTTCCTCCCTCCCCTCCCTCCTTATCCTCCTTCCCTTCCTTCTTCCCTTCCTCCCTTGTTTCTCTCTTCCTTTCCTCTTTTCTTCTTTCCTTTTCTTCCTTTTTTGTTTCAATTTCTCTTTCTTTTTTTGCTTCTTTTCCTTCTTCCTTCTCTTCCTCTCTCTTATTCATCCTTTCTCCCCTCCTTTTCTCTCTATCTCTGTCTCTCTTCCTCTCATCTCCTTTCCCCTTTTTCTCCTTCTCTCCCCATGCCCCTCCTTGATTCATTCTAGGTACTCTGTTCACCATTCAATTAACTAGGTATAATCTCAGGACTTCTTTGTTGAGTGCATATGACCCAATCAATATGGTACCTGGATGAGTCCCTTGGTTTCTACTCTTGAATGCTACTACAGAGAGCTGGTGTGGCTCAGAAAACACTGATGGTTTTCACGGTGTTAATAGGAAATAACGGACAGTTACGAAGTTAAGCAGGGAGGTTCTCAAGCCTCCATATCTCCTATGCCTATTCCCTCTCATGGTGGTTATAGCCTTATGTGTTGTTCATACCCCTTTACAGTATTCATACCCATGTACTGTTCATGCCAGGTACTGTGTTCATAACATATATACAGTGTTTATACTCATGTACAGTGCTGATACCCATGTATGGTGTGCATACTCTTGTATGATGTATGAAGCCAAGTATAGAGAGTCTCTACCCTTGGACAGTGTTAATACCTGTTAATAATCATGTACAACAGTGTATAGTATTCATACCCGGGTGTATCATATCCTTGTGTTGTTCTCAGATAAGAATAGGCTTCAACTGGCTAGGCCTATCCTGAGGAAAGGACAGGGACTTCTGAGAGAGGCTCCATGAGAATTACTATGGCTGCTGCTGTGTGCTGTCCTGGATCATGGACTCGGGAGGAAGCCGGCTATCACACTGTGACGATGCCTAAGCAGCTCCATGGAGAGGTTCATCTGGCAAGAGCTTGAGGCCTTCTGCCAAGAACCAGTGTTAAGTTGCCAAGTCAGTGAGTGAGCTACCTAGAAATGAATCCTTCCTCTACCTCCCAGTCAAGATTTTGGTAGCCACTCTTTAGAATTGTCAAAGCATCTTTACTATATGATGTATGCCCATCTATTCATTCATTCACCAGGTCACCTTCTCTTTCCTTCGTAAGACAGTGATGTATATCATAGAGTTTCCCCCACATGAATGCTGGAGTCTGCTCACATTCCAGTGCCTGTTTGGTGGAGGTGCTGGCTCTTGTTTCCATCTCTCTGGGGTTATTTACATTGCTAATGCTTGCTGGAAATAGAAGTAGCTAGCAGTTGCTTGTGAGTTGTGTAGTTTCCATCTTTGATCTATGGACCTTGACTCTTGTGTTTTCAAGCCTGTATCCTCTATTAGGAGACCTGGGATAGTCAGCATCACTTGGCCTGGACCTCGAGCTGTGGGCCTGACAAATGGCATAAGGGGAAAGCTGTAGCCAGATGCTACTTGTCCGTAAGTCAATCAATCTGGTGTTATTTATTGTCTACAATGTGCTTACTCTGTGTAGACATTCACATTGATGGCTGAGAATCTCATGGTCCCTGGCTGTTTTTGAAAAGACTCCACTTCTCGGTTCAAGCATCATACCTTTGTAATTGACTTTTTTTTTTTTCCAGAACTAGAGTCGAGTGCAGTGATGTTTGTTAAGTAGCTACTGGAATATGAAAGAAGCATGAGATTCACTTTACTTTTTGGTGTTAACAGCTATTAGGGTTGAGTCAGGGTGTTGCCAGGTTCTAGTACAGGCTAGAATATGACCCCAAGAGTGACAGTAGACCCCACAGGTGGAAGACTACTCAAAGGCCCTGACTACTGTCTAAGGCTTCCTTTTATAGGCAAGAGAAGAGGGAGCTTGGATGCTAAGGGCCATGGTGTGGGTGGATCTTTTGTGATTGATAGATTTGGGTTATGTCTACTTTGCTTTGCTGTATATATCTCTTCTCATGATAAATCTGGTTTTAATGATGTGCACATCCGATGCATAGACATGAGATAGTCCATATGAAATTCTCTTCAGAAGTTCGATCAGAGGACATATGTCCTTTTTTAGTTTGCACCCAACATTATTTGAGGTCAGAGTGGCCCTCTTTCCCTTATACATAGATACATTAGGGACTTATCTGAATAGACAATGTCTGAGTTTGATCACTATTAGGGGGTTGAGAGACTTACTCCATTGGTTGGAGAAGTATATAGGGCAGTTTGATGCAAGTGGAGGCCCTAGCAGGTTGTTAAGAGCGCTGTATAGAGAGGGGTGTGAGTACATAGTCTGTTCGAGTCACAGTCTTGGGCTGCCAAGTGTATTATCAGAAGAAGGGTGGGTATATAGTCCAAACCAAGTGGAGTCCTAGGTGGCTAAATCACTCCTGGTGCTTGCCTGTCTCATCAGGACTTGTTCATAGTCTGTAGATTCTTGTAGATTGTTTGCTTGGTACATACATTTTCAAATACTTACAAAATGCCAGGATCAAAAATCTATTTTTAAGAGAAACCTTTTAATTTAACCTAAAAAAGGAACTGGTTTCCTCATCAGCCATGAAAAGGAAAGCCAAGTTCAAAGCCAGGAGAAGAAAAGTTTAATAGTTTCTATACACAACCATTAATTAAAACAGAAAGCCATTGTTTTACAAGTTAGAAAACACATACAATTAGGAATATATATACATATACACATACACACATACATATACATGTGTGTATGTATATACATATATGTGTATATATCTATATGTATATATAGATACATATATGTATATATGTATATATACATTACATGTGTATACATACAAACACATGTATACATGCATATATACATACATATACATGTGTGTATATATGTACATATATGTGTATATATGTGTATATCTATATACATACACATATATGTATATGTTTGATTTTCCCTAACCAAAGTATTTCCTGATTTATTATTACTAAGCTTTTTGCAAATGTCATTCAAGGTGATTACTTGATTTATCATACCCAGTTATCAAGTTTATCAACCCATTTCCCTAATGTTATTTTCATGGAAGGGAAGTGCTAGCTTACTATATACATCTTCAAATAAGCAAAGATGCTATGATCACAAAGTGAAATTATTCATGGAATCTTAAACCTGCAATGCTGCCTTGGGTGACTGGATGGCAAAGCCTCTTATGTTGTAGAAGACAAAGATGAAGCATTTTCCTGGTTTGTCTAGGATCACATAGCCAAAGAGTGGCAGAACCAGATT
The DNA here is from genome assembly GCF_004785775.1 of Grammomys surdaster. Classification (NCBI taxonomy): domain Eukaryota; kingdom Metazoa; phylum Chordata; class Mammalia; order Rodentia; family Muridae; genus Grammomys; species Grammomys surdaster. Next base: position 1,856,011 of record NW_021604595.1, read on the forward strand.
TCTGACCTGGGCGATTTTATCAACTACATATCAAGAATGTGGAAGTGCAAGTGTATTTTTCTTTGGCAGGCATTCAGCTTGATGATGCAGCCTTTGACATTGTAGCTACCAAGGATGCTGCCCAGTGGGAAAGCAAAAAATCTTGGAACTTTGAGCAGCGTGAATGTCCTGAGTGCGCATGTGCATACAGCATGTGCATAGCTGGGCATCTAGTTCGTAAGGTGGGATCCCCCTGAGCGTCACCAGACTGTGGCAGTGTATGTGGCAGGAGGTAGTCTACCAGCTCAGCCTCAGACACCTCAGTTTTCTTTTCTTAAATTAAAAAAAAAAAATTTCAAGTGGATGGGTGTTTTGTCTGCGTGTGTACATCGGCACCACATGGTGTCCATGGAGGCCAGAAGAGGGTGTCGGATCTCCTGGGATTGGAGTTGCTGACCTTTGTGAACCACACTGTGGGTCCTGAGAATCCTTTGTGGATCTTCCTGAAGAGCAGCCAGTGCTCTTAACTGCTGAGCGTGTTTCAGCCCTAGCTTCTTCGTTTTTCTTGAGGGACTACAAGCATGGAGTTCTTCATGCTCTAGTCTTTTGACTTCCAATCCTGTTCATTCTCTCTCTCTTTCCCTCTTCCCGTCTCCCCTCCCCTTTCTGTTCTCCTCCCCCTCCCCTTCCTTTTCTCCTTTTCCCTATTCCCCACCCCACTTTGTTAGTTTCAAACCCCGAGGCCATCTTGTGTGCTTTGGATGGGAGTTCGAATGAAGCCCTCACAGATGAGGGACATCTCCAACTGCTCAGCTCTATTTCCTGCCTAAGCCATAGGCCATACATAGACTTTCTAATTGACAGGTGATGCATTCATACAATACACAAGCTATTTTCTCTATGACAGGATTTCCAGCACTCCCAAAGTAGGTGGCAATATAGACCCTTCTCTTACAGAAGGTGTTTCTGTCAAGTTGTTTATCACAGTAACTAATCCAGCAGATTTCTTGGAAATAAGTAGAATAAAGGTATATACTGTGGCAGCAATGTCTTACTGGGTGATTTCTGAACTCATTCATTGGTGTATATACAAATCCTCCTTGTGAAGAACAGGAGAAAGACGGTGGAGAGGAATGAAGAAAAGAAAGGAGAGGCAAAAAAATAGATAACTTAATTCTTAACAACGGCTAAAATAAAAAATACCAGAGCATGAGATAAACTGATAACTAATATTCTGTTAATATTAATGCTCACAACATCTGTGGACAGAACTTTTCCACTGAGCCTGACAGCCTGAGTTGCATCCATGGGACCCACATGGTAGAAGGAGAGAACTGACCCCTGAATGCTCTCCTGTGACCCACACATGCACTATGGCATGTGTGTACCGAAGCACACGTATAGATGTGCACACTAAATAATGTATTTTTTTTTACAAAGACACAGTGTTTTATAAACAATGTTTAGTAGTAACATTTCACAACACCACAGTGAGAGTGGTAAGGACTATTGTATCCATTTAGTATCTCAAGACTGGAGAGCTAGGGCTGTAGAAGAGGACAGCAGCCACAGCAGCCGTGCTTGAGAACGCCCAGCCCTTAGATAATACTATTTCTTCAGTGCCTATGGGTGTGAGCACTGTTCTTTGAGAACTTTGCTCATGACTTGCAGGCTCTAAGCCTGATGACATCTGAGGTAATCAATACAGTCATCTATAGTGGACTCAGAGACTTCGAAGCCCAACAAGGGGCTCACTGTCTTGTTTTTGTTTGTTTGTTTGTTTGTTTAAAAGAGGATTTTACAACAAATCACATCCTTCTGCCGTTCTTGTCCCGTCTTTCCGTTTTTGTCGGTTTGACGTGGTGCTTAGTATTCTGGCCATGATAGATCTGTTACCTTTCAACCTCACTCTGCAGATGAGTGTTCTGGTGTCAGTTGTCACTGCCTCTGAATAACTGCATGACTCGAGACTTGGAAGCATCCCCTGCCCCCAAACCCTGGTTTCCAGGTCCATCAAATGAACACAGTGACTTAAGTCTCTGTTTCCTCTCAGCTATCCAAGAAGGTGATTGGATTTGGCATTCAGTGAGATCATGGTAGAGGATTTCTTCAGGCAATCTTTAAGTTGGAGGCTAGTCATGTAAAGACTGGATCTCTAAAGCCTCTTGGTGTGGGTTAGAGGGTCTTTGCTTTGTTTATTTGTTTTTTGGATTTTTTTTTTAAGAAACAGGCTCTCACACATCTCAGGTTGTCCTTGAACATATATATATATATATATATATATAGTGTTTGTGTGTGTGTGTGTGTGTGTATGTATGTATGTATGTATATATATGTACACACACACACACACATATATATATATGGATGAAACTTTTGATTCTTTTCATTTCTCCCAAGCATGGTAGTTAGAGGTGTGCATCACCGTCTCTGATATTTGTAGGACCCCATTTGTCTTAGGTGAGCACTATACAAACTGAGTTATGTCCCCACCTGTGAGCTTTGATTTGTTTGCCTTGAGAGGAGACAAAGCTGTCCCCCAGTTGTCTTGCTGGATATTTGTGAGAACAGTGTGCTTTTGTGTGGGCGGGTAACGGCTTGGCCCTCTTATGCTTCTCCCATTGCTATCTCCCCTTCTTTAGGAGCCTGGTGTCTCTCCCGGGGAGTGTCATTTCACATCTTAATCACTTTGTGTGTAATCTCATTAGAGATAATCCCATTCCAGGAGTGTCAATGTCTTCCCCTGCCACAGAGGCATGGATCCCAGTCACTGGCTTCAGAAATCCAATCTAGCCTGAGCTATGACTGTGCGGCAGTCAGAGCCGAGTTCTTCCTGACTCTTGAAGGAGATGGAGAAGGGACTCTTTCAACCTGTCATCCTCGATCTCCATCAGTCTCGACTTCAGAAAGTAAAAACATAACCTCTTATTTGATTGAGTTTCCCAGATTCAATGAAGTGAACATTTGTTGTTGTTGTGGTGGTGGTGGTGGTGGTTCGTGTACAAAAAAAATTGAAGATGACTTTATGAGTTAGTCTGGTCATTGTGTTCTCTAGAGGTGCCCTCTTTGATTGGGGGGGGGGTCAAAGTCATTATAACATGGGAGCAAAAGATCTATAAACAAACCCAGGGCCTCACAGTGGCTGCCGTCTCCCAGTCCCAGGATGCTAGGAACCCAGTTCATCTCAAGCCACCTCACTTAGTGGCTGAAGGTTGATTTGAGGAATTCTAGGGATGGACTGCTTGCAAAACACAAATGTAAGCATGGTAAGTTTTTGCAGAAATAACAACCCACATACATGGTTCCCCATTTCCCAAACCGTGCACCACGTTAATGTGGGAAACAACTCCTATGGAAACCCCATCTCTTTCTGCCATTCCCCTCCCCCACATGCAACAAATTCAAACCTTCATATTCTTAAAGTGGTGGTAGTGCTGTGTTGGGGGTGGTAGGGAGGAGGGAGGCTAAGGGGGTGGAGAACAGCAGTCTTTCTCATTTGATGGTTTGAAAAAAAGAAAAGATGTTGGTACCACTCACTGACTGGCTAATGAATAATCAGATTTCACAGCGTGAGTGCTGGGGTGGTAATTTGGTTGCACGCCACGCTCCAAGCCCATGGAATAGTGCTTCATTAACGTGAAGACCTGTATAATCAAACAATTAGCAGTCTCTCTGCAACGAAAGCAGCTTTTCATCAGCATATATACTTCGTTGAAAGATGAGTCCCAAATCAGTGGATCTGACAGCAACTAGACTCATACGAAGGCACACCAACCGTAGCATGGACAGGCACACCATCGTTTTGTCCATTGTTATCTTCAGCTAAGGATCCAGCAGCAAGTCGTGCGTTGGCATCCCTGAACAGCGTTGAATGTGTAGGAAACTCGAATGGGCTGTGCCTCTTCTGGGTTTATTTATATGAACTTCTATTGTGTAGCATCCGTTGTTTGCATTTTATCCTCTTCAGGGTTAAGAAGCTGGAAAGACACTGAATCATCTCTGGGCAGATCTTTGACCCTGCTTTCACTTTGCTCATTTGCATCAGTGACTCCTGTCATCTTTGCTCTAATAGAGCTGATTAGCCTCTCCAGAGACTTCCTCTCAGTAGCTGTAGAGAGAGGGTGCTGTTTTATGGCAAGAGCTTCCATTTGCCTTCTTGACTGATTCACATCAAATGAATGCCCAACAGGACTGCTCATAGGACCAGGAGGGAGAGACGCTGGGTTCCTGGAGCCCCACAGTTCTGAATCTCTTTCTACCCCGTAAACAAGCTCTAGATATATTGAGTTGTTTTCTACACAGTGTTCGGTGCTCAGGGGCGATGTGTACCAGCTCTGCACATCTCTTATTGTGAAGGTAAAATGCAAATGATTAGTGAAGATAAGACTGGTGATTCGTTTGTATAATCCCAATCAGAGTCATCAAACCTTCTGCGCAAGGCCCCAGGTAGCATCTGTGTGGATCAAGAGGAAAATTAAACTCTTTGTAGGCACTCATATAATGATATTTGAAGAACATTTCTTGGCTTGTGGACCTTCCTGAAACCTGCCATGGGCTGAGGCTGGCCGGAAATCCATAGTTTGCTGACGCATGGTCTAAGTCTCAGGCTTTAAAAACCTCTCCCATGACTGAACAAGTAGCAGCCTCTGTGTACCATCAGTTCATGTGCAGTTGCTGTTGGGTGGGGATAGCAAAAGCTTAACAAATGTCACATATTTGTGCTATAGCAATGACAATGAAAAATATACCAAATGTGACAAGAGCTAAACCATGTACAGTCGTGCTATCCTAGTGTCTTTTGTTGAGTAAGGACCGTGCTCAATCTATGTAGGTAGCTTGTGGATGAAACCCGGTTCAGCTGGCGGAGTACAGCCGTGAGACGATAGGACTTGGGAGATGCTCTTTGACTGTATAGAATGGTCTAATACATTCTCATGGATCCCAGTTGGGTCTTAACTAAGTCAGCCCTCAAAAGAGCTGCATAGACTGTCAAATTGCATAGCAGAAGGAAAGGCAATTCAAGACTACCAGGGAAAACACATGCCTTTCAGAACTGGAACCTCAGGTCACCGATTCTAGACTCGGGTATTGAAACCATCATTTATGGACAGAATTTCCAGCAGGATGGATGCAGTATCATAAGGACATATCATGTCCTACCACACTCATTGACAGGTTACCCATTTGGTAAGTCAGGAGGGGATGGCATGGGACTTGGTACTTCTGCGCCCAGCAAGCTGTGTGCTGAGGACTCTCATGAGTGCTTTGTTGACATGGCCAGGCAACACACATTGGGAGTTAGTGAAGATGAATCTTCAAGAGAAGGCCAGCCTGTAACACTCACTGCCTAGTGTTTTGATATGGCTGCGGACAGAGATTTCTAGGGACTACCTGCTTAGGTTCTGATGTGTCTTAATCTTCTGGGGTTGGTGTGTTGGGGCTGGCTCAGTGCTGTGATGCTGACAAGTGGCATGTACCTTTAAGAGACAGGGTCTACTGTGAGGTCTTTAGGTTACTAGGACATTGTCCTTGGAGAGGATTAAGGCTGTTCTCTTAAAGCACTTAGCTAGTTCTTTTGAAAAGATTGCTGTTCAAAGAGCATGCCTGTTCTCACCCAGCTCTCTGGCTTGCTGTTGAGGTTTGGTTTCTTCTGTCCACATGTGCTGCAGCTGTTGTCATGTCACTCACTGTCCTTTGTCATAAGGTCCCTATCAGAGCTGAGCTGATGGAAGTCCACCTCCTCAAACTTGCAGAACTGTACCCTGGATAAAATCACTTTTATAGTGTTAGTCAGCTTGCCAAAGGTGTTACAGCAAGGCAAGGTGGACTGACACACTAACCACAGGCTATTGTTCTCTACCCAATACCATTTTGCACTAACGTGTGTGTGTGTATGATGTGTATGTGTGTGGTATATGTGCACATGTGTTAGTGGAGTGTTTGTGCCTGTAAATTAAGTATTTTTAATGTAAGTGTAAACAGTGAGTTAACCCGGTGGCTGTATCTCTTTACTTCTGCTAGTTCCAATAACCACACAGAAAACCAAGATTTATTTCAATCTGCACATTACTAGCTGGCAATCTTGAATTATATATTAATCCCTGTGCTAATTTGACTACCTCCCAGCTGTGATCCCAACTGATGCTTGAAGTTTAATATTGCTCAGACTCTCTCTGCTTTAGATGTTTCTTCCCGTGGTGTCTTCTCGTCTTCTCGGACCCTCTCCTTGTGGCTTATATGAAACTCATCATGGCAGATCTGAATCTCTCTCTCTCTCTCTCTCTCTCTCTCTCTCTCTCTCTCTCTTTCATTCTCTCCCTCGTGGGTGGATATCTCACCCTATTCTCTCTTCTGTCCCACCATTGGGTAATCAGCATTTATTGACAAGGCAGAGAATAAAAGGTAAGAATTGTTTACACAAACTTGAGACAGGAGATTCTTGATATAAGCATTACAATGCCGTGTCCGGATTGAAACAAGATATGAGGGAAGAGTTATCAGCATTTGAATAACTATTTGAATAGTACACAAAAACTATGTATACAATGTGCCTGAGCACATTCTTGGAAGACAGAAGAAGGCATCTTGCATCCCACTCTGTCACTCTCTGCCTTATTCCCTTGATACAGGATCTCTTACTGAACCTGGAGCTAGGCTGGTAGCCAGTAAGCTCCAGTCATCCTCCTGCCTCAACTCTCCACATTGCTGGGGTTGTAGGCATGTCTAGCCTTTTATATGGGTGCTATGATCAAAACTCTGGTCCTCAACCTTGTGTGGCAAGTACTCTTACACGCTGAGTCGTCTCTCCAGCCTTGTTTCACATTGCTGTTAACGACTGGCGTAAGAACACAGAAGATATTCTTGTCAAGTCTGCAGATGGTGGTAAACCTGGACTGCTCACAAATTCAGAGGGCAGCAGAGTTGAGAGATGAGTAAAATTCTTAAAACTTACACTGCAAACAAAATACAATGTAACTGGGCCAAACACACAATTTGTTGCTTGAATTAAACAACAGCGACTCACTATACAAATCACGATGAAGAAGCCCTTTCTTATTAAAAACAGAAATAGAAATTTGATCTCACTTTCAGTATCTACAGCAAGTCCACAGGATAGTGAGGCCATGGCTGTGTTCTCGGGACTCGGTTACCCAGATTGAGTCGGTGCAGCGTGCTGATCTTACTGCATCCCACTCCAGGTGTACTGAGATGCTGTGCTGGTAAGGAATAGATACAAGGATGTTTGACATGAGATGGTTGCAGAGTCAGGGGCACATGGACTAGTCACGTTCCTATGAGGAGTGAGGGCTCTGGAGGAAATCAGCCCTCCTTTCTCAGACCTGGACTCCCAGATCCATTCTGAATTTCCAAGTGATACCAGGGAATCTTCATTTCCAAGCACTTCTCCAGGTGACTCTGATGAGGAGCCAGATTTGGAAGGTCAGATAATCAGTAAAAGGAAAAAAAACTTCCTCTGGTGTTATGATGACAATCAGCTAATGACTTAAACCTCAGTGACCACCTCTTTACCTGGCTACTGGCTTGCAATCTTGATACCAAACTCACTATGTGGTTTCCTTGATTAGGGGCAAAGGAGTCTCGCTGGCTCCCTGGCTCAGCCTGTCCTACTTGTGACCTAAAGAGATGTGTATGTAGGGACAGTTTAAAGTTATCTCCTCCCACAGACTGTAGAACAAGGCGTGCCACAAGGGGGTTTACCCATAGAGAGATATGGTCACTGACAGCCTTATGTTTCCCCCCATTTGTAGGTTCTGCATGTGTAAGATCACAGTCCACATGGATCTAAACCAACATCTTTAGACATATGCTTCTTAATGCTCACCACACTGAAAATCTTGGACTCCCTCCTTTCACTCACTCCTCACACCTAGGTGTTTTCAATTCCTGATGATTCTTACTCTATTGTTCACTCTGTTTTCATGACTTTAACTCTGATAAAAGTCTAATTTTAGCCTCCAGTTTCCCAATTCTCCCGTTCTCCCTTCTCAAGTGTATAAGTTATGTCTTGTTACATTGACAAAACACCTAACAGAAGCAACGTTGAGTAGAGAGAGGTTTACTTCTGCTTAAGATCCATGGAGGAGAGTCCATCACAGTGGGAAAGGTACAGTGGAGTTAATGGCAGTGAAAGTCAGCCTGTGGAGTATCTCACTTCATGGATAACCAGGAAGATAACCAGGAAAGCAGAGAGATCAAGATGGAACCAGAGTGGATATCACTTTCAAGACCTATGAGCAGGACCCAACCCTGCTAGGTAGGCTACAATCCCTAAGGTTCCAAAACCTCCCCAACACAGTGACACTTACTGGGAACCAAGTGTTAAAGTACATAAGCCTGTGGGGGACATTTAACATTCAAACTGTCAAACCAAGAGTGCCCAATTCATCAACTGAAAATGTGGTTCTAGCATATTCTACTACAAGAGAATGGTAAGATGAAGTCCAGTGCTCAAACCTACATAAAAGATGACCCAGTAACACATGCATGCTGTTGTCCATTCACTTACAAGGAATGATTTGTGATGTGACTACTTTTTTGCAAGGCACCGGGACAACAAAGATGAGCAAGCAACTCAGCATGCTGACTCTGCGCCCTGTCTGCAGTCATTCCCCCTGCAATGACTCTCCTACCCATCTTTAAAGCTAAGATGCCACCCAGGCACAATGCTTTCAGTCCCATCTTGACTATTCCCTGATTCCAACAATGAGAAATGGCCTACTCTCTTTGAATCCTAACAATGCAACATTAATAGAAACTATCACTATTTTTTTAATAGTTGAGATATTGACACATTGATTTTCTATTTGTCTATCATCATCATCTAAGGTAGGACCTAGCTAGCATGTATTCTTCCGCAAAAGGTGTGTTTGAAAAATACAGCTTGATTCAGATAGGCACAAAAAGGCCTTTGTTATTTATGGCACGTTTGACCATAAAGATAAGTGTGTGTCAGAGTTTTCAACGACAAAGATCTGCACACTTGGTGGGACCAAGTCATAACTGAGGGGTGGAAGTCCTTCTCATGTTGAATCCAGTAAACTCTTAAATATTACAGATAATCACATTCTAGAAGGATTGGACCTGGAGGCCTGGTTGGCTTCTGCTTCCCTCACCTGGAGGTTGAGTTCCATTCAGGTCACATGTACAATGTTTCCTAGGTTTCTTTCATCCTAGTCACCATTTCTCCTCCTATCATTTTTCCAGCACCCTCGGGTGTTTCTTCTCTGCCCCTAGGAGGTCTAGTGACTTCACACCATATGGCTTCCCCATGCACACCTTGAAGAGAAGGATGAATGGCTTGTGGCCATTTTCTGTGGCAGCCTGTTGGTCTGTTTTCTTTTCTTCCCAACAGGCTCTTACCTTCTCTCTAAGAAACAAGAATGGACGACTGGTGGCCTGCATTATAAACTATGTGACATCTGTCTGTCAAAGACACGTGACATGATAAGTCAGCAGAGAGTATACTACTGGCCACTGCTCTTTCACTGGCTTATATAGAAGGACTACTTCCGTGTTCAAAGACAGTTACTGACTCTTTACAAAAGAAGAGTTTGAAACAGGAAGCAGCAGAGTAAAGATAAACTGGCTAGACGCTGTGTGTGTGTGTGTGTGTGTTTCAGTAAATTAGCAACAGCTCAAAAATCTTCAATATTATCCTATGGGAAAGAATCCTGGACAAGGACAGCTCTCAAGATGACTTGGTGAACACTATTGGTAACATTCAACCCAGCCTTCTATGGTTAACATGGAGAGAGATACGCTGTGACAGGGGCTGGAGAAAAATAGTAAACACATTGAACATGGAAAGAAAAGGTTACAACTGCTCCTTCAAGCCTCTCCCCTTCCTTCTCCTCTTTTTATTTTGTTGAGCACTGGGATTGAACCCAAGGCCTTATGCATTCTATATAAGGTACCTACCACTACCACTGCACCATGCCTACCCTTCCCCAGCTCCTCTTGTCTCTGTGTGTGTGAACATGTGTGTGGGGGGGGTCAAAGGACAACCTAGGTGTCCATTCTCACCTTCCACTTTGTCAGACAGGGTGTGTCTTGTTTGTAATTTGCTGTGGTACCTGTGTATGCTGTGCTGGCTGAGACTTCAGCTCTTGTCATCCTCCCAGCTTGCCATGGATTGCCAGAATTGTGAACATCACACCCAGATTTCAGTGGCTTCTGGGAACTGGAACTCAGATCCTCAAGTTTGCCTAGCAAGGGCCTTAACCCCCAAAATCCAGTCCCTGTACCCTAAGCTCACCTTCTGAGAGTCATACATGACACTTAGGTTTGAGTGATTGCTAGAAGCAGCTGTGAATATTTAAAGTCATTCTTTTAAATAACCCTCATCCAGAAACCATCAGGAGAAAATGTAAAGATGGGGAAATCTAAGCACCTATTTAACATCTACCTGACAACCTTAACCCAAACCAATCCTCCACAAACTACGTGTTTTTCTGTCGACACAATTCGGTACCTAAAGCTACATCACACAAATATAATAACTGGGGGACATTATTATTTGCTTATGACTGATAAATATTAAAACCAAAAATAAAATTAAAGATATCCCTTTCTGATAAAGCTCAGCACCAACCCCCATGCACCCTGAAAATGAGCAGTGGTCCATTTCTTTATTCTCCTAGGGTTTTATAGCTAAAAGATTTCTTTTTGGTCTTTTCTCTGTTTTTTCAAAAATAGCCCCCAAACTTAGATTTAACAAATCATTGCTGTGAGCTAACCCACACTCGAATCAAGAAAATGCGTTTGGTATTATCCTTCTCTGTTCACATATATTTGAAGTAAATTACATCAAATTGTATTTGAAATACCAAACTGGCATTAATGGGAGCTTTTTTTTTTTTTTTTGCTCCAGGCACCATTTTAAAATAGATGAGCATAAAAATGCAGACGGCACCATTAAGTTTATATGAAACTAGCGAGAATAAAAATCACCATGTAAGTTCTAATAAGATGTGTTTTTCATTCCAGTTTAATAACCCAAGACTATATTCATCTTGCAGTATAATAAATACACAGAGAGGAATGGATTCTTTTGTTGGCTTAACATGTTGAAGTTCCCTCCCCCTAACCCCCCCCCCAAGAAGATAGAGTTTTCTGGGAAGCCGGGTAAAGAAAATTCCTTAATATGGCAGTGCAGGGTGTTATTATCATAAATAATTAATGTGCACAGCAGAAGAAAGCCAAGCTTCATTAATAATTCTTATTTTTAGTTGGCATAAGCTAGAGGTGCTGTGTCTTCTTTCATCCGATCCATGTCAATTTCCTTGATTTTAATTTAATAGATGTTAAAAAATTTAAAGGCGTGGTACGTTATACAGTAGGTTTTTGTTTTTGACTAAATAACTTCCTACTGACAATCTTACCTGTGGAGATAATTTTGGAAATGGAAAGAAGGAAGGAAGGAGGGGAAGGAGGGATGGAGGGAGGGAAGGAGAGAGGGAAGAAAGGAAGGAAGGAAGAAAAGGGAGGGAGGAAGAAAGCAAGGAAGGAAGGGAGGGAGAGAGGACGGAAGGGAAGGAGGAAGGGAAGGAGGAAAGAAGGAAAGAAAGGAGGGAGGGAAGAATGAAGAAAATAAAAAAGTAAGGATGGAGGGCAGAGGGTGAGGGAGAGAAGGAGTGGGGAGTGAAGGAGTAAAAGCTGTGACAAGTCAAGGAGAGTGGGTTGCAATGTCAGCATCTTCCCCATTCCATCATCTTTGGGATCAGGTATCATGTTTCTTTGATTAAAACCCCCAAGATATTAAGATGTCCTACAGTGGACTTGAGTTTATTAACATCACCTGCTTTCAACTCAAGGGCAATCTACCTTCTAGATGGTGTGAACAGGCTTTCTTTCTGATACAAGTTTGCAATTCCATCGTTTGTCCAAACTCACACATCTTGGTAACAGGCGTTCGTGCTGTGTTAGTTCAGCTGCTGAGCCTGAACACAGCTAAGTGTTTCTAAGCAGAGGAGAAAAGAAGGAGAGTCTGTGGCTGAGGCCAGAAGGCTGCCCTCTCCAAGCAAGCCAAGAGCAAGGAACAGCCATGCTCCTTCAACATTGAGGATTAGGCTGAGTGGAACAGCTGTGGGCCAGTCATTCAACAAGGTTTGAGGGTCTGGGAGTTGGGGAATGAAACAAACAAACAAAGCAATTGCAACAACCTAAGGAAAAAAGAATTCTGCCAGCAAGTTGGAAACTATTTGAATTTTCAGTCTACAAATTATTGTATCTTTTCCCACTGCATACTATCACCAAGATTCTTGTTTACACTCACAGAGCCTCTAATCTAGCTTGCATTCACCTGTAGGTATTGGGGCACTTTCCATGAGGTTCAGCTAAGATGACAATTGGGATCCACGCAACACTGACAGGACCATCTGAGATGCCGCTGGGGTTCAGGGGAATCCAGGGGCTGTGCAGTGGTGGTCCTAGAACTCACTACCATTGTGAGGTGAGAGTGGTGGTCCTTGTGCCTCATACAGATTCCCACAGCCTCATCTGGCACCTGGCAGCCTCTGAGCTTGTACCCCAGCAAGGTCCTCTTGTCAGTGGGGGTGGGGGTGGGGTGGAGGTAGATTTTACACTTCCTGAGTCATTTCTCCGATGTCATGACTAATTAGTACAATGCCTTGCATTTATGGAGTAGCTGCTGTGGATTGCCTACCACGTGTCTACCTAATCCTCACAGCAGACTTAGGAGAAACAAGCTAGCTTACTAAAACTGATATTTCTTTACTCATAAAATGTAAAAGAAATTAGTTGTTTAAGATGTTTAGTAGCTTTCTAGTTATACCCTGTTCTGGATTCCCTTCCTATTACTCTGACAAACATCACAGTTCTGAGATATGCTCATCACTGCAGGGTTGTCAAAGCAGCAGGGGCTTGAGACAGCTGGTCACATCATATCCACAGTCAAGGGCAGAGAGCAGTGTGCCTCTATTGCCTTGCAACACAATGGGGAGCCCCTTGCAGAGAGCCAGTGTCTGCTTTAGGATCAACCTCAGTGTTCCTCTTTAACCTTGCCAACTCCGAGTCCAGCCAGTGCCCCCGTCATCTTTGCAGATGTTCCTGGAGTGGGCATTCTTTCCACCCTCAGCTGTCCACTTTATCTAGTTTTTCTGACACTCTCTGCCACTTCTTCTGGTGGCAGGGGTAGGGGTGGGGCTGTTTGAAACCTGGATTCCAGTGTGGACTGTCCAACCCTGGACAGTAAGTTCAGTGCTTGGAACACAGTTGACCCCAGTAGAAAATGTTTATATGGATAGATCAACGTGCTGTGAAAGATATTTAGTCCCTTTGGGAGAGCTGGTACTATGCTTCTTTCTGCACCTTACCAACCTGGTGCCATTATTGCTTGGACCCATGAGTAGTACCAATTAGAAACCAATTGGCATTTGCCCTACCTGAGCTTGACCTGGCCAATGTGGTCTTCCCCATGGGAAAGGTCACTGCTTGTGTGATGCCATGGCTGAGCACCTGTTTTACACATTCCTTTCTGCAGGTGTCCCTTCCAAGGGCATCCTGTCTCCCCACCTCTCTTGTTCAGTACCACAGAGAGTTACATGACCTCGCTTGAGTAACAGCTTAGCATTTCCATGGCAAAGATTCCAATGAGACAAACACACCTGTGTTTTAATTGTATGTTTGCAAGGATAAAAAGCTTTTGTTTAACACTCCAGGGTCAATAATTGGCAAAGAAGAAAAATGATATAGGAGGTGAGAGTTGCCAGCCGTGTAGTCTCAGTATCCACATTGAAAATCAAATAGTTCCAGCTGGGGCCCTGGCTGCTCCGCCTCCTCGAGCCCAGCCGTGGTCTTTGCATTGCAAGATATTTGATTACTTACTAGAAACTTTTGGCCGGAAGTCAAGAGTTGTCCTGAGAAGGTGCGTTTGTACCACATGAGACACATAGGAGTCTTAGTGAAGAAAGGTCTATTCCAAAACATTGAAGCCAAAGCAGGGAGAAAAAAATGCGAGAGAGGCATTGTGACAGGAGTTTATTTAAATGCAGCCTAGCATGGTCGCCGGATGGTATCTACCATGCATGCATATGATCAAAATATATCATATAAAACCCTCAAAGAATAATTAAAAACATTTTTTAAAAATCCTTACCTACAAGCATTTGTTTAATGGTCTATGTGAGGAACAGAATACTGAAGCTATCAGAGTTCATGTTATCTGCTTCTTTCTTTTTAGTATGGTCTTTTGTGGCTCAGGCTGGCTTTGAACTTGCTATATAGCTGAGGAGATTGTGAACCAATCCTCCTGCCTTGCCTTCCTTGGTGCTGGGATTAGTCATGTGTACCTGCAGTCCATCTTCTGTAGTACTGGAGATCTACCGCAGGACCTTGCGCATGCTAAGTAAGCACTTGGCTAACTGAGCTACATTCCAGGCCCAGAGTTTAAACTTTGACTATCCCTTTTCCTGACTGTGTGGTCCTGGACAGTTCACCCAATCTCTCTTCTCCTTACTTCATCTACAACATAGGGACACTTTGGAGGATATGGTAGGAATTAAAAAATAAACACACAAAAATTGCTTCATGGTACTTGGCATATACTCAATAACATCAGATATTATCACCAGATTATACTTTAAAGTAATAAAACATAACACAATTTTCATTTAACATCATTTGATCTTTCTTGAGTGATGGTTCAAGCCCAGGATAATACTTTGGGCCCAGCACTGCCAGTCTGATAGGTAGGGCATAATCAGCTTAAGCTGGACAGCACTGTCTAGGTGAATCAGGCCAGTATATTAATGTTTTCTCTGGTGATCACCTGACTGCCCCTAATGAAACCATATCTCAATGTCGATAGGGGAATTTATAACAAGTCCTAATTTCTGCCACAATGAAAGCTAATGTTGGATCAATATATTCCCTTCTTTTATCAGGAAACCAAGTTAGGATTCCAGGGCTGGCTTTCAAACCCAGGGAATTGGGTCATCTCTAGGGTATTTCTAAGGAGTGCTGGTGGCTCCCAGAACTGTCTGCAGGCATCGGGTTAGTAATGTCACAATTTCAGCACAGTCGTGAGCTTCCTTGCTCTAGAAAATGAGAAGTGAGAATTGCCCTCCTCCTCTGTGGTTCCTGGTTTTCATTTATATCCATGTCCTTAGGTCCCTTTGGCATGAAAAATATCCCCTGAGATGCTAAACCACAGGACTGTCCCTTGAAACAGGATGTTGCGAGCGTGTGCTGACTAAGTTTGCACTAATATCGTCAGTGGGGGTGCCTCAATTGCTGGGATCAACACGCCCCAGAATCGTGCAGCAAGGAGAATCCTCTTTTCTTCAAAAGGTGTCACTTTTGACATTTCCTGTCGGAGATAATTGTCTTGGTTGCCACCTGACCTTTCCGCTCACAGACCATTGTCACATGTCTGTCATCATTCCCGATACCGACTATTTTTTTTTCCTGGTAAAATCAGAAATGCTATGTACTAGATTATTTTGTTCAATAAAATTTCAGACGGAGCACGTTGACTCTATTTTTTAAAGTAGTCGATAAAATAAAATCTCTTAAGCTGGACCAGAAAAGGCCTTATCAGAGAAGCAGACACAGGCAGGCAGGAAAGAGACAACATGCCAACGGTTTGTTTTCCTCCTTTGCTGGTGTTTTGAGACAGGATCTCACGTATCCCAGGCTGCCTTTGCCCTTGCTGTGTAGCTGAGAATGGCCTTGAACTCCTGAACTTTCTGCTCCACCCCCCCACCTCCCCCAAGTGCTGGGATATACGAATACCACAACCAGCACAGAGATTATTCTTCAAATAACTTGGGGCCTGTTGGCCGTCTCATTTGCCTCTATTCTATCCAACAATGGAACATCATAAGCCCCCTCTCCCCTACTTCCAAAAAAGAAAAAAGCCTTACTCCAGAAAATTTGCTCCGGAAAGGATGTAGCTAAAACAGGGTTTCAACAGAAGCTATGTCCTAAAGTGTTTCGTTTTTGATTAAAACATATCACACTTGAGAAATGATTGAACAACTGGTTGGAAGTCACAGAAATATTAACTCTAATGAGCTCATTTAAATAGAAGCAGACGTGCCACCCCGCTGGTTGTCAAAAGTTTTCAAAGACGGTTTCTCTCCAGTAAGCAGGGTCCTGCAGACGGTGTCCATCTGTCTTCTCGAGAGAGCATTTGACGTACTCGGGGAGGAAGCGTGGCTGCGGAAGCACCATTTGGAGGTATTGATCTCTTGATTGCTTGGCTGTCTCAGTGGGAAACCAGAGTAGCAATGGGCTCAGGCAGGACTCACCAGTGCCAAGAACATTTGTTTTTTAAAATTGGATTCATAGGTGGCTGCAATGAAAAAGAAAACCATGCTTAATACAGATGCCCTCTTTGAATGCCAGAATAGGCTTCCATAGCTCTTCAAGGCCTACTTGGTCTTCCAGTTTCCCAAGATCTTGGCCTTGATCTCCAAGGAGGTTCTCTAAGACATAGGGTCTATACGCTTGCTTCGGCACTTACCGTTGATGAGTTAGAGCCAGCACAATGATGCTCAGTAAGATAAACCATCCACACCGTCATACCGCACTTTCCTTAAATGTAGAATTCCAGAGGAAGAATGATGCCTGAGTTTCACACTCATCCCTTCCAAGTTTAAAGTTCAGGCAGTTAAAGTGTTTCATGAGATCTTTGAACTTCATTCCTCCTTTTTTTGGGGGGTGGGGGAGGAAAGAAGAATCCCTAAACTATAAAAGTCAGACTTTGCAAATTAAAATATAAAGGGGCTGGTTTTGAGACTCCTAAAAACACAAGCTTAGTGTGTTCTGCTCTTGGGTCTCGGGTCCTCTTGGCTTCCATATGGAGGCTAGTAAACTGAAGCACTTGTCAGTGTTAGCTGATTGACTAAATCCATGAAAGACCAACTTCTGTGCCACTGTTCCAAATAGCACGTTCATTGGTGGTTCACAGAGCTGTGGCTATCTGAGATAGTATCTAATACCTAATGGAAACAGCTGACAGGAAAGTCTAAATTGTGCATGGATATACTCACGCACAAAAGAGATTGTGAGGTGATACGCAATATACGATCTTTCAAAATGTTTCATCTACGTGAAAATGAATTGGCTCCAGGGTGAAGCAGTTTAAGCCACTGTGGTGAGCTTTGCTCTTCTTCATAGTTTCCATGTTGTTTGACTAGAGGTGCATATGAAAGGAAAATTAAGCAAGGCAATACAGTTTTGATTTATGGAGCTTTTTTGGTTATTGTTTATAGCGTATGTTCTCACTATGTAGTCTGGCTAGTCTGGAGCTTTCCATCTTCCTAGCTCAGCTTTCTGAGTGCTGGGATTATAGGTGTGCATCTTCACACCTGGGATTACAGGTGTGTACCCTCACACCTGAAATTATAGGTGTGTACCCTTACACCTGGGATTATAGATGTGCACCCTCACACCTGGGATTACAAGTTTATATCTTCACACCTGGGATTACAGATGTGCACCCTAACACCTGGGATTATAGGTGTGTACCCTTACACCTGGGATTACAGATGTGTACCCTCACACCTGGGATTACAGATGTGTACCCTCACACCTGGGATTACAGATGTGTACCGTCACACCTGGGATTTCAGGCATTCACCCTTACACCTGGGATTACAAGTGTGCACCCTCACACTTGGAATTATAGGCATGTGCCCTCCTCATACATGTGTGTACCCTTACATCTGGAATTATAGCCATGTACCGTCATGCATGAGATTACAGGCATGCATCCTCACATTTGGGATTAGAGGTATCCGTCCTCACACATCCATCTTCCATGGCACCCTTGAGGAACACGAAGAAACATTCTTAGTCAGAACATGGACATTCACATTCACCTGTTAGCCATCTGCATGGCTGAGAAATACTGGGGCTTGGCTTTTTAGCTGCTTTTCCGCCTTTTGTGACCTCTCTCCCTTTAGGAAAGCGTCTTCCTACAGGGCTTTTTCTGGGTCAGTTCAGAGGTCGTAGGAATTTGTATAAGAATAAGAGCGTCATCCCCCAGAAACACCCCTGATCCCCTTTCAGCCCAGCTCACGGACACCAGAGGCCCTGAGCAAGCTTTCTTCTTGTCTTGCCAGGACTCTCTTAACCTCCTTCACAGACTTTCATAGCTGCCCCCCCCCAATTCACGTGATAAATTAACAGGGGGTGTGGGGGGATGGGGAAAGACCTTAATTTAAAAAGAGCCCTAGCCGAAAATTCCTTGTTAAGCAAAGCAAGGCTATTTTCTCAAGTTTGACAGTTGGTATGAAGGAAAAGAAAAATTAGTAGATATGAACAAATGGAAGGATTCTATGCTGTGAGTGGGACGGAAGGTAGTCTGATGTCTACGGGAATCAGTGTGGAGGTTCTTCCAATACCACAATGGGGTCTACTATATGACCAGCTAAAAGTAATGAAGACTCCGGGGTGTTTATCTGAAGGACTTCAAATCAACATGTCAGAGAGGTACGTATACATCAACAGACGTATGTGATCAGCAACCGGGGCATGGATAAGGGCAGCTTAGTATATACACAGTAGAATTATGTCTCAATAAGGGAAACAAATTTGTGTCATTTTTACGAAAATGGATGCACCTGGAATTAATTATGCTAAGTGAACGAGGGCAGGTTCAGAACAATATCTATTTTCCTCTCAACCATGGTTCCTAGGTTCTATACAGTTACATAAAATCCTGAATAAGTAGCAAATGAAAGTACAAATAAAATTGAAGAGGGACAGAGAGGACTGATGGAGAGGTTATGTTCAATGGATATATACCTGCATGGGGAAACATCAGGTTGGTTAATGAAAGCATTAAGAAAAAGATATTTATATTGCTTTCCAAAATCATCCTTGTGCTTTAAATTGTTATATAATTTTATTCTTTATATAAATCTTCATTATAATTTCTTTTTTTTTAAAAAAAAAAGGAATGTTGAGCATCTGAGTATTTTACGTTTTAGTTATGATGGGTGCACTGTTTATATTTGCTCGGCATATGGCTGTCTTTGTAACAAGGGTGAGATGGATTTCAGCATCATGAGGACCCAATGGTGCTGGGGAGGAGGCTGGGGGGGGGCAGTCCCTGAGGCAGAGCTGTGCAATCGCCTTCAATCTTTCCCTGTGTGTGTGTGTGTTTAATATTAAAGGATATGGAGAGAAACAGGACAGAACACAGTGTTCTGGGAGAGCAGCAATCAAACGCCTAAAGCTAATGTTTACTTTTTGGAATGTTTTATGAAGGCATTGCCTGGAGATGAGAGAGAGGACCTAATAACAGCCTTTCAGCTGCAGAAATAGAAACGTGGAGCAGACATGATAATCAAATTTGGTTTGGATGGTCAAAATCTGTGTGATCTTCCAGCTGTATTTTCGAAACCACACGCTTGACTTTCATACACGGCCTACGTTTTGTTTCGCTTGCCCACTGCAGCATTCGGGAATGCCTAATTATTCTGTGAGTCCGCCCAGTTTTCCTTTGTTTCTAGGGTTTTTCTTGTCTTCTTACAGATGGAGATGCTTTGTTTTCATTTCTTATTGGTGCTCTGTTCCCTCACCTAGCCTTCAAAGCAGGTAGCTGGAGATTTGGGTCAAGGGGAACCCTAGAATTATTTTCATGGAAAAAATATAGGAGAGACTAAATAAGCATGTTGCATCCCTCTGGAGCTAAGGTTGATGGCTACTTGCTCTTCTCCTGCATAATTCAGCACGGAATGCATACCAAGTGAGCCAGAGTTTCTGTTGTCCTCCAAGAGTCAGCATCATCTACTTAAATTCCCTAGTAATGGTATAATCTGACCTGAATTCCAAGTCCTGATTGCAAACCATATAAACTTCGGTGTCCTTATCCATTTTTGGAGTTATTCAAGCATCTCCTGACCTTGGATGGCTGTATATAACAACAGAAACCAGTGCCATGACTTTGCTATAATTTAATATTGTTCTCTAGTGTCTGTGTTATGAATTTTGGACATGTGGGAGTTCCTAGGATGATTCTGGAATCAAAAACGTAGTTTCATCTATATAAACTTGCCTGGGCATGCAATATTAAAAATAAAAGTTCTATTTTGGTCAGACTCATTAAAGTCATACACTGTGTTAGATTGTCTTCTTTACTCTACGTTTCTTGGCAGCCCAGAGGAAAAGAGCTTCTGATATTTAAATAAAATGTTCAGAAGATATTTCCAAATGTATTATCCTATGATTTCCAAAATCAGTGTCTGAATTAACGCACCATCTCCTTAGAACAGCTGAGGAACTCACATCAAACATGAGTCAAATATGAATAAATGATAGAACTTGAACAAAGAGCCACTTGTGTGTTCATTCATTCATTCACCAGTGCTGGTTGGCATGTATGCCATCAGGTATAATGTTAAGGGCTGAAAATATAACCCAAGCCAAATTTTCTAGGAGTTTACTATCTACAGAGGACAGCAGCTGCATGTTAAAAAAAATCAAATAATTCTTTAATTTCAGGCGTGAGATATGCCAGGAAGGTAAGGAGACTAGACCAATCAGTTAGCTTCAGGAAACAGTATCTGCTCCTACTCACTTAAGAAGTCTTACAGAAAGGCTGGGGTCTAAGTGACAGGATGTTTGCTTAGTATGTACCAAGCTCTGGGTTTGGCACTGCAGAGGGATGAGGAGGACAGGGTGGAGGGGAAAGAGCAGGTGTGAGAAGATGAGGGCGTGATGGAGAAGGGATGAGGAAAACGTAGCTTTAGAAGAGATGGGCAACCAAGCTAGGCTGTGGCTATTGGGAGCCATAGCAGCCAACAGAAGCCCCCAAGCCATTAGAAGAAGACTGTGGTAGAAACCTCACTGCTGATTCCTCTTGTCTGTTGGGGGCACCTATGGCTGCAGAGCTCCTAGACCCTTGACCAGGTTGTCTGGCAGCTAGGCTGCATGTGCAAACTCTTCTACATTCTCCCAAAACAGCACCACCCTTTGAGGATTGTTTGTTCAAGTACATGAGCCTGTGGGGGACATATTACATTGGAATCATAATATTTTGCTCTTTTGAATTTATATTTAGTAAAGAATGGAGAAGAATTTGAGATGTTGGGTAAATGGAGGAAGATCTGCAGGAAAGAACATTCCATGTCCTGCCAACAGCCTTTTGGGAGACTTAAGTGCAGAATGGAACTTTAGGCATTGGAGTTACTGGAAGAAGGCCAAAATAGCTGGGCTTTACTGAGGGGTAAACAGGGGCCCTCGAGGACTGGGAAGGGAAATGAATATTTAGGTTTTGTGAGGACCGTGGGAAATTGTTCTAGCCTTCTTAAGAGTGACCCAAGCCTTCAGAATCTTAGTCTATTCTGTGATGTTAAGGTGCCAATTCTATATTGTTTAAAAAGAGAAAGTGAATGGGAGTGGTGGTTATCTTCATTGGCCACTTGGCTAGATGTAGAATCATCTGGGAGAAGGGCGAGGCACACCCCTGGGTGTGTCTGTGAAGGTGTTTCTCCGAGTGTGAGTGACCTCTGCATTAAGCTGAGAGTCCAGACAGAATTCAACTGGGAGAGGCTTGGAGTCAGCGAAGGACCAGCAGTTGTTTCTCTCTGCTTCCCGACTGGATTCAGTTATGTTCCTGCCTCCATGTCTTCCTGTCCTGACAAATTGTATCTCCTCAGACCAAGATCCCTTCCCTCTTAAGCTGTTTTGTTACGAATCTGGTAAAAGCCCAAGAAAAGTAACCAACCAGAAAGTCTTTACTGTTCCTTCTAGCAGGTGCGCAGCCGAGCATCTTAAAAACAAACAGTATCAAATGTCTTTAATTTTTTTTCACTTTTTATTTCTGAGCTCCTTATTTTAAATATTAATAGTTTCTAGTGGTCATTAACCTTGAAGATTTGCTAGATTTTGGACAATCTGATGGTATTCTTACAGAGCCAGAGAGACCATTGGAAACAACTTATACCCGCTTTGAGTTGTGTGCAGGAACATCCGTTTTCCTGAAGCTATGGGCTGTGTGAGGTCAGAGGTCATTATTTGCTCCATCCTGCAACCTTGTTTAATGTTCGTTGCATGAATAATGGAATTTGTTCTGTACTGACTACCACGACAGTAAAGACCACCTTACTCCTTAGCAGGGTATTTTTTGAGATGTTCTATGAATATTGTGCCTTCTCAATGGAATTCCTCTTGTCCTGAGTGTTGGGAGAGATCACTGTAGATTGAGTACACAGTCCCTCCACAAAGGAAGATGTCCGTGTGGCTCTCTGTTTGCAGAGATGCTTTGAGACCCAGGGCATTTCTTCTGTGGAGGATGGGCATTGAGAGCAAGGTCTACATTCTGAAACCTCGAGGGTAACACACACTTGTTTGTGGAGAGTCAGATTTCTTTGAGTGACGGTAAAGGCTTAGGTAAATAGCTTAGAGTGTTTGAATTGACAAACTGTCTTAAATTGAGCTGTCCAAAATGGTCCATCTCATCTTGCAGCATGAGATGTTTCCAGTCTGTACACTTGATCCTGATGCCGCCCCACAAAGGCCAGGGAAGATTAGATGGTGTTCAGGATGCAATTAACTAACCAGTAGGTGAGCGGGTGTTTGCGTTTTCTGATCTCTGTAGTATTCTACTGAGCTCATGTTAGATAGTTCAGCATAGCCTGTCACCTCCTCCTAAAGAAGCAATTTTGTCTGCCGTATAAATGATGTCATAGTCCATGACCAAATAGCCAGTGGTCCTCAGAGGCATCTTGATGTTCTGCTGGCTACCATTTCTCCATCTGGCAGGGATTGCTTCCTTGGGAGGCCTCTTGAGTTGTGTGGGAATTTCTGTGCTTAATTACATAGATAAACCTAATCTCTTCCCATGGCCCTTTTCTCTCAAGGAAAAGAAAAAAAAAGATAACCATGTCCCAATTTATCAGATATTTTATTTTACTAAGATGTAATTTCATTTGATGTTATAGTACCCAAGGGCATGTGTCATTCATTAGCTAAGAACATATGCTTGTCTGATTTATTGCTTTTGACAAATAAAGCTGAATGGTCTCCTTCAGTAAATGGATGGGTAAACATACTGTGATCCATTCCTAAAATGAAATAGAACTCAACAGTAAGAGCAGACAAACTATTGATTCACACAGCACAGTACTGATGAATGTCAGATCCACTTTGCTGAGTGAGAGAAGCCAGACCTAAGGCCAACTAATGCATAACTCCATGTACGTGGTGTGCTAGAAATGCAAAACCATAGTGATGTAAACTATCTCGGTAGATTCTAGGGTCTTGGGTTAGTTGACTGTCCAAAGGTAGCAGGGAGGGATTGGGGGGATGATGGATATATACTCTTAGCCTGAGCATAGTAGTGAGTACTCAACTCTACACTGCCAAAACTAGAGAGCGGGTTTAATGAGTTTACTATAAATAAGTAAATCTAGCGTGGAATTACGTAATATCAAGACAATCGCTAGCACTGCATGGCAGCCATTCTTTGTAGGAGAGAGCTGAAGCCTGTCAAGGTAGGCAAAGTCAGAATTTAGAGTTAAGTTTCATTAAACCCTGCCGAACACAGGCAAATCTCAATACATCATTAGATGGTTTTTAAAAAGAGTTTATCCATAGATGAGGACAGTTCTAGGGGACGGTGAGTTTCTTTAAATGTGGGACCACTGGTAGATTGACCATGATCTAGTAGGTGGTCCCATCCCCGTGAGTGTAGGTAGCAAAACTAGATTCTGTAAGTTATAAAAACAAGAGAGACATAGCATTGGGAGGCAATGGGGAGAGGCGATAGATCTGGGAGTACTTAGAAATTACGATCAAAATACATTTTATATGTTATGACATTTTCAAGGAATAAAAATATCACATGTTTAAAAATGACCACACCTGTAGGCCCAGCAGGTAGGAAACTGAGGGCTGTCATTTTAGTCCAGCGAACATTTTACTACCAAAGGCTCTAGGTGAATAAATATTTTGCAACCAATAATAAATAGGGTTCCAGGGTATTCCTCAGTGGGTAGATTTGAGTAGAATTGAGTTAACTTATATTCATGATTTTTTCCTGGGTTCTTTTTTCAGTACTTGGGGGTGAGCCTATGGCTTTGCACGTGGTAGAATATATTCTTTTTACAGGACTGTTCTGTTCATATGTTTTGTTTTTCTTTTTAGTGATACATTCCATGTTTAGCAATTTTCTCTCTGTTGGTGTTCTGCCTCAGAGTTAGCCTAACGTGTCATCACAGCGTGTTCCTATCCTTTCCCTCTCTCCTCGTGGAGTCAGGGTGCAGCTGAGCGATACGGTGGTGCCTCAATAACGTGGTGGTGGAGGACAGAGTTTTCTGGGGTTGACTCCTGGGGAAACCCTTCAATTCTGAAAATAGCTCCTAAATTAAAGGAGCTGAGGATGTGGAGAAACGACTCAGAGAGTAACGGCTTCCTCTACAAGCACGAGGGACCTGTGTTTATATCCCAGGGACAATGTAAAAAGTGAAGCGTGGCCATATTCAGGCCTGTATCCCGAGCATTGTGGGTCATGGAAACAGGGGATGGTTGGGGAGAGCTGGCCTCCAGTGAGAGACCCTGCCTCAAGGGAGAGAGGTGAGAATAGATCAGGGATATTTCCTCTAGTCCCCTCGATGGTATATAGTCACATACACCTACACACAAGTGTGCATACTGTACAAATACTATAACACACAGTGTACAGTAGTTTGTATCCTGTTATTATACTTATGTTATATTTTATCTCACAACTGAGCCCTAGCAGATCCCCACCCTCCCCAGGGACAAAAGAAAGAAAGAAGAAAAAAAAGCCCAAACTGGGAAATGTAGACTAATGTTACCTTAGGAAGAAAGTCCTAAAACAAACATATTCATGGCTTTCATCTTTTTTGAATATATATATAATTTCAACTTTGTTTTGCATTTCACAAGGTACCCAGTTACTTTCAAGAATATTTTTTTGTTATAGTTAAAAGTCAACTTCTGTACTTTTGTACCGAACAAAGTTAACTCTTCTGCTGAAGAACGCGCGACTGTAGCAAAATGGAGCAGGTACTGGGCAGAGTCTGTGAACTTTTGGAAAGTTGTGGGTCCCGTTCCAGTGTCTGGGGGTCTCCTGACAGACTGATTCATCTGCAGTCCAGCCTACTAGCTTAAGTCGGGTCCCTCTTGTTTTTAGAGACTCTTTACATCTACCTGAGAAGAGGTTTCTCCTGCGCTCATCCCTCCCCTCAAATGTTTTGTAAAGACATTTCTAACTTCTCTGAAATTCTTTGCTAGTTCCTTCACCCTGCACTAAAATACTTGAAGAAGTGACTTAGCCATGTAGAGATGCTAAGGCAGCCTCTGGTTTGGAGTCCAAGAAAGGCTTTCATTTCATTTTGACATCTGGATAGGCACATTTAGCTAAACTGTGCATTTTGGAATAGTTCCAAAGCACCTGAGGGTAGTTGTGGTGCCTTCGAGGTTTGCAGTAATGCAAAGATTTATATGCAGCATTTACCCCACGCTGGCTTAGAGGGTTGCTCTTTCTCACCATTTGATTTATATGGTTCTCAAGGTGTTTTTTCTTCTTCTTCTTCAGTTGTAGGTACAGTTTTTGTGTCAGTCTCCACACACATGTGTTCAGAGGACACTCGGGACTCCTACAACTCCACTGCGTCCAAAGTCATTCATAGGAATAAGCTCAAGAAATGAACTCCAGAATGTTCATTGCATTTGCAAAGACCAAAGTGTTAGAGGCTAAGAGGCACTCAGGGGTGGTGATGCATTGAATTTTCAACCGTCTTGGTGTTTCATAGTCTTGAGAAGGAAAATGCCCACCCACTTCTGTGTGTATAACTAGAGTAGATATGGAAATAGCTTTACAAAAGGAAACATGTAGAAACCAGCTCATTTTTGATACACGTTTTCTTGCTTCCCTCTGTAAGGTTTGGATTTGCCCTCACTGAGCTTGAATGCATCTCTTTTCCTTCCTCCATCCCCTATGGCCTGGACGACATCATTCTTTTTGAATGATGCCAGTGGACCCTTTCATTACACACCATCCCCTGTGTATCTTGTCATCTGGTTTCCACTATAACCCCCATAAGAATGCATAAGGACGGGGCTTGCGAGATGGCTCAGTGGTTAAGAGCACTGGCTGCTCTTCCAGAGGTCATGAGTTCAATTCCCAGCAACCACATAGTGGCTCACAACCCATCTATAGGGGGATCTGATGCCCTCTTCAGGCATAAGGAAAACCTCATTATCCCGCCTTGATCCTGTTTGTAAATGTTGTTAGTCTTTGTTTTCCTTTTCTTTTTCTAAAAGAAGCATTCGCTTTGATTTTATGTTTGAAGTGGGTGGGGATTGTTGATGTCGATTGAGACAAAGAAATCATGGAGGAAATAATCATCTCTGTAATGTCGGTAGTGCTCAGTCAACGAACACCTTGGAAACCCGAAGACATCTTGGCTGGTGTCTTGAGCACCATCCATGGGCTGCCCACAGCAACTGTGTTGCCTAGGAAGTTGGAGTAAAGGGTTTGTACCTCTACCTACCAGCCCCCTTTTGGCAAGATTGAAAAGCACAGGGTTCTTCCAGTACCATGTTCTCTCAGTGAGGCAAATATGCCGGAGAGTAGTGATAGCCAGAGCGCTAGACGTCTTGTGCTCTCCACATACTCCAGTCTGTTCTCCAGTGCCTTTACTGCGATTGTTCTTGCAACACTGAACGCTAACTGCTCCAAAATGAACCCTTGCATCGGCGGGCTTTCTGACGTGACCCTCACTTTTTTGAAGGTAGAGCTGTGGATTCTGTGGCTGACTAATGTCTGTTCCATCAACTAGCTTATGACAGTAGTTGATTATTGGTCAAATGTTGGCTTTTTCCAGGCAAGTTCAGTTGGCTCCATCTTTTAATTTTACTGATTGTGTGTTGTTGGATTATCGCCTATGGTACTAAGTAAAGAGAAAAATATTCTTTCTTGTTCTCAAAGCCTTGGAACATTTACTAACTTGGGGGGGAGAGAGAGAGAGAGAGAGAGAGAGAGAGAGAGAGAGAGAGAGAGAGAGAGAGGAGAGAGAGAATCTCATAGGTAGGTGTCCCCACTGGCAGCTCAGATGTAAAAGCTGTCCTTTCATGGTCCATTAGACCTTGGCCTTGATCTGTCCACAGATCTTTCATACTGAGGACTGAAGCAACAAAACAGAAAAGGAAACCACAGAAGTAATGTAGGCGAGTGAGGCTATGCTCTGCACCTCATCGTTATGACAGCTGTTCCATACCAGGAGAGGACGTCATGGTGTCATTATCTTATCCAACAAGAACAAGCCATTGAAATGATTATCACCCCTCTGTGGTAAGCGAGGAAATTGAGGCTAAGGAAGAATAAGAACGTTGTCAGGGTTCTTGGTATCAGGAACCAGCTTGGCAGATTGTCTCCAAACCCAGTGACATCACTCACAGGTGACAGGGACCCACACATGTGTTGCCACGGCAATCGCCATACATTCCCAGAATCCACTTGGCTCACCTCCCACCTTTACCTGTGAGCAGTTACGTCACAAGCCGAATAAAAGGCAGACCCTCCTGACCTCCTCTCGCTCTTTCTCCCTTTCATCTTCATCACCACCTTTGCCTCTTCCCCACAGTAAACCTCTCATGTGGAACTGTACCGGACTGGTGTGGTCTGTGCAGATGTGAGCCGCAATTCTAACACAACATTGGTGTGGAACCCTCAACACATGTGCAGGTCCCTGTTACCTGTGAGTGATATCACTGGATTCAGAGACGATCTGTCAAGCTGGTTCCTGATACCAACAAGGGTGACCTTCTATTTTATCTCTAATCTAGAGTATAGACTCGCAGTGAATTCCCAGACTTTAGGCCAACCCTTAAGCTGTACGCCTTTCATGACAAAGATGGTTACCTATAGGTTCTGATTGCTGGCCAGGTAATTTAACTTCTTTATACCTTCGTTTACTGAACAAAAACTTAGGAATGATGCTATTACCTATGTCATATGTCTACCATGAGGTTTCAAAGAAATAATATAGAGAAAGCAGTAGTGTGACCCTTAAACAGGGAAGGTGTAATATACATATACATATGCATATACATGTGTGTGTGTTTGTGTGTGTGTTCTCTGCAGACTAAACATGCAATAGACATCCATGAAGTCAGCAGGGGTGGGGGACAGAGGTAGTATGGCAGCCCCTGGCCACTGTGAAGCTGGCATGAGTCTAGCAAAGCTTCCCTTGGCACTTTGGGGTGTGTGAGGGCCATAAGGGTCAGCCCCCTGCCATGGCTCAGGAAAGGTTCAAAACTGCCCCTCATGCATGGACATGACCTCATGAACTTCCCTGCTCTGCCTTGGTGGGACGAGCTGAGTGTCTTCCACACTTTTACGTGTTTCTCTTCCAGGACTTGCTTCTGTTCTTAGCGATGCTGTAATAATCACATGATGACCAGAGCTGCCTTTAGCATCCAGTCCTTAGGCCGATTCCTACAGACACTTCCAGAAGCCACATATTGAAGGATTAGATAAAAACAAAATAAAACAAAAACAGAAATAAAAAAACCAAAAAAGAAAAGAAAAACCTAGATACCAAAAGACAATGATTTAAACAGAAAGGCTGGAAAATATAGTCAGAGGCTCCTTCTGTGGGTACTATTTGACCACTAAATCTGATGTAAAGAACAAATATTCTAAATAAGACTTATTTTCTTCTGCACACACCACCCAAAACCTGTTTGGCCTTAGAGAGGTTAACTGTAGGCTAAACACAAAACAGCCATGGTTCTAAAATCCAGGCAGAGAAAAAGGGAGTCTGGCTTGAGTATCTTCCTAGTTTATTAGGTAAAAGAAGAAGCTGAGCTATTTCAGAGTCCATAAGAAGAGCAACCTCCACTCCGAATTCTCTGAGTAACCATTAGCCGAGTAGCTGCAGTGTTGATATTGTTTGAGCCATGTAGGATAGCTGGATAGCTGTCCCTTTAGCCCATTCTTGTTTCTAGATTTTAAATTTAAAATGGTGCCAGTTTCTCCGTGTTTGTTCACATGGTGAATGAGATACCAAGTTCTGGTCCATTTCAGTGGCTTAGAGGTCCAGGTTGGGGGTGAGTCTACAGGTAGATCATATGTCTAAAACTGGCAGCAACTGGAGAGGGAGAGGGAGGAGGAGGGAGTGGGAAGGTGGAGGGGGGAGATATCTTGGGTATATGAGAGAACTTGGGTTTGAGATTGATGAAACCCCTTCCCCACAGACACACATCAGAGACAAATTCTGAGAGAGAGCTCAAAGCTGAGCAGATCCTCATTTGTCCGCCTTATCCCTGAGATGCTTCTATCTGCCTCAGCTTTCCTGGCAGCGAGCCTGGTTCTCAAAGGGAAACTCAGTTGGCCAGAGTTCACCTGGGTTTATCAGTCCCTCAGGGGAATCTGTTTTCCCTGTGTGCTGCTTTTGTTATGCTGCGGGAACTGGGTCAGCTTTTCAAGAGTGGAAATGTCAGAGGAATAAAGAGGCTCCCTTGAAAAGATCTCTGCTGTCACAGAAAGGAAACATCTGAGTGTCTCCCTTAAATAACAACATACACTGTGACAGCCTTGCATCTGACCCAAAGAAAGAAAAGAGGCCGGAACACTGGCAACATTTACACACTCCCTGTGCTCTGGAGACAGCTGGGCTGGGGCTGGGTCATCTTGAATTAAAGGAACGGAAACATCAACTTTGAGGAGATTCTTTTAGATGGCAAGCGAGGTTGGGAGGCAGACAAAGGAAGGCTTTCAGCAAAAGCCCTTTTACTTTTTTAATATGGCAGCACATTTCTACCATAAGGCTGTAGCCTGGAGGAGCAGGGGTCTGGGATGACTAGGAAGAAGCTCCGTCCAGACAGCACCAAACAGGATGTCATTGTAGGAGGCAATGAGCTATGGCTGCCCCTGCCCATCCAATTGTTCTAGAAAGAGTCCACTGGCCACGGATTAGACTGCACCACAGTAATCAAACTGTTCAGTTTAGTTTTACAGAAGTCTGGCTGGAAAAAATCTTAGAACGCACTTGACAAAGATGGCTATGATAGTGATGTATAGAGCATCAAGAAAGGATAGCTCTCTGTAGCTAGGTTGGCTTCAAACACATTACGTAGCCAAGGATGGCTAAAGTTCTGATCCTCCAACCCCATTTACCTAGTACAGAGACGATAGGCAGGCACCACCTCACTCAGTTTTATATAGTGCTGAAGGTCAAACCCAGGGCTTCGTGCATGGTAGCTGAGCATCCAACTTGATTGAACTACCCCTGCAACCTCAGAAATCATTATTGGTCATTCGTTTATCTGCATCAAGGGAGGGAGCCAAGAATACCAGAGCTTAACTCACGGGTTCATGCACCATCTCTTCCAGACTTACAGTCTCCTTCACCGAGTCCCTGAGTTTAGCAGGATGCTTAGCCACATAGGCATCATTCAAACAGCCTTTAACAGACAGAACTGTTTATTACTAAGAAGTGAAGATATGCATAGCGAGACACAATGGCAATCCCAGCACTCGAGAGGTAGAGGCAGGAGGATAGAGAGTTTCAGGCCAGCCTGTGCTACATAGTAAGACCATGTCTAAACAAACAAACAAATAATAAAAAATTAACAAGAACAAGGGACCTGTTGATAGCATTTCCTTTATGTCCCAGCTGGCATTCTTTCCCTGATGACCATATGCTATGGTAAGTGATGTTGGTTAATTCCCTTTGTGAACTGAACAAATACCTAGTTTCCACATGTGAGCATACTCATGTGCATGCTCACGCTCACACACACACACATACACACACACATACACACACATACACACACACATACACACACATACACACACACACACACACACACACACACACACACACACACACACACAGTGTTAATATATTGAAGATAAAACAGATCCAAGATTGCATAGACACCTAACAAGGGAAATTTGGAAGACAGCATTCAAGGAAGACTTCATTCAAAATCTTTCCAGAGACTGGAAGGAGGCTAGGCTATGTCCTGCCCCTCTCCCTCCTTGGGCACTGTGTGAGTTCTACCCAAGCACTTCTTCTTGCCCTCCTCACTTTATGTGTGTATGGTTTACATATGTATTTGTGTGGGTTTGTGCACCTATCTGTGCCTTTGTATGTGTAGGGGGCACATGTGGAGACCAGATATTTGTATGTGTTTGTGTGGGTGTATGCACATATCTGTGCCTGAAGGGGAGAAAGATGCATATTGTGAGCAGATATTAATGTTGATATCTTCCTTGATAGCTCTACACCTTATTTCTTGAGACAGTCTGATCAGACTTCTCATTTGTTCAGTTACACTGGCTGGCCAGCAAGCACCAGGGATCCCTCTGTCTCTCTCTCTCTGCCTCTCCTGTGTTGGGATTCCAGATTACCTCTGTGGCTGAGTTTTACCTGAGGTTTGGGGGATCCAAATTCAGGTCCTGATGCTTGTACTTACTATGCCAATTCCCCAAGCTCAGTTATTGACTATTCTTAATTCAAGTTTTGTTATTTAGAGATGACATGCTACTACTTCAATGACTGATCAACTGTGCACTGCAGGGCGAGAGTCAGAATTCACAGAAGATTCTGGCACAGTAGATTCTTGGCTAAATCATCAGAACGGGGTGGGATGGGATCTTCATGTGCAAGATGGTAAGATGGTTCATATGTTTAGAAGTTATTTCTGACCCTGGGTGCTATGTTAGAATCCAAGGGGACAGTGAGTTACCTTGAGAGGTAGACAAGGCTGAGGAAGCTGATGATGTTCTTGTTTCTTTGATAAAGAATTCTGACATCTGGCTACCTGCACAAGACTCACTCAAGGCCGAGCCCTTCAAGTCTGTCACGGATGTGGTAGGGCCTCTTGCTAGATTGGCAGTTCTTGGTTGCCATGGGGAAATGATGTCATTTCTTCAGTGGCATAGCCACCAGTAAGTTGTCCTTTCTCCTGTAAATAGTGCTTACATATGCTTATACAAGCAACCCTAGTTAAACACACATACACACACACCAAAGGATATTAAAGTGGGAAATGGCTAGTAGTGGAGAAGGGAGATTAGAGGAGTGAATATGATCACAATATAGTTTATAAATATATTAAATTGTGAAAAATTTGAATTTGGGAGAAGGGAGAGAAGATAAAAAAAAATTCTGCCTGGTTCCAATCATCTCTCATTGAACCATGGCATTTTGACTGTGTTAAACGAATCTTTTAAACTAATTTTTTAAAAAACGAATCTTGGTTCTTCCACATCGTCTTGAGGAGATTCCTTCACTAGCTTCAGTGTTTCCATTTGCAAAGTGAAAACATAGGTTTGACCCACTGAGGTCCGATTTGGATCCATCAGATCTACTGGGGAAGGCTTCAGCCATGCATTTTACCCAGAGGCACTCTGACCTAACCTGCTTGATGTGGGTCCCCAGGTGACAGGGCTGTGGGACAGTGCTAAAGAATGTGCACTCCTTATCCAGGCTAAGTGTTGGCCATCATCATCCATGTGATGTGTCTGCAAGGCTCTTTCAAAGTCTTGTGAGTGGATAATCGGCCAGCAGAGCTTGCTTGCGCTTTGAGAAGCCATAATGAATGGGGAACATTTCTTTACTTGGTGAGACAAAAAGACATGAAGTATTTGTGTCAGGTAATGGTACCTGCCAGCATGACTGGGTTAAGGGTTGCCCAGGTTGCTGGTAAAACATTTCTGGTGGTGTCTGTTATGATGTTTCTAGAAGAGATGTTTCTCAGAGGTCCCAGTATAAATGAAGGAGGAGAAAGTCATTCCTCAGCTGGAGCGGAGCTGAGCATAGTTTGCTATCCCAGAGACCTTGGGGCTCTTGCTTCCACTTTCAGGCTCAGGGAAGGGCTCATACCCTCACCTCCATGCCTCACACCTCACACTGGATCACGGTGCTCACTTCCTGGGTTCTCCAGCTTTCAGATCACAGGGCTCCGTGTCTCAATAGTCACAAGAACCGATTGCTACAGCTCCTGTCCCTGTCGCATCTCTGTCTATTTATATCTCTAGCTATATCATCCGTGTGCATCCTAGTCTATCTCTCTGGGGATCCTGACTAATACGGTGCAGTGTAGAATTTTAAAAAGCTATTTTGATATATTGAAGATTCATGAGCAGTGATTTTTTTTTCCTGAAGCCTTTCTCATAGACTACCTAATTCATATTCTGGTTCTAAATGTATTTCATTTCCATGCATATCACCACTAAAAGTGTGTGTGTGTGTGTGTGTGTGTGTGTGAGAGAGAGAGAGAGAGAGAGAGAGAGAGAGAGAGAGAGAGTCAGAGTCAGAGACAGGGAGACAGAGAAGAGAGAGTCAGAGACAGGGAGACAGAGAAGAGAGAGAGTCAGAGACAGGGAGACAGAGAAGAGAGAGAGTCAGAGACAGGGAGACAGAGAAGAGAGAGGGAGACAGAGAGACAGAGAGGAGAGATTTCTCTGGGAGTTGGGGGATACATCTAGTGTTAGTGTTTTGTGAAGATGTGGGGTTCCACTACCTTTCCCAATAAAGTAGCCTAGCATTCATCATGAACCAAGCATGGTCTTGAAGACTTTAGTCTACCACCTCAGTTATCTCTGTAACATCTCCACAGGGCACATATGGCCGACATTCTCATTTTATACATTAGAAAAAAAACAGAACAGCTCTTTTCAGTAAGTTCACCCAAGTTACCTAGTGAATGACAGGTGGGAGACTCTTAACTTGGGAACCCAGGCTCTTCATTACCACAAAACACTGCTTCCACACAACCTTTTTACAACACAGTGCTCTTTAGAGTAAAAACTGGCAATGAGTCTGCCACTTATCACTTTCCAATATCCAGGTTACAGCGAACTAGTCTATGCAGAAGAAGCTTGCCAGGCTTCTTAACTGCTTTCTTTGTCCCCAACGTTGAGAGGAGTTTACGGGTGTTCGCCAGCCTTGGTGCCCGGGTACTTACAGATTTCTGTTCCACTTGACGCTGGATCCAGACCATGGCACAGCTGGACAGCCCTTGTCAGCCATTTCCCAGCTCACACCTATGCTGCAAGATGCCGGAAGTTTCTCTCGGGAATCCTGACGAAGCCAGTGCTATGTAGAGTTTTAAAAAGCTAATGTAAGACATCACAAGGCTGCTCCTGGGGTGACTCAGCCTGAGTGAATCTGGTTCTTCAGGTTACATTTCCCTGGACTTCTGCCTGCCGGGTGGGGTATGGGGGGAGCCCAGGCAGGCAGGTAGGTGTGTGGCCTTCCTTCCCTATGCAGCAGCAAGGCTGCTATTTGTTGGGGATTTTTATACAGAAAACTTAATTCTAAGGAACAAAGTGACAGTATATACATGTTCTGTGTCTTCTGGGTTCCTGTCAGCTGAGCACTTGTGCCTGATAAAGTATTCCCTCTTCTCCTTACACCCACCCCCTCCCTCTTTCTTAATGACACCTTTCCCTGTATGTCCCATTAACTTAAAAGCTCCACATTACAGCATATTATCATTTTATAA
This sequence comes from Grammomys surdaster, assembly GCF_004785775.1. Lineage (NCBI taxonomy): Eukaryota > Metazoa > Chordata > Mammalia > Rodentia > Muridae > Grammomys > Grammomys surdaster. The sequence continues at coordinate 1,890,478 of NW_021604595.1, forward strand.
ATTGCATATTTTTCTTGTTTCTTTATTGTACGAGTCATAAAATGCAAAGGTGTTTCTCACTCATACTGAAAATAATTTTACGATGTGTGCGGCTGCGCTAGGGGAAGCCGGCTAATGCATGATGGGAGATGGGGGTCATTCTGTGCGAGGGGGCAGCTGACAGAACTTTGTGTCATAAAAGTTAATGAGGAAAAGTCAAGAGCTAGGCGTGTGCTTAGGTGTAAATCTTGATGAGCTGTGCATTAATTTCTCTCTTGGGTTCCAGCATCTTTCGGTCCAGAGAGCTGATGTAGAACGAATTGGCTTAGTATTATTTAGAAGTCTGACTTTTTCTCCCCCACCTCCCACCCCATCAAATATGAGAACTTTGGGTCTTTTTCTTACTCGGTGCTTTCAAACATAAATGGAGAGTCTCTGAGGTTGGGTAACAATCTACTAGGGAAAGTTTGTTACAGGAGAAAAACGTTGTAACCATGTAATAAACATGGACCACAACATAATGCTACCTGTTTATTGTGTGTATTATTAACATTGTATATAACACATGTCATTATGGCTCACACATGTAAAGGAAAAGACCACACTTCCTTAGTTCACCTGTACCCTAAGACCTCTGTGTTCAGGCTCCCCTCTCTGGAATGTTCTGGACAACTGTGGAGCACATCCCCCCTCCCCCACTCATTTCCATCACATCTTCCCCGAAGGAGGTGTCTCTAATATCCATGTAAAGTCTCCACAGAACATTCTTCATCACCCGCATCCCCATCAGTCCGTGGTTAGACACCAGATATTCCTCTTGTTTATTTAGGAGTTTACTGTCTGTCTCCACCCTGTATAATGTAAACGTTGTGTAAAGGAGACCTTGTCTGTCTCATGTGCCCGAGTAATCTGGCTCCTTAAATGTGAATACCTAATGTAGAGTAGGGTGTCATTAACATCTGCTGGAAGGAGAGAGAGAGGAGGGAGGGAGAAGAGGAGGGAGGACAGGGAGGGAAGCGGAAGATCTAAGAACTGTGTTCAGATATTAGGTGCTGATTCACACAATCAGAGGAAGCTAAGCAGTGTGCCTTGGGTGAGATTGGAAAAGATAGTTGGGTGTGGTTTCAAGAGGAGGGAAGCAGATTTTCAGGTTAGAACCTCTGAACAGCCAGTTCCACTGGATGGAGTTGGAGTATTCTCAGGGTATTGCCCAAGTTCAGGAGAGATGTCACGGACAGTAAATGGGGGTTGATGTGTTTATAAAAAAAAAAATAAAGAGAAAGAGAATATGTTCTGTGGGTGTGTGGTGAGGTATGGGGGAAGGGGATATCTTAGCTGGCCCATGCTGAGGCATCTCTTCCCCCTGAGGGACCAGCCTCAATAAATTCTATTCAGGGCAGGTGGAGAGGAGTTAAGAGGGTAGTAGAGGCAGAGAGAGGGAGGGAGGAAGGGGGAGAGAGAGAGAGAGACAGAGAGAGACAGAGAGAGACAGAGAGAGACAGAGAGA
>NW_021604595.1:1891973-1908037 GCF_004785775.1 Grammomys surdaster
AGAGAGACAGAGAGAGACAGAGAGAGACAGAGAGAGACAGAGAGAGAAAGAGAGAGAGACAGAGAGAGAGACAGAGAGAATAGAAAAGTAGAGGCTGGACATGAGCACATGGAGAGAGGGAGAAGGGAAGGGGGAAGGGGTGAGGGGACAGAGGGATCAAGAGATCAAGAGCAAGAGAAGAGAGAGGAAGGAGGGAGCAAGCAGCCCCTTTTATAATGGGCCAGGCCTACCTGGCTGTTGACAGGTAACTATGGGGAGGAGCATACCTGGCTATTGCCAGTACTATGGGACAGGAGTTTAAACAGAATGCTAACATTCCAGGACAGGGGTGAGGCAAGGAAAGGAATAGAAGGCTTGCATGATGGACAGGTTGGAAGGGACATGGATTAGAAAGCTAACTCAAGGAGTGGACTGGGGCAGCGAGTGATGGCTAAGTCTCAAGGAGGCAGGGGCTGCCCCAGTCACTTGCCCAACGTCATTGTGTAAAGCTAGCTGGCAGGTGCTCAAGCGTTCATCAGGGTCCAACCACTGCAGATATGCTGGAAACTGAGCTCCCACCCCACCAAGTCTGGGAAGAAACTACGTTTGTATCATTACCATGGTGAGCTAGCTACCTTTGCCCTTGGTATTTGGAAGATAGGAGGTACCAGGGGCCGTGTGGCACAGGTGATGTTAAAGGCGAACATTTTTTTTTTAATGAGGGCTTTAGAAATGAAAAATGAGACTGTATTCTGCTAAAGGCACAGTCTTGGGAAAAGAAAATCTCCATGATAGAATTAGCCCACCTTCTCCAGCTCCCTGGCCTCTATTAGACGTAGGAAGATAATATCTTTTAATCATTTGAAAACCAAGAAGCATGGGAAAGGCCTTGAGAGTTTCGAAGCACAGCTCTCGTTGTGAACAACAAAAAAAAAAGATATTGATTTTCAGTATAGATAAAGCATTTAAAGTGGTTTTCAAAAATCTTTTCAGCTCCTTTGGGAATCAAAGGTGAGTGTAAAAGACGTGCCCCAACATTTACAAGATGCATGCCACAGCAGAGTGACTGTTCCACCTGTACTTACTTATGTATGTGTCTGTGTATGTACGTGTTCATAAGGGTACGTGTACACCTGTGCAGGCAGGTCACATGCATGCATGTGGGTGTTAGCATAGAGGCTAGAAGTGCATGTGGAATGTCTTCCTTCATCTTTCTGTAGCCTATTTTTTGAGACAAGCTCTTTCACTGAACCCAGAACTCACCAGTTCATCCAGGCTAGCTGGCCAACAGCTCCAGGGATCTGCCTGTATCTGAGCCCCAGTGTCGGGGTTCCAAATGCACACCATTGTGCTATTCTTTTTGCATGGGTGCTAGATATCAACACTCAGGCCCTCATGGGGCTTCTTGGACCCACAGCTGAGTGTAACTCTATGGACCCCCTACCTCCAACGTCTCACACTGCTTTGTATACACACTTTCCATTGCTGTCTTTCATGAGGAGTGTTGCTGATTCTTGGCTTTTAATCTAAGGTCAGTTATTTACTTCTTATACAAGAAAGAAGTCTCCATCTTTCCTCCTGCTTGGTTCTCAGTACTCGGTAACCGCTGTAACCACTGGGCTTCACCACCACATTCTGAATCGCCCTCTACCCCAACCATTTCTTACCTGACCCTGCCCTGTAATATACTTCTAGCAGCTCAGGATGCTTTCCCTGTGATCTCTGACTTCACCCTTCATCTAAGCTTGGCAGTGGAGATAGCCACGGAGGCCGAGGAGTCAAGCACCTGTCTATTCTCCACGTGTTTCCTTCCCAATCCAGCTTAGGCCACCCCATCCATACCATAGGTCTCTTGTTCCCTTTGTCACAGTCCTCTGGACACACACACAAGCCTCTTTTGTCAAGAGTAGCAAATATCACCATTGTTTCCAGGAGCAGCAGAGTCTAATCTTTTCTGCCTTGCAAAGAGAAAGAAAAAAAAGTAACCTTTCAAAAAAAAAAAAAATGACAGGACAGGAGTGTTTGTACTCTCCTTCGTGAGTTTGCTACCTCTTAATTTATTGGAAGGAAATCATTTGCTCTAGAGAAAGCATGCCTCAAATCAAATAATACTAAATAAATGCCATTTTTGGACACACACACACATACACACACACACACTAGTTGTGTGTTCTTCTGAAGTTATCTGGCCTAGGAACCACTGTGCAAGGTGCCATTGGCATTGACTGCTGGGGAGGGGAGGGAAACCCGCGCCACATCCCCCGATTTGGGCCTTGGCAGGTTGCGTGGCGGTTGTGTACAAGGAAAGCGAACCTCATCTGCACGGCTCACTGCTTATCAGGAGCACACACTAGCTGCCATGCTGTAGGGCAGCGGAGGAAAACAAAAACAGCAGTAAATGGAGGCCTTTGTCATGGATTAAAAGGGTTTAGAAACATCTGAGCCATGCAGTTTCCCAACACTGACACTGCCAATGACTTCGTGACAGAATGCTGGGAAATGCGCGAGCTGGGTTAGATAGCGCTGGTGGGGCGGCCAACAGTCAGGCTTTTGTTACAGGCCTCTTATCTGCGTGAGTGTGTGGATGCGTGGTTCACAGATAAAGTGACCTTTTGCAGAGCCAGAGGAATAAGGTTAATGATATTACAGCATTGCTACTGGCGATTGGAGCTCAGGGGGATCCCCAAAGATTGTGATTCCTGGCCAGTTCTTCTCTTTCAAGTGGCTTCATCTCAGCGGTGTCTTCAACTTCTTTCATTAGACAGTTCATCAGGGCTACTCAAGGAAGGCTCCTAGCTTTGTGCGAAAATACGATGCTTGGTTACAGAAGTGCTTATACTTCAGGGCTCAGCCACAATCTAGAGAGCTAGAACAATCTAGGTTCCTTTAAGTCCACTGATGCCCTTTTTTGTCTTAAAAGATATTGGTATGTGGCTCTCTACATGTTTTGGTTGGATTCATTTCAAAACAGTTGGTGATATCAATACCTTTCTCTCAATAACTGATAAAATAATTACACAGAATATTAGCAAGACTATAGAAGACACAAGCCTCTATCAGTCAACTTGATCTAATGAACACGTATGGAAAACTCTCCTCGGGATAGGAGAACAAACTCTCTTTTCTAAAACAAATGGAACCTTTACCAAAATAGCCACATTTGGGGTCATCAGATCTCAAAGGCTGGTAAGGAATCTAATTCTTTTGAGATACATTTCATCACAATGGGACTTACTAAGAAGCTATTAATGAGGTGAGTTCTTCAAATTCACATCAGACTAACTCCTTTCATTTCTAGTAGGGCTAACCTTCTAGGTAAACTTAACACAAAAAACAATTATAGGGTCTGGAAGTAGTTCCCTTTTTTTTTTTTTTATATGTGTACTTATATATGTATTTATGTGTTTATATGTGTATTTATGTAGTTACATGTGCATTTATATATTTATGTGTGCAAGTAAGTATGGAGTGCCCTCAGAAGCCAGTAGATCCTCTAGAGTTGGAGTTACAGACAGCTGTGAGCTATACAGTGTGCTGAACTCAGGACCTCTGGGAGGACAACAAGTATTCTTAACTCTACTGAGCTGTCTCTCCAGCCCCAGGGAAGAGTATTTTTATTTTGGATGATTTTTGAAGTCTACCAGTAGAGTACTTTAAGACTTTGGCCTCTTAGAATTCAGATGTTCCTTAAATGGATGCTTCTTTAAGTATTTTACTTCCAAGAAGTGAATCTGGTTATGTGTCCTGAAACTTCTCCAGCTCTTCACCTCCTCCACAGACTCTATTGTCTCATGTGAGGTATGGGGCTCTCTAAACTCTGGGCTTGAGGCTTTATGTTCACTCCAGAGGCCTGCCCATCTGTCTTAGTCACTTTTTAAATTGTTCTCATCAAACACTCTGACCAAGGCAGCTTATAAAACATATCATTTAATTTAGAGCTCAGTTCCAGAGAGTTAGAGTCCATATCCATCACAACAGGAGCATGGCAGAAAGCAGGCAAGGCTGGTGCTGGACAGTAGCTCACATCCGGATCCACAAGCACCAGGCAGACAGAGCTAATTAGGAAGGGCATGGACTTTGGAAACCTTAAAGTTCACCCCCAGGAACACACCTCCTCCAACAAGGTCACACTTCCGAGTCCTTCCCAAACAGTTCCACCAACTGGAGAGCACGTATTCAAATGTATGGGCCTATGGTAGCCATTTTCATTCAAACCACCATACTCTCTGTCTTGAATCTTATCATCTGGCTATTTTTCATATCAGAAAATTTTCTGAGTGAATATTATTTCTTACATTCTAGTTACTCTGCCCAGAGTCCCACCTTCCATCATGGCTATATGAAAACTCTTGCTTTAGTTACTGCCTTGGCTTTGATTTGCTTTTTCTCCCCTTCCTTCCTCTCCCCTCCCTTCCCCTCTCCTCCTCTTCTCTTCTCCTAACTCTAGGGACACTTCTTTTCTTCCCTTTGTGTACCGCTTGCTATGTGACTTTCAGTAGAGAGATGTGAAACCCCAACTATTTACCCCAGATGGGGCACCTGATGACAGACAAAAGGAATGGCTTCACTCAAGTCCAAAGTAATGAAGGAATGAATTTATTGGGGGACCTTACAGAAGCAAGGCTTAGCGGTTAAGTAGAGGCAAAGGAGTGAGTCAACAGCAGCACCCCATCACAGCCCTACCCCTGTATAAGTGATGACTCATGAAAACTCCCTCCAGGCAGCCCCACCAGAGATCCTTCTCTGTCCCAGCAATTGCTTACTGCTTATATAACCCCAGGGAAAGGCCTGGGAACCCTGTAGCTTTCTAAGCTTCCTGAGACTCCCAGCCTCCTTTCTGATTTTTTTTTTCTGTATCCTACACAGCTTAAGTATCCCAGACCTAAAATGCTTGAGACAGGAAATCATTTGGATTTCAGATTTGGGGGTATTTACAGATACATAATGAGATAACTTGGGGGTTGGGATCCAAGTCTAAACACAACAACGTTTTGTGCAGCTTCTTCACGTAGCTTTAGGATGATTTAATGCAATATTTTATGCTTGTGTTTTTAGTGTGACCTGTCACATGAGGTTGGCAGTGTTGTTTTCTGCTTGTGACATCATGTTGAGTTTTAGAGCTCAGAGATTTTTGTTAAAGATTCTCAACCAGCGTTGCATTTGCTATTTATTATACCTATTATGCTAATTCTATAAAAACAAAATGCCTTTGCATTTAAGAATTAAAATCAGTTGGATATAGCAATACATGCCTTTAATCCCAGCACTCCAGAGGCAGAGGTAGGTGAATCTCTATGTCCTGATTGGCTGAAGCCATATCCTAGCTATAAGGTACTCTGACAGCATGAACCCTATCAACTGTCTACCTATGTAGGGAATGCAAGAAGAACACTCAGAGATGCCGCCACTTAAAAATGTTGACTATTTGTTACACATGCCAAATATTCCCAAGTGATTGTGTGTGTGTGTGTCTGTGTATGACCACATGCTCATGTGCCTGCATGCATGTGTGATACATGTTCTGTGCTGGAGAGAGAACCTGTTTGTGTGCCTTCAGAGGGAAGCAAGAGAGAGATTTTGGGTGTCATCCTCTGTCATTTTCCACCTTGTTTGGGATTTGGGGACAAGGTCTCTCACTGAACCTGGAGCTCACCAATTTGTCTTGACTGGCTGGCAAGCTCCAGCGGTCTCCCTGTCTTAGCCTTCCCAGCACCACATGCTGAACTGAGATCTTCATGGTTGCATAGCAATCATTTCAAGGACTGAGCAGTCTCCCCGGCCCTTCCTCCCTGCCCCATCTGACTTTTGACTTAAGAAGTTATCCCAAGTGATCTTCAGCTTCTGTTCTTCTGCAGGAGGTGTCCTTTATTTGGCAATGCCCTTGAAGCAATCCAGCAAGTGTTCCTTTGTTGCTTAGGTTGTGTGTGTGTTTGCACGAGAGCCTGTGTGCACCTGTGTGTGTTTTCAGTGTTAGACTGGAAAAATACTTATGAAGATGTTTCATCAAGAGGTTCTTAATGAGGCCAAACACACTTTTCAGGAACCATGACACACAAATGCCTTACCAGGTGTCTGAGACCATGGAAAGAGTCCAGCTCATCACGCTGGGGTTGGGGGTTGGGCATGGGGTATGTATAACACTCTACAGCTCCAAGTTCAATTGCTCTGTTAACTTTGATCTAGCTGCATGTGGAATACTAAAGCCAGCTTGCCTTACAAAGACAGGCAAATGAGACTTGCAAAGCCATTTTCCACCCTGTGTACACTTTCCAGTTTGAAATTCCATCTAGAAACAGTTGAAGTGTTCACTAGGACTCAGGAAAGAGAACGTTGCTTTTGTCAATAAGCATTGATAGGAGACTCCGTGTTTGCATGCTCTGCTTATACCAGGGACCATTTAGTCACCGGGTTTGTGGTAGTCAATCTTTATCGTCAACCAACAGGACTTGGAATCATCTAGGAGATATACTTTTGGGCATCTCTATGAGAGCATTTCTGGAGAGGCTTAACTGAGGCGGGAACACCCACTCTAAATATGGCTGGCCCCATTCTATCGGCTTGTATCTCAGACAGAATAAATAATTGAAAAGGGGAAAGCCTCACAAAGACCAGCACTCCAGTTTCCCTGCTTTCTGGCTGTAGGCGCAATGTGACCTGTGCTACATCCTTCTGCTGCTTGCCTTCCTCTCCAGGACTGAGGGATGGGATGCCCTCAAACTGTGAGCCAAAAATCAAAATCCTTCTATCCTTAAGCCACTTGTCTTGGAGATTTTATCACAGCATCAAGAAAAGCAACTAATGCATCATCTGTATTGGTCAAATCCTCTATCAAAGTCTGTTCCTATGATCGGGATTGGTCATGTATTTCACACATGAAGATGAAATCAAAACAACTAATTTGAATTGTTTTGATTTCTCTTATGATTTCACTGGGTTTGTGAAGTTTTGGTAAGAAGCCCTCCATCTGAGATGCCTTCTTTATACTATTGGGCAGAACATGGTATCAATACAACTTATTACCGGTGAAGATCATGATGAAGGCTATGCGTGGTGTTCACTGCTGGGTTGCTATTGTATCCCTCTTTTCTATTCTTCAGAAGCCAGTTTCTCAGACTCTTAGAAGGAGATGTCTGTTTATATTATCTGGCAACTGTTATTTTGGAGTTTCCTTTGGGAAGACTTGCCTTTTCTTCCAGCATGTGTTATTAGATCAGCTGTTTGTATAGGTGCAGTGTTGTGTGTCTGCTCTGTGCTTTCACCTGAGATTCAATACAAATTACTTTGTTTATAACTCAAATTGTTTCCATTTCCGGTTCCTTTCCCTAGCAGGAGCTCTTTCATCTGGGGTCCTGCATCCTTTTCATCATGTTGTCACTGTTTGCTGTTGTTGTTGTAGTTAACTTCTTTACCTTTAGGCACTAGAGCAGGCTCCTAAATGATTCTCTGAAGTGTTTTTTAATTCCTCTGTTTGCAATGAGTAAGAGCCTCTTGATTATACTGTTTTAGACTGATAATCTCTACTTTATGGTTTTTGTGATGGATTATTTAGTTTTCTGGAAACTGGAGGTAAACGGGAAGGAACAGGAAGAGTGGACTTCTGGGAAAGTGGAGTAGCCAAGGCCGATGGAGGAAAAGTGACGTTCATAGTGCATGGGCGTGTGCGTGTGCCTGAGCATGCGCGTGCACTGTGTGTGTGTGTGTGTGTGTGTGTGTGTGTGTATGGAGTTGCCATCTGAAGTTTTCATCTATCTATGTCTATCTATCTATCTATCTATCTATCTATCTATCTATCTATCTATCTGTCTGTGCATCAAACTACCTATTTACCTATCATCTGTTTATTATCTGTCTATCCATCCATCCATCCATTCTTCCATCTATCAGTCTTTGAGATGGGGTCTCATGTAGCCTAGGCTGGCCTCTAACTCTCTACATAGCTGATGATAACTCCTGATCCTCCTACCTTCATCTCTTAAGTGCTGGGATCACAGGCATGCACCATCACATTCGGCTTCATGCAAGCTTCATCTCTTAGAACTGGCTTGCCTCGCGACTATGGGAGTATCGACAGGCAATTCTGGGCTTGTCTGTGTCCACTATTCAATCCAGTTGAAGTTTAGTGTTCACGAGCAGTTATTTTTTTCATGAGGACCAGGTGTTGGAGACAAAGAATAATGAATTCCACTGTTAATGAGCAAATCCCTTAACCACGAGCATCATCAGCGTCATGGTAACCGCAGATGTGTAGACCTTGACTTGACCTTGTGAGTTGAGAGGCCAGAGATCTCTTTGCCCAGTCAAAGAGGACAAACAAGGCAGACCCTGAATCTCCCAAAGTGTGCTGCCCACTGGAGACCCTCAGATGTCATATGTATTAAGAAGACAGTGATATGACACTAGTGTCAGTGAGGACTAAACTCGATTAAATTTATCAGTGTGCAGTACAGATCTAGCACACAGCAACAAAATCCAGTGGTCATTGTTTGTGATTAAGGCTATTTTTTTAATTTTATTTTAGAGTGCTTCCTTATATCAATGTAATAGAGGATTCCAAGACTTCGATGCTTCTTAAGCAAGGTCACTTTGGGGAAGTGCTTGCTTCCTCCCGGGCAGGTGAGGTGGAAGCCTGAGGCTGATGCTCTATTCCTCTCCCAGATGTCCACAGCCAAGGCAAGAGCCATCTTTATCCATAGGTGAAACCCAGCCAGTTTGCTATTTTATGTTAAAAAAAAAATCAGATGGTCCTTTCTGGCGAGCTATTTTATCCTTGAGAATATCATGGGACTCTGCTAAGAGTTCGTTCTCCTGTCACATAGTCATCAGTCTCTGGGGAACAGCATGCTAGGTGGTCATTTTATTATGTTCGTTTTCTTGTGGCATGTAAGGCTATTATAGCTAGGGTGCTTTCAAGTTGCTGCAGCTTTGTGCCAAGTGAGAACATGCTTTGTGTGTGTGTGTTTCCACATGTTAAGGACAACAACTTAACTCTGCTTTTTTTTTTTTTTTTTTTGGCTTTTATATCACTGCTTAGTACTACAGACTCTAAGAGGTAGGGATCTGAAAGGTTCTGTGAGGTTCCCTAGAGAGCTTTACTCTGGTCTGTCCTTATACCTGCTAAAGGTGCCGGAGCCCAAGAGCAAAGCAATCCACAGAAAGCTGTCCAGCCATGTTCCCTCTGATCTTGTTTTACCATACAATGTTAGCTTTAGAGGAGCGACTGCCCTCCTATGGTGTACCTAATTGCCACTTGTCAGCAGCTCAGTTTGGTGTCCTAGATGTGGGGCTATGTGATTGTGAGTGGAGACAGGCGCTTCCAGGAAGACACTAATGGGACTCTTCTCTGAAAATAAATACCATCCTCACTATTTACTACATTTTCCCTTTAATTCAGACTCATGTCTGACTTGAGAGGAAATTGCTAGTTGCTAAGTTGATGATAAGAAGGTGTTTTCCAAGTCTACTTCCTAAAGGGGCTAGTCAGACAGAACTATTCATGTGTTAGACGTTAGCACCTGCTCAGCCTACGTGGGATGTGGAGTGGATCTGAGTACCAGGGGTGCTTCTGTGTGTTACAACGGCCTTTCGACGGATCTGAGTGCTGGCTGCATGAAGTGTTCATCTAATGAAAGTTCACCGAGTCATCTGTGAATGATTTGTGTACTGTAAGTATATCCTACTTCATTACAAAGTTTACCCTTTGTGTTATACCCATATAATGGAATATTATTCTGCACTAAAAAATCTGAGCTTCACTTAATGAGCACACACACACACACACACACACACACACACGTCCTAAATGGATATTCCTAAGTGAAGCAAGGTGATCTGAAAAGGCACCACAAGCTAGAATTCCAACTAGATGACCTACAAACCAAGGAGACCATAAAAATCATCAATGATTACCCGGGCTTAGTTGGAAGGGAAGAATAAACGGAGAGATAGTATAGCCAAACTACCAAGGACTCTCGGTTTGGTGAAACTACTCTGTAGGATGCTATATTAACATCATGACAGGTTTCCCTAATTCCATGCTCACATCGTGGGTGGACCTCAGTGGCAGCTATGGATTCAGTGACAGAGGCAAATCAGTGTACGTTAATCTTTGGCAATGCATGGGCTACACAGGCTGGAGGTATTGATAATAGGGTGTGTGTATTGCAGGGAGTGGGATGGTGGGTGGAGGCACATGGGATTTCTCTGTATTGCTGGTTCAAGTTTACTATGAACCCAAGCCGGCTCTAAAGAATAAAGTCAATTACAAAGAAAATCACATACTCAATCTGTTAGTCGACACTCTGTCACTCTATTAGTTATTAGTGATTTTTTCTTCATCGCTGTGATGCCGAACCTGACAGAAACAATTGAAGGGAGGACGGTTTCTTTTGAAGCAGGACATCATGGCAGGGCAAGTGTTGTATTGAAAGCGGCCTTGGGTGTGGGGACAGAAGCATGGGGTAGCTGGTCACATTGTATCTATACTTAGGTAGCTAAGGAGATAAATGATGCTGGCCATGTGCTTCCTCCTTTCTATTCAATTTTGTATCCCATGACGTGGTGCCACCCACATTCAGGACCCATTTCCTCCTCTCAGGTAAATTTCTCTAGAAACACCTCAGACATACCCAATCACCACATCTTTGTGGTAATGTCATATTGGGGCAAGGTGGCAGCAAGTTTAATTATCGAAGTTACTTTAAGCAAGAACTGATGTAATCACCTTATAGAGGCAGGTTTATTTTGGCTCACAGTTTTGAAGGGTTTAGTGCATTTGTCTGTTGGCCTCAAGACCTTGGTTCAAGCACTGTCGTGACAGGAAGGTAAGGTGAGACAGAACAGCTCACCGTATGGCCAGGATACAAAGCAAAGGAAAGAAGAGGCTAGGGTTCTATAAGCTTTCAGAGCATGCTCCCCACACTACCTAAAGACTCCCTATTGGTCCCAGCCCTTAAAGAACCTTTCAGTCCATAATAGAAGTACCCTAGGGTTCAAACCTTCAACACATGGGCTTCGAGAGGATATTTAAGATACAAACAGTAGTGCACACAGATGTTACTTTTAAACAAGAGCCTTTACGTTTTTGTTATAAATAGAACCACTGCTCTCTACCTCCCAGGTCAGCCCCACTGCCCACAGGTATATGAAGCACTTAGGGAGGTGAGAGAAAGCAGCTCTCAGAGACAGTCTTTTCCTAACCATCTAGAACAGAACAGGCATCTCTAAGAACTGTGCTCTTATAGAATTATTAATACCCATTACATCAGCAAACAGAAGGTTGGGGTAAGTGCCTGCTTCTGGGTATAAACCATTAGGAGCAGAGTCTCCAGACTTCTGTTTGTTCATCGTTTTTCAACGTGGTTTCAAGTTACTGGGAAGAGAAAGTGGACTAGAGTGACAGAGAGTTGACTAACAGATGACGTATGTCATCTTCTTTGTAATTGACTTTATTCTTTAGAGCAGGCTTGGGTTCATTGAGCCAGCAGTACAGAGAAATCCCATGTGCCTCCACTCCCCGTCCCACTCCCTGCAATACACACACCCTATTATCAATACCTCTAGCCAGTGTAGCCTATGCATTGCCAAAGATTAATGTAAATTGATCTGCCTCTGGAAAAGGCATAGGAATAGGGAAAGCTCTAGAAGTGCACACGATGCTAAGCTCTCCTGAGCATTCCATGTCTAGAAACTCTAAACAAGGGTTTTCAAAGCAAAGCAGATGAGTTTTGCTGTGGACCGATGTTGATGGATCTGTGTGCCTGTAACTGTCCATTCATCCATTAAAGGAAACATGCTTATTGAATACCAATCAATGCATGAAGTATTGAACTCTTGTCTCTAAGAATTCACAGCTACGTCAGGCACCATGACAGAGTCTCTGAGTAATAACAGATGGTGACACACAGTGTGACATTATAGGATATTAAGGTATTTGAAGAGGTCTCACCTAAGCTGGGAGAGAGAGTGGGAGACCTTTTGTGTTATATATGGGGGAAAGGTTGCACCCGGCAGAAGCTATGAGGAACTCAGTCTTATTCTTTTCGAAACTCCAGAAGAGAAATTGTACTGGCTGCCTGTTCACATGTTTGGGCATTAAAGAAAGAGTTGTGCCTGAGGGCATGGCTCAGTTGGTAAAGTGTATCCCTTATTATGCATGTGATAAAACCCAAGATTTGTAGGTTTAGAGGTTTTAAAACATACTCTTAATAAGAGTTCTCAAATGCTTTGACCCCACTTCTAGCCCAACATCCAAAGGTAGGGGAGAAGAGATGGTAAATAGGACAAGGGGATGTGGACCTGTTTACAAGTAGTTCTTTAGGTACTATTCTAATTTGTTTGTCAGGATACCAGCATTCCAGTTGAGTAGTATCAGGATGCCAACAGTCCCGTTCAAAAGAGTCACCAAACACAAATCATCAATGATGGCACAATGTAACAGAAACAACCAGGCCTATGCCAAATTGGCACAACTCAGTGGGAGTGACCAGGACCAACCAGAATGCCAGGAACACTCTGTGGTCTCTCTCTCAACCAAGCAAAGAGCAGTGAAGATTTGAGACCAAGGGAGCGTTGCAAGGCTATCTGTGCAAGCGCCTGTCACCGTGCATGCACCCGTCACCGTGCATGCACCCGTCACCATGCACTGAGTCCCTTTATGCTCTCCCCAAACATCACACATCCTCCCGCGGGTCTTGCCTCAACAAACACTCGAGTCTGCATCACGTGATACAGCCAGAAACTTACACTTAAAGTTTGGCAGCATGGACCTGTAATCTTAATTCTAGAGAGTGGGAGGCTGGGGGATCCTGGGACTTATACTAGCCAGCAGTCTAGTCAATAAAAAAAGCCTCAGGTTCAATGAGAGATCCTGTCTCGTAAAGTAAAGAAAAACAATATTGTAGTAGAATCTATTCTGACTTCAGGCCTCTGACACACACACACACGTGGGCGCGTGTAAACACACAGAGTTGATCGGAAAGCAAGAAAACTCCATTTTCCATGTGTGAAGTTTAAGAACTACATAGAGAAGGCAGGAAAGTTTTAGAGAAGGACAATTCAAATAATAAGGCATTAGTTCCATTTGGAGATGTCACGTGTTTCCATGCATGAATTCCTCTCATGAGCTCCATGTATTGTAATTTTACCCCTTGTGACCACCATCCCATCTCCAGTCTCCACTGTGATGACCTGCTGCTGCTGCTGCTGTTTCATTAACCCATAGATGAAGAGCTGCCAGCACCATTCCTAGAAGCAGTCTGTCTGCAGTCAGGACCTGAGCTGGAAGAGTAATTGAACTCTGTGTGAGTAGAAGCCAACAGGAGAATGTTAAGATGTTGTGTCTACACAAACATATGTCTATAGAGATGCAGCTCATGACTTATGATAGTGTGAAAGAGAAAAAAAAAGTAAGGACTCTTCTTCATTTGAAGTGATGATAGTTGGAAGGAAAGGGATTGGTTGAATCTCATAGTGATTATACAAAGCAGACAAGGCCTGCTGGTCATGTAGAACACCAGGGAGGTGTCTCAAAGCTTCACCTTGTAACTGGCATCTGCATGTTCTCTGAGCACCACATAGAAAGCCTGACTCCTAAATCACAAGACAACCACGGATGCTAGAAGAGGAATTTAAGATAAATGAAGTAATTTAGTCTAAGCAATGAGAGGAACCTAGATACCAATAAAAAAAAATACACAGGCTGAAAATACAAAATGGTAGTAACATGAATAGTGCTAATAGCCTCAAGGGTAGAATGTTTATGAGTCCAGAGTGACCCCCACAAATGAGTAAAGAGATAAATAAATGTGAAGCAGAGAATCCTTCTTTAAAGAATTCTAAATACTATTTATTAATCCTATTGCCTCTAGGGGACATTACACTCCCCTCCTACAAACTGTGGAGTGTTCCGAGGGACAGCGAAGAGAAATATAGAATGGTAGTTTTTCCCGCCGGAGAAACCTGGCAGGGCCAGCCCTACTGGGATCAGCTGGTGATGTAAGCAGTGCTGAGCCCTGCTGGCCTCCTGCATGCTGTGCTACAGGGTGATGAGAAAGGCTCGCCTGCCTTTCCCATACCCTTCCTAAAAACAAAACAAAACAAAACAAAACAAAGCAAACAAACAAACAAAAACATAAAACCACAGTCCACTTGAGAGAACATACCAGACAGATTCTAGAGGAAGTTCATCCTTCAAGTTATCATATGTGCTGAAGGGTCATAAGAAGAGCCATTATGAGACACAACAGAGACGATGGGGTAAGAATAGCCCTATGCATCCTAAACAAATCTAAATGTTAGCTAGAAACTTGTTAGAAAAGTCTGCCATGTTAACATAGGACCAGACTGACGAGCAGGGCCGTGCGTGGTGGCACTGTACTGTCTCGGGACCTTTCTAGAGGCCTAACATAATGCCTGTATGCTCTTTTTCATCTTTGTGACGACAGCACTTGACGGAAACACTTTAGGGAAATAAAAATGATTATTTTGGCTCATGGTTTTAGAGATTTCCATCCAACATAGTGGGAAGAACGTGGGCTGCCTTTTCTCATCTAGGTCGGCCACCAGCAAGCCTGGCGATTCTCTCATCCACTAATCATCCCTCTGGCTATCCAATCAGTGCGGGTTACAGAAGTGACCACACCCACCCGGGTGCTGGGGAATCTTACCTCAGGTCTTCACGATTACCCAGCAAGCACTTTACCTATTAAGGCATCTCCCCAGCCCCAAAGTAGATTTTTATACATAAGAGAAATCCGTAGGCCTTCAATGAGGGTCGAGAAGGAGAATGCTTGTGCTATCTAGACTAAAGCAGATCTAGGGTGGGACAGTTAGTCTATCTGAGGGCCTTACCCCACATTATTGTATGATCACAGTGCTTACATATACGCAGTGTATGTGATAGTATGTTGGGGGAGGCACAGCCATGGGGACCATTGTGAATCTGATTTTTCACTTCATTCTAATTCTTAGCAGGTAGCAAGGATGCCGCCATGTCTTCCCTGCTCAGCTTCCAATCTCTTTCCATCACTCATTCTTGCTTTCATCTTCCTCCCGATTCCCTCTTCTCCAATGTGCTACTCTTTATTGCTTATTCAGAAAACAATTCCTTAGTGTTTATTATGTCCAGAGCCTGGCAAAGCAAGGATGCCTAGTACTGCCTGTTGTCCATGGGGACCGAGCCACCTGGGAAGATGGCAACAGAGAGTGGGGTGTCTAGAGAGGAGACACCTAGGTTGTAGAAAAGGCTGCAGCTAGACACCGCAGATGCCCTGGCTTCCGCTGTCCAGGCTCATCCGGGTTGTATTAGCTACTTTTCTCATTGAACTGACGTAATATGTGACAAGGGCAACTGAGGGGAGGGAAGACTTGCTTTGGTTCACAGTTTGAGTGTCCAGCCCAGCATGGCAGGAAAGGCATGGTGATACCAGCTTCCATCTGTGTGGATTAAGAATGCTGGGCTTTGACCCACTTTCTCTCTTTCTCAGGCTTGTTGGACGGTATCAGGGAGTGTCTCCCTTCCTCAGTTATCCTCTTTAAAAGTGCTCTCATAGACAGGAGAAAGCATGGCCCATGAACACCTAAGCCTTTCTTAATCTAATCATGCTGATAACAGTAATTGTCATATGGGGTCATCGGGAAAACAGTTCATTCTGGGAAAAGGCCTGGATGCAGATCCTTCCAGGAAGAACTGAGGACCTAGACCAAGTAGCCATACAAGGACTGAGAGGAACAAGCCAGAATTGTGAGCAAGAGGTGGTGGGGCCAAGTCCCTGTACCTTGCTCAGAGCAGGACACTCCTACTGTGTCTGCTGCTGCCCCGGTGCATGGAGGTGGTAGATTCAGAATCCTCTCAGCTTCTGTCCTCTTTTTCTCAACATTCCAGTGGCTCAGAAACAGAGTTGACCCCAACCCTTAAGGGGTCTAGCATCCAAGTATATCATTAGACCAAAGGAAGAAAAGGCCGGGGCTTCGAACACAATAGAGAAGAAACAATGTTGGTGACCTGTTATTTTAGAATTCTGCTAATAAGCCCATCCCTGACTGATTCTGTCTGTCTGTCTGTCTGTCTGTCTGTCTCTCTCTCTCTC
>NW_021604595.1:1908137-1968267 GCF_004785775.1 Grammomys surdaster
GGGCCTGTTAAGAAAGACACACAACATCGACTCTGGTTTCCACATACATTCATTTATGTGCACCTGCACATGCATTCACATTTGGAAGTACACACACATAAATTTTTATGCAATGTACAACACACACACACATACACACTCTCACACACACACAGAGAGAGAGAGAGACAGAGAGAGAGAGAGAGAGAGAGAGAGAGAGAGAGAGAGAGAGAGAGAGAGAGAGAGACCTGACACCTGACACCACAGCTCTCACATTGTAGCCTCTCTAGAGCAGGTGCTCTCAGACCTGAGTCCATGACTGGACTTTAGGAAGTCTCTGAATCTCTGATCTGTGAAATTTTAACACAAATAAACTCTTTTTAAAATTACATTTTATTTATTCACTTTGTCAGCATGCATGTGTGTGGAAGTCTTAAAGGTCGTGGACAATCTTCTCTCCTGTGTGGGTCCAGGGTTTGAACTGAGGTCCTCAGACTTGGTGGTAGACACTGAACTCACTGAGAAACCTTGGTGGCCTGTGATGAACACTCCTCCTCTGATCTGCAAGCAGCCCGTGGCCCATGTTGCAGGAGCATGACTGGCCAGGACACGTGGGACCCTATGTGTCACACAGGGATCCCTTTCTCCTCATGGTACCATCGTTAGCAGTTTTCCCTTGTTTATAATGTCCCTCCACCAGCTTACTCCTTTATGATGACTGGACTGTTTAGTCTTTTGTCAACTTGATACAGAGTCACCTGGGAGGAAGGAACGTCCATGGAGATATTGTCTTCATCAGATAAACTTGTAGACAAACAAACCTATAGGACATTTTCTTGCTTATTAATTGATGTGGGAAGGCCCTGACTACTGTGTGCAGGGCCACCTTTGGGAAGGCGGTTCTTGGGTTATATAAGAAAGCACATGAGCAAATCATGGGGAGTAAGCTAGTGAGCTTTGCACGTGGCCCATGCCTCCAAATTCCTGCCTTCAGTTCCTGCCCTGATTTCCCTCAGTGATGGACAGTAAGCCATAAGGTAAAACAGATCCTTTTCTCTCCTCTCTCTAGTTGCTTTTGGTCTAGTGTTGACCCTGGAAGAGAAAACAACTTGGTAAACGTCCCTTCAGAAATCCATCAGGGACCCCAGCGGAGAATCAGTCAATGCTGGGTCCAATCAGATCAAAACAATTGCCCATCAGTACACTGTGTAGGAGAGTCCTAGGGATCACGTTTAAATTCTTGTAGACATACTAACTAGATGGCTTATGCTCGTCTCTTTGACAGGGAAACCCAGGCTCAAAAAGGCAAAGAAACTTATGCAGAGATACCCATGCAGTGGCTAGATCCAGCCCCCTTTCTCCCAAAGCATGCATGACTGTACCACCCTGAGATCCCGCTGGGCTGTGATATGAAGAGGCTGCTTGGGGCTCTAGCCAGGATGCTCCAAAATCATCCATTATTCTGCAGAGCCGCAAATGTCATCACGTTTTGCTTGGTGCTTTGAACTGGTACAAAACCCCAGGCCGCATAAAGCCATTATCAGCAATGTCCCAAAGTGCAGGAGACTGGATTTTTTGATCTTTGTTTCCCTGAGGCCATTAAACAAACAGCAAGGATGAGGAACAGTTATTAAAATAAAAATGCAGTGTTCAGGAATCTGTGCTGATAATCTTGGAATCTGACTGCTTTGTGTCTTTCTGGTTTAGCAGGGACCCAAATCCCATATGCCAGGCAGGCCTCCTTAGCTGAGAGTCGAGGCCATTATCTGATTATTCAAGGTGAAAAACCCACAATGGCTTCTATCACCCGGAGACGGCATGTGTTTTGTTTTTCCTGAGAATAAGTTTCTTTGGATGGACTTATCTGAGTAACCCTTCCTTCCTGCTTTGTTTGGAAGGTTGTTATTCTGATCAGAAAGGAGCTGATATTTCTGCAATAAAACCAGTTTCAAATTTCACAGAAGTAAGAACCAATTTTCCACAGGGTTTGTGAGGACACACAAACATACACACACACATACACACATACACACACTCTTACACACACATACTCTCCCCCACACACATGCACACACATTCTCTTACATACAGACACACACATTCTTACATACACATACTCTCTCATAAACACTCTAACACACACAGAACACTCTCACACACACTCGTCCACACTGGCACACATTCTTACATACTCACATACGTATTCTCTTACACACACACACACACACATTCTCTTGCAGACATACACACACACTCTCTCTCACACACACTCTCACATACATACTCTACAGACAGACACTGTTATACACTTTGACACATGCATTTCATACAGACACATAACACTCTTGCATACAACTCTTATATACAGACACAGACATAACAGACACACACACACACACAGGAATTCCTCTGTTGTGTGTTTAGAGTACCTTTATTTTAACCCTCCCTTGCCAGCTCCCTCCACCTCATCCGGGAATACTGCTCACTGTAAATATGGATCATGTTTATGGTCAGCTAATTTTGCCCTTGTTCCACAATCGTCCTCTCCCTCCTGCCTTTCATATTTTTTTTTTGAAAGCTGTTCACTGCTTCTAGAAGCCCCAGCAAATGTCTCAAGAGATGAGATACCTCCGGCAAGTCCTTGCTCGGGTGGGTTATGAGCTTTCAAGGTGCACAAAGCCAGTGCCACTCAGTAATCTTTTTGTCAAGCTCGCCTCTCTTCCTCCCTATCCCCATTCCAGGAGCCTATTAAATTAATGAGACAGAAGTCAGTGCTACAGCGGTCGACGTGTTATTGGTGTAGAGCACAGACGCTGTTACACTGTGCCTGTTTTCTCTCCTGGGACATTTAATTTCCGCTTCTCAAATGAGCTGCGAAGCTGAGAGGCCTGGCAGTGTTCGTTCCCGGCACTCTGTGATGCAGATAATGAGGGTACTGATAGGTGCCTAGGAGACTTTGGTGGCTCCGAGCACAACCATGGTCTGATAATGCTTTATGCCAGCCGCGTCACAGCGGAGCCGCTATCATCCCTCAAGGAACGGTTCATCTTTATGTGTAATACAGCAGCTGTCACCTAAATGGCTAATGGGGAAGCAAAGTAGAACCTTTAGTGCTAGTAATCTTTGTCACTTAATAATTTTAAAGACATCAGACTTCCGTGGCTCTGGCAAGTTTGAGTGAAAGCGCACTTGCCGATTTTGTGTTGTTTGTGGTGGATTAAATGTAAATTGAGAAATCTGTGGTGCTGTTCTGTGCAAACCTAATTTAGTATAATTTGAATAGCCGAGTAATTAAAATGTATTATAGGTGTAAGATGCTGGGACGGTGGAGTGCCTGCGCTTAAGAGGAAGATTTATTGGGCTCGCAGCATCCGCAGCAAACCTTCTACCACCACATTAGCTAACATCTGTTGGAAAATGTCAAGATGCGGGGCAGAAGATGTGCATGCAGAATACAGGCTTTCAGGAGTGGGAATGACAATCCAGAAACACGGAGCACTTGCAAGTTAAATTAATTAGCAACAAGGCCTGCATCTGTATGGGCACATGCATGCAGGAGGTGTGTGTGACTGCATGAAGGGGCACGGATGTGTGCACACAGGTATATACGAACATGCATCCTTTCTAATTAACATCCAATCCCTGGAGAGTTTGATTGAATTTAAGGAATGGGGTAATAATAACAGGACAGTTAATACCAACGGTGTTGGTGTTGACACTGGGCCATTAGTGTTTCCTGGCAGATTATTTTGTTTGCTTTGCCCGAGTGCACAAGATTAGAGAAGGTGATTTAGTAGGCGAGGACACTGGAACCTGAAGGGATGCCAAGCCAGTTTCAGTCACACCTACAACCCGGCTGCGGCTCTTTGGGGCGTTACTGCACCTGTGCTGGCAAAGGTTAAGAGGCAAGAGATTTTAGAAGGTACAGATACAGCAGTTGTACAGAGGGGAAGAGAAAGCAAGGATGTAGTATCCTTTTAAGGGATATATCAAAGGATGTTTTGAAATCTGGAAAAAAATTACGTGTGTGTGTGTATGTATGTATGTATTTACCTGGATATGTATAAATATATGTATAAATATATATATACAAATATATAAAAATATATACAAATACATATACAAATATATACAAGTATATACATATATATACACAAATATATACTAATATATATGTACATATATACACACACATACACATAAGCATATACATACATACATACATACATACATACACACACATTTAGAAGACATAGCTCTCAAACACAAAACACATTCCCAGGAGATACCAGTTGGGAGATAGCAGAGAGAGAGTCAAATGTGTGTAAGATGTTTCAGAATGTCAATGAACATGCATTCTTTCTGCATCCTCAAGTGGCTGGCCAAGGTCTGCTCTCAAAGACATAAGCCTTGGTAGGAGAAACAAGCAGCATGGAGGAGCTAAGGGCATGGGTAAAAATTGACATCCGACCTCACTTCTGCCTTCCAGATGATCACTGTGCTATCCCATTCGAAAACATCTGGTCAAATGTATGTAAAGCTAATAGGAAATCTCCAAGGTGTCATTGACTTACCTCGGAAGACTCATCTCGCCTGGCTGAGCTCACTTCTGGGGCCTGGGAATCCCCGTGCGTTCAAGTGCATGTGGACCAGTACTGAGTTCAGGCCCCTGGAGCCAGCCAGCCTCCCATTCATGTCTCCGAGGATGTAGCAACAGCTGACTGTTTGAATAAATATGGAGATTTTAAGTAATGTTTTTAAAAAGCACCCCCTGGTTTGTGATGTCTGAGCCAAAACCAGGTATTGACACAGTGTTGGAAACATTCGCTAACACCTGCGGTCTGGTCTGCCTCCTCAGTCACGTGTCTCTCTGCAAGTAAAGGAGGGAACACAAACCCAGCAGTCATCGCAGGGGGTGGGGAGAGGCGGGGCAGGGGAGGGGGAAGGACCAGTAATGCAAGATTTTAAAATAGTTGGTTTTTTTTTTTAATATAATAGCAACATGGTAGTCGACACATTTTCAAATTAGTCTCGTTCTCTTGCCATTCGTTATTTTATCAATTAGCAAGAATTCTTGGGGATTCTTATGAATGAAGTTCCTAAGAGCCACGCAAGATCTGCTTGAGCTTAGCTTTCTCCAAAGTCCACTTTACACAGCACATCATACTTTGGGTCAGATCTGCATCTCCTTTTCATTTCAACAGGAGACACCACGTTTGCAATTCAGAAAGCTGTCAAAAAGATGACATTCGGGAGCCAAAGTATGAAAGTCAGTATGACCAACATGGGCAGAGGAGCGCCAAACATCTGACTCAATCTTTCATTTATTCAAACCAAAGTCTTCAGAGCACAGAACACAGAGGCAATGGCTGTAGCCCCGCCTCTGCAATGCAGCAAGTGAGGAAGGACTCTGTGCAATTCAATAAAGTATATTTAGCATATTTTCATTGCACCCAATATCAGCTGATCCACCTCTTATTAGTATAAATGGCATAGATTAGTGTCAGGCATTTTCAACAGTGAAGAAATTACAGGAGTCTGCAAGGCTCATTAAGTTCTGGCTGCATGTTAACGAGGGGCTAGGCCTTATTAATAAGAAGATGAAAAGATAAAACTAAGCTGCAAGGGGGAAAAGGAAAAAAAACCACATTTCTTAAAACAATCGCTGGTGTTCTGATGAGGGAAGTGTGTACTGGGCGATTCTTCTTGTTCCTAGTCTACAAGGCATTTGAGGTGATGCTCACGTTGTTGGTATGGTTACTCTTTGAAACGTACGAAGATTATTCTGTTTCAGCGCGTGTCAAGCACATACAGGAACTGTGCCGTTTCAAAACCTGGCGTGACTGTCAACTTTTGCTTGTGAGCTGATGTTGTGATGTTGAGTTCAGGTTTTGTGCTCTCAGGTGTTGATGGAGATGAGTCTTGCCTTGGCCCAGAGAAATGAAACATCCCAATGTCTCCTCTACTCGCACAGTTTGCCGAGCTGGAGAATCTTGGTGTTAGCAGACAGCCAGACCTTGAGAAGAGAGATAAAAACGAGATACTCTGTGACATGATAGCTAGCTAATCAAAGAGGGAGTTTTCTGCTGATTCAAAAGAGTGTGACATATTCTAATCAGAAAAGAAACCAGACAACAACTCCATTACCCAGATTTTGTTCAAACGCTTGTGAGTTAATAAGGCCTTATGGTAGAGTACAGGGGATACGGCAGAGCCACACTGCCCAGTAAAAGTCAAAGATGTCAGCTGGACACTGCTACACGGAATGGAGCCTGTCATAGGATGAAAAGTCACAGGCAAAAGGAATTCCCCCAGACCCAGGACATTCTTCAAAGTGCTTTTGAAACCAGTGTGAAGAAAAAGTATCAGACACAGATGCTTTAAAATTACACAGAAGCATGCAAGTGCACACACACAAAAGCAACATAAAAAATAAAGGGTAAGGTTTGTGAGTGTAGGCATCCTTGGCATGTGTATACCACACCCTGCTTGTGGAAGTCAGGAGACAGCTTGAAGGACTTGATTTTTTTTCCTTCCACCATGAGGGGCTAGGCCATAGAACTCTGATCGTCAGGCACGGTAGCATGTGTCCTTACCCAATGTGTGGCCCTGTTTTCAGTGTGTGTGTGCATGTGTGTGTGTTTGTGTGTATGGGTACATGTGTGCACAAGCACACTTATCTGTATGTGCTAGTGTAGAGGCCAATGGCTGATTTCCAGTGCCTTTATCTTTCTCCTCTTCTTTATTTTAGATAGAGCCTCCCAATGAACCTAGTCTACAGCCCATTGTTTTAGCTGGTTGGTCAGTCAGCCCCAGGAATCTGCCTGCCCCTGTCTTCTAGTGCTGGATTTACAACTATATGTTATCATACCCAGAATCCCCGAGTGTTCGGGGGATCCACACTCAGGCCCTGAGATTACACAGCAAGCGCTTGGCTCTTTATTCACTGAACTCTCTCTTCAGCCTAATGGTCATGTTTGTTGTTTCTTTTTAACCAGAAATTAAAACCTTCCATACTTAGTACTTTTTGCAGGCTTCTAGCTAACAGCATTTTAACATTTTAGGCTACATTCGTTGTCAGAAAATGGTAAGCTTTATATTAAAGGAGAGCAGCAGGCTGTAAAAGTCTATTGTTGAACATTCAACAGGAATTTAGAGTTCAGGATTGTTCGGGATTATCTTCCATCGTATTTATGATATTGTCCCGTAAGCTTAGACATTTCATATCTTGGATATCCACCCTCTCGTGTCTGGTCCTCCTATGTATTTCTCCCATCATATTCAGATGGAAAGTGAAGTGGACGTTCTCTTGAGGTTTGTTCTGAAGCATCATTGCCACATGGTTTCTCACAGCTCCCAGACACCATTTTTGGCAGATGACCATTGCAAAGTGGGGTGAGCAGCTTCAGCACGCACGGGTGTGCTGAGTGCTCAGAATGATGGCTGCATTGTGTAAGTGTCCAGGGAATGTGGAGGTTCTGGGGTGAAGGATAATGCATATTTTGGTCACTCTGCACTGTTCTGTCTCTAATTATGGGGATTGAGGCCAGTGTAGTTGCAAACTTCATCTGCCTGATAAAAATAAATAAACATAAAGCTCCCTGTCTGCACCATCTAGATGGTCTTCACAAGCCAGGACTTGGTGATGTGTTATTGCAAATAGCTCATAGTAGGTTTCTGTAGTAGCGTGCTGTGTGCAGATACAGCCACACCCATTTGAATCCACACATATAAACACTATAGGATTTAGCTGCCAGAGAAGGCATTTCTCAAGATAGTTGAATCGTATTTCTGGGCATGTCAGTTTCCCAGTAATAGTCATCTGTGTGTGTCGATTTTAACTGTATCCATTTCATCCAGGAGCCTGTGAAACAATGTCATGGGAGTTCCTCCCTGAGTCCACACGGAGGAACAACGGCTTCTCCTTCTAATCTCTAATTCAGAGATACAGAAATTGCCTCTGGCCACCATCCTTCACAGCAGGTTTTACCAATGGGGTGGAATCTGGTTCAGGGAAACTCTGCAAGTCTCAAAACCTCTGAAAGCCCCACCCTGAAAGAATGGGTATGGTACTTGATTTCCTGGAGTGACATGGTATGTATCGAGAAAAAACTATTTCCTTTATTGTTACATTTTGGGCACGTTTACTGTTAGCTGCTTGGCTTCATTATGGATCATAGTTTGAATCTACAAATCAAGTATAATTAGACTTAGCGAACTGATTGGATTTCTAATTAAGCTACATTGGAGACAATGTACAATCAGTAAATATTCTGACTAGGTACATTTTAAAGAGCAACTCTTGGGCTTTTTGCTGATGACTAGACACCAGTGTCATTAAATTTGTTGGTGGCAAGCAAATTTTAAAGCTAAAATAGAGGCAATTAGTAAAGATCTTGAAATATTTAATCACGTTTGTCCAATTAGTGTGCAATTAGGCAGTGGTGTGGCGTGGGACAGGCATTCTGCCTCAGTGCTGGGTACAGAAGGATCCCTTTGAAATTTTGCTGTTTAGTTTATTGATATATAAAAATGAAGTTATGGTTGTAATTTCCAATTTTAAAAAAATACCATGCAGATGGTCTGACTATATATTTAACAATGTTAAACAAATCTAAACAAGGGGAGCGAACGCTACCTGAATTGCACAGCTGTGGTCTGCAAGTGAGGTCTGGATGGGGGAGATTACAGCTGTGCTTATCTGGAGCGGAGAAACCACCAGGCATTTCAGACTGGCGGCATCGGAGGCCTGATCAGCTCACCCAACAGGTCTTAACATGACTGGCAGCTCCTGACTTGTCCAAGCTCCTAGCTGTTAGCTATGCTCCTCTGAATTCCAACGATTTTGATTTTACACACAGGGAGAACCCAGGAGCGATCTTGTAAAAAGCTGATTTGAAGAGGCGGAAGAACTGAATAGTAGCTTGACTTGATCGTTTTCTTGTAAACAGACTCTGGCTCGTGACTCCTGGCTTGTGATGTTGTCTGTGAGAGACTTGGCATACTGTGTGTGGAGGGAGTGAAGTGGAAATTTCTGGTTTCTTTGGAAACTCACTTGTGTCGCGTGATTTTTTTTTTTTTTTTTTTGGAGGCTGTCTTGTGAGATGATGTTTTGCTGAAGCAGACACGTGAGAAGGTACACGATCTTTGAAAAGAGTATAGGTGGAACCCCACAAATAGTGAAAGGACACTCTTGCATTTCAACACCAAGCAATGCTTCTCCGGGCTCCACTGGTCTTCGCTGGTCTCTGGTCTTTGTCGGTCTTTACTTCATAGAGAACAATGTGCCAAAGAACTTCTTGTGGTATTCCGGCTGATCTTTACTGTGTCCATTGACTCTTGCCAATCGGGTGGAGCCTTGTGGTTTCTTCTGGATCAAGCCACGGATACTGAGTCTTGTTTGGTGTTTGCTGGACTGCTGGTATCCTGATAACGAAGAGTGAAATAGCCTCCAAGAACTACTTCTAAAAAAGTCAAGGTCTAGTCAGTAGGTTAGAAGGGAGGTTGAAGTGTTCAAGAACCCTAACTAAAGTCTGTTTAGAGAAAAATCTAAGGCTACAAGGGAGGAAGACTGTCTCTTGTTTCAGGCCCTTAACTGGCCTTACCCTGCATGTTCCTAAGCATGTTCCTTCTCCTTGCTCTGATAAACTCTGAAAAGGCAGTAGCAGTCTTACTGTAGGAGAAGTGCTGTCATGAACTGGACACAGCATCTTGTATCATTAAGGCAAGTCAGATCCTGGCACAGATGACTTCAAAGATGGTGGCAACGCTGCTGCCTCATGAGTTAGTGGAAGAGGCAGGGGAATAATAGAAGAGGAATTAAAGGGGGAAAGTGGGGATGGGGGTAACTGGGAGAAATCCAGCATACACCTAGACCTAGTCTGAGAAACTTGTGCAGATGAAAGAATTATACACCACGCTAAGGTGTAATCTTAGTGTCATTTGGGCTGGGAGATAAAAAGTTATTCTTGAGTCAACTTGTTTCTCTCAACCCTGGTGGCCTGGTTGGTTGGATATATTTTTGTGTTGGGTCTCAGGGCCTCAGGAAAGGTGCCCAGACACACCCAGTTCTCTTGGGCACGTTGGTGTGCACACTGCCAAATACACATGCATACTTGTTGGATAAGTTCTCCCAAAAGAGACCCCGTGTGTAGCTAAAGATGTGAAGCATGAAGAAAGAATGGAAGATACCTGTCTTTGAAAAGGGTATGGGAGAATAGACACAAGGTTTGGGATTGAACAAGGAAGGAAAAGAATGTAAAGCATCTCAGTGGTTTCGACTAGAGTCTCACTTAGGTCTGATTTTCCTAGCTCTGTTATTTCCTTAATTTTAAAGGCCTTTTTTTCCTCCTCTTCTTAACTTTCTGGAAGTAGGCTATTATTGTCACAAGTCGAAGCCAAACTTTTGAATATAATTCAATTATACATTGACATTCAAACTCTTAAACTTTGTATTTAGAACTTTAATAAGCTGACAGTTTTGTCATTGTCATCATGATCATCATCCTCTTTGCACTGAGACAGGATCTGGTGATGTTGCCTATGCTGCCCTGGATCTCAGCAGTCCTTTCACCCCAGCTTCTGAGTTTTGGAAGCATATGCGAGCTACCATCCCTGGTTCTGATTTTCAACATAGTAAATTTTAAATGTGAGAATGTAGCAAGTTGGTGAGTAGCCTAATGATGGCTCTCATCTCAAATGAACAAGAACGTGGTGATTCTGGGACAAGGCTGTTGTCTGTGAGGCCCAGTCCCAGGAGAGTCCTGAGAGATTCTGTGTCACCCGTGCCTGGTAAGCTGGTAACAGACAACAGATCATGCTGAGTATTTAGAAGTCATCGAAGACTACATGGTTAGCAAATAAAGATAGAGAACTCTGTTAAATGAGAATTTCGGAGAAGGCAGTGGGTATCTTGATATCACCATGTCCAGCTATCACACAGGGTGTGGTCATACAAAAATGACAGCTTGTTTCTCTAACTTAACCTCAAACTTAACCGAGTGTGCTGCATTTACGCAGGCAACCCCATTTCTAGAATTAACAGGAGGACATGAGTAAATGTGAAAAGCCCCGCTTCTTGACCACGAACCTGTGGAGTTTTGCCTCTGTTGGATACTTAGGCAGAAAGTGGGTCACCTCATGTTGAGATTGCAGATTGAGGGACTAGTTCAGTCATGGAATTTACCTTGGTGTTCACTAACAGATGAATGGATACAGAAAATGTGGTATAACATACACAAACACACACACACACACAACTGAGTTTTACTCTACCACAAAGAAGAAGGAAATTATGTTGTTTGTAGGTAAATGGGAGGAAATGGAAGGCATCATATTAAACAAAACACATCTGGCTCAGAACCTTTCCCATGGCTTTCCAGTGGTTTGGTGGAGTAAATGGTGCTGCTGTGGGGTAGGGGCTGGGAGGGAATCTGTGCCCAGTATGCTCTGCTTAGTAGCACTGTATCCGCTGTACACTAGGGAGGGAGGGTAAGCACAGACCACTTCAGTCTGATCTGTAGAAGAGCACAGTTAACGGTGATCACCTTTCTAAAGTGACCTCCGCTCAGCATGGCTCTGGGTGATGCAGCTCTCTCCACCTTGGTCTCCTAGAAGACAGAGAGATGCTCTTGGGCTCTCTGTTTGCTAATCTGCTTGGTTGGTGCAGGACCCGGTTACTTTGAGAGAGGAGAGAAGATGTCTTTCTTTCTTTGTCCTTCTCTCCCCTGCAGCCCTCCTCTGACACTGCCCCCGCCCACATTGTACAAAGCCACACAGATTTGCCGAACAGGTCTGTAAAATTAATTATACCGTCAGTGCTTGGTAACCAATGAATTGTAAATTGTACATTATTAAAACAGCATCAGGGCTCTGACTGATCTATTATTCTTTGGGGGAATGAATGAAGATAAGAGCTTTATACATTTTAGAGGTCTTTCTTGCCACCATCCAGCAGACGCAAGGAGCAAACAGCACGCTTTTCTGTTTTGTTTTGTTTGGCTGGCAAGTTGAATTAAATAGAAAGCATATTATTTTCCTTCCATTATTAAATTGTCATACATGTTTTCATGTGTCTGCTCCTGGCATCAAATGCGGTAGTGGACATTCAATAAATGGTATTCTGAGATCAGTGTGATAATGTGTATCTGTATATGATCATCCAAAAAGGCAATGTGCCTCATCAACCAACTGTGAGCTGGGTATATAAGATCTGACATGATGTCGTCATAAAACAAATTGTGTTTATATAGTGCTTCTCAGAAAAAAAAAACCCTCTGGAAGAATTCAAAATAAACAGTTAGAAACATTAAAAAAAAAATGTCAGTTGAATATGCACCAGGGGCCTTGTGGCTTCAGCTAAAAAAAGAAGAATCTGGAAGAAAGTGTTTTTCCTGTCTCTTCTAGATTCAACAAGAGTACTCTTGGGGGCTGCTGGGGAAGCCACTCTTTTTACTGAATGATCTCCCCTGTGCAGAATTTCTCAGCATCTTTCCACCTGCCACAATGATTCCTTCCAGGCACATCATACACTTCTCCATGGAAACTTCTCTCTGTAATTGACCGAGCCTGCAGCCCTGAGACTGAAGCTGCCAGGCTGCCATGCAGAATTGCTCTTGCAAGCAGGCATGCTAGCCGGGAGAATACTGACAGGTACCAGGCAAACCACACAATGGTACACGGCTAAGATAGACAGTTAACCCATCATCATCACAATGAGGGATAGCATGCCTCAGGACTGGGCTATTTTCGAATGCTGGGTAGAACCAGCTATATATTCTGCAGGGGCCATGAAAAAAGTAATGGTGGGCTCATTGCTCACAAATTGCCAAAAATATCAAGGCAGCTATAGCAAAGCAGCCGACTAAGTGTGTACCCTATTGAGCTGCAGAGGTTGCACAGGCAGGAAGCCAGCCATGTTGCTGCCCAAGATGGTGTAAGGATGTCTGTATTTTTAATTCCTTTTGATCGTCCAGTGGTCTAAGTCAGCTATCAGAAAATTCTACCATTTCCTTCGTTAGAATAACAGTGTCACCTGCTCTTTTTCCAACCAAGAAATGTGCACTAATGCCATCTGTCATCTCTTCATCTCCACAGAAGGGAGTGGCTGTTTCCTCTATGTGATGGCTATAGGGACAGGCTGAAGGAGACATTGCCACAGAGAAATTGAAAATCAAATTTCTGAAAGGGTTTATTCTTAAAGTGAGCACCCTCTCTTGAGGCAAATGGGAAGGGGGTGAGGTGAAGAACTCTTGGGGGGGTGCCAGGAAGTGGGGCAACATTTGGAATGTAAATAAATAAAACAATAATAAAAAAGACATAGTCCTTGGTGGTTTTCCCATCAATACAAGGTTGCCACTTACAATCATCTGTCATATTTTGTCTCCCAGGAGCATTCTTGTTTTTTTTTTTTTTTCCTGTTCCATGAATTCCTTTGGTATAAAGTTGTAGAAATGGGGGAGGGGATACATGCTGGGAAAGGGGGCAGCTGTAATCAGAAAGGATCTGGGGAAGGAACTCTGGGAGAGCAGAGAGCAGCTGGTGGAGAGGAGAGAGGGTGGGGGAAAAGCTATGCTGCTGGGCTTTCTGTAAGGTCCCTCCATGTCTCTGAGATCCTGTTAACCCTGCGAGGGTCTCAGTCCATCCACTTCTGTCACGGAAGGACAAACAGTACCATCTAGAGAGGCTTCTGGTATGCCTATTCTTTTAGGATCCTGATCACCAGAACTGTATGTGGGCATTTAGGGAAAAAAAAAGTAGATCAGGCCAGAGGGGTTGGTCTTCTGGGTGAAGAGGTAGTTAGGCAAGAAAAGAATTCATCCCCAGTAGCCATGGTAGAGAAACAATCCAGATGATCTTTGGTAAATGGATGGAGAGCTAACAATGTGTCATGTATCTGTATCTGAATGGATAGATCAGAATAATACTCAGTCTTCAAAACAGAATAAAAGAGAAGGAAACGCTTCCTTTGTGAGAGTGTGACCAGGTGGACACCACATTTAGTGAAATGAGCCATGAAAAGGAAGGCGAACATGGCATGGTCCCGTTTACACACGGAATTTTAAACGCTAAAATTCATAAAAACGGACCTTGCAGTTGTTATTTTGGTTAAAATGATGATCTCTAATGCTACACATCTTCCTGCAGACGGCCTAATCTTGTTCCTCTTTATGGCTGAAGAAACGCCCTTGTATAGACTTAGACTGTATTTTCTGTGTCCAGAAAAGTGACCAAACTTCAAAGAGCCTGAAGTTCCTGTTTTGTAGGACGGGTAGGTTCTGGGTACCCAATGTGGCCATGGTAGCCATGTTCATGGGACTAGAAAGAGGCTACTCCGCTTGGCGTTGCTGTTCAGACGTCTACACGATCCAGCACACGATCCTAATCACTCTGGGCTGTGAACCCCAACTGTAGCTCTGCAGAGTTCCGTGTGTTTTGGTAGAAACAAAAGAGTGAGCAAAACGAAGGCTTGTTAGAAAACAAACCTGGAATTGATGTCACAAGGCTGGATGGCAGTCTTCTTCATATGACCTGGGTTTGAGACACACACACACAGAGAAGACAGACAGACAGACACACACACACACACACACACACACACACAGAGAGAGAGAGAGAGAGAGAGAGAGAGAGAGAGAGAGAGAGAGAGAGAGAGAGAAGCTTACTAGTGATCACTTCATGATAATATGTAAAGACTCAAGTTGCATTCCTTGAATATATTATTTGTCAATTTTCTATCAATAAGGCAGAAAAAAAGAAAAGGGTGCCATGTGTCTTCTGAGTCCTTTACCGCTTTAGGAAATGGGTTTGACATTCACCTCAGGACAGCAACAAAGAAGGCCCATTCAGAGGGAGTGTTCCAGCACATTCCAACTTGAACTGGATAAGGGGAAGAAGCAGCCTCACGCAGGGGGAAAGACCTCAGGCAACAGGCCCTATTTCTGCGTGCAGTGTGCCCTAAAAGTCAAAAGAGGGCAGCAGATAACCTACACTCACCGCCTGGAGGACCCAGCGAGTGTGTCACCTGAGGAACGCCAGCGCAGGGAGTCGGGGTCTTTTTCAAAACTCATGGAACCCTGGCGTTCACCATGCCAGAAATTTATTTCCAGACCCATGTGCTTGAAAAGCATGTACGTGATTCATGGGACTGAAAGGAGCGACTGAAGGCTTTGTTCTAGCAGATTCCTGTTCCCCGCCCCCAACCCCCAACCTGCGGAGGGCTGGAGCTGTCCCCAAAGGCAGTGCAGCAGTGATGTCAAGTGCCAGTGTGAGGTGCGAGGGGCCGCCTGGCTGCCTCTGCAGTCCTGTGATTGCTTTTGCCGGGCCTCCACAGTGCACAGAGCCCCCTATAGAGTCTGTTCTTGGCAGAGGCTTTTTACCCAGTAAGATCCACCCGAGGGAGAGGATCCAGGAGCGTCAGTGCTTCCAGGAGAGAGTCTGGGACAGAAAGGACGTGCCCCGTGTCCCAGGGGCTAGGCTTTTAAAGAAACTGAGATGGCTTAGAAGACTGGTAAGAAGCCTCTGAGACCTCAATTTGAAAACACAATCTTGAGACCTCAATTTGAAAACACAATCTTTTAAATCTTTTATTGTTATTGTTGGGGTTTTTGATTTTTGTTTTTGTTTTTCTAGACAGTGTTTCTCTGTGTAGCCCTGGCTGTCCTAGAACTCTCACTATAGATCAAGCTGGCCTCAAACTCAGAGATCTGCTTGCCTCTGCCACTCTAAAGTTAGGAGCAAAAGCATGTGCCACCATTCCTTGCCTGAACACACAGTCAGACCTGTGGAGTCATCACTGGGTCCTCTTTTTTAATGCAGTCCCTTGAGTGAGGTGACTTTGGGAGTGGATCCCAAATCTAGCCCCTCCTTAAGCAGGCGAGGAAGAGTGATCAAAATGGAATCTTCCAGTCCAGACAAATCTCAAGCAGGCTGTGAAAGGCTCCTGAGATCTCAGAACTTGGTGGTGATGATGGGTTTTTGTTGTTGTTTTGTTTGCTTGTTTTGTTTTGGTTTGGTTTTTTATAAATTCTGCTTGGTGCTGAGCCACTACTTCCTCTTACTCAGAGCACTGTAGAATCACCTCAACCTACCCAGAAAAGGCCAGACTATTTAACAAGCAGTTTAGATGTTGCTTCTAAAAGGTGAACCCTTAATATCTCTTTAACGGATATTTTGTTTCTTGGTAAATAATTAAAATTTGTTAAAAATTTCATCAACAAAGTAAATTCTTAGAACTGTGGAGAGTTCTGACCACAAACTGGGAAAATATGCATTCTCTCTCTCTCTCTCTCTCTCTCTCTCTCTCTCTCTCTCTCTCTCTCTCTCTCTCTCTCTCTCTCCTTTTTGTAACCTCTCTACAAACTCTATAGCAAAGTTAGACACTATACACACCTGATACACACCTAGATACACACCTAACACCGAACAAAAGAGTTTGGGAAGCACGTCGTAAAGTTCTAGGCTGATTTACAGTTAAACAGTCACTCTGTACAGTTAAACAGTCACTCTGGAGCAGAAGTAACCTGACACTTCATAGGCACTGGAGAACCAAGGGTTCTCTTCCTATGTGTGATAATGAAATCTAGACTTGGCAAGGACACAGGCCCATGAGCACATACTTAGTCTCTGAAATGCTGAGGCAGGGGGATGACACTGTATGGGTGTCTCACAAGGCAGGAAATTCAAAGTGCAAGCTGATCGCCAAATTGGTGGGCTCTGAGGCGCGCCGAGGACCTCAGGGTTGACTTGCGTACTGAATATGAAGTCTTTTATCCCCCTCCTCTACCACAAAACAAAACAACAACAACAACACCAAAGACAGTGCAGTGAGCTGTGACCAGCATCTCAGGAGCAGCCTTAGTCTCTAGAGTTGCTATTGTTCTAAACAGTGTCGTTCTCTTGGGGCAGAGCCCTTTACTGAGTGTAAAGGCAAGGGGAATGGCTGTGCTTGTAGAGTCTGTATGAAAGGGAAAGGATCTCTCAGAAAAAGGAATATATAATATAACAGCACAAATAGGGGTTTTTTAAAAGGAGAGAGGAAGGGGAGAGGGATGGAGGGAGGGAGGGAAATTAGGGAAGAAAGAAAAAAATGAGAATTCCGGTAGTGTAAATGTTTTTATTGTTGTTGTTTTTAAAGTTAAAGATTTTTCTGCTGAGCATGGGAGGCCTGAGCTTTAAAAGAAATGCTTTTAGAATTTTTTTAGTGTATGTGTATGTGTGCTTTGCCTGAATGCATGTCTGTGCAGACTGCCTGGTGTCCTTGGAGGTCAGAAGAATCTGATGGAACTCCTGTTCCAGGGAGTTATTCCAGCAGTTCCCCTCACAAGAGACGCATTCTAAAGTCTCACACCTTTGATTTCATTATCAGTACAATGTGGGACTTTGATGTTTGTTCACAATGCCTCTACTTCATGACTCACTGGAATGCTACAACCGACTCAGTGGACTCCTAAATATTGACACCCCCCATCTCTCTGTTGAATTTACTACACATAAGGACACATAAATGCCCCAAGTAATTTTCAACATCAGTTATAAGAGATATGTTTTTCTCAGCCCTGAAGAATACAGTTTTGATACTGTTAATTCTGGTTTTGATTTTGAGATGGGTTCTCACCTAGTTCCAAGATGGTCATGAACTTGCTGAGGCTGGTCTCGAACTCCTGGAGATCCTCCGTCTGTTTCCCAAGTACTAGTATCACAGGTGTACGCCTTTACTCCTGGTTCTTATCCGGTTTCTTAGCTGTTATGTGGTACGCCACTCTAGTTTTATTGTCTTTCAAAGTTGCTTCTCCACCAGAAGAATGTAAATAGACGAGTCACTGTGCAAGTTATGAGCATTTAGCCACACATCAGGAAACAGATCAAAACACGGGTAAGAGCCGAACCTGACCTTCCAGAGCAAAACCAACAGACACAGCCTCTCCCCCCAGCTTCCTACAAGGAAGCTCTAAGAGAGCAGGGCTTCTTCGCTTTCCCAGTACTGCAGTTCCGGCTTGCCTGAACCCTCTGATTTTCTTCAAATCTGTCTTGTGCACAAAGCATCGTGGCTATTCTGGAGGGGGAGGGAGCAAGGAAGCATGAAAGGGTCTCTGCATCAAGAAGGCTGATCCCCCTCAAGTATATATTAGCTCTTTTGAAATCACTGCTGTGGGTATCTAGTGAATGCATCATACACACCCATGTCTTCTATTTCTGCTTATGCCTATGTTCCCACTGGGCAAGGGCAGGCATACGCCAGTCATTCCCTTCTCTGTCCATCAGACACATGAGCTTCCATGAGATGTGATGACAGTGATGGTGCATCCCAACTCTACACACGGCTAGTGTGGTAGTGTTCGGTAGTGCCGAGTTAGGTAGTAGTAAGGCTAACACAGTGGTTTTGGGAGGACCGCTTAGCTGGTGTTTTCATGCTGGGCTATAGGCAATGTCTTGGGATGCTTTCATATAGGAAAGGCAATAAGATTTTTTTTTTCTGCGTGTGTTTTTCAGAAGAGTGTCATTACTATTAAAACCTGGTTGTTGATGCTGCCTGCACGGCTACCACGTAGATGCAATGAGAGGCGATAATAACTTGGAATGATGCAGGAGAGGGTGGTGTCTCTGCCCATTCTTTTGTGTCTTCCTTGACAACTAGCATGCTTCAGTGTGAACATATAGGAGGTTATTGTGACTCCCTTCCACTCAGAGAAGGACAGGACAAAAACCAAGGCTACAAAGGAACCAGCACTTGATACTTGACCTATCCCTGGGTCTCATCCAGAGACTCCCTTGGAAGGGAGACAGCTCAGTTGTTAAAGAACTTTCTGCACCAGCTCAGAGACCTGAGTTCAGCTCCTCAAAAGGCTTGTACGAAACAAACAAACAAACAAACAAACAAGCAAACAAACAGGCAAGGCAGCTTGCGCTTGCAAAGTAGACACAGGCAGATGGATCTCTGGAGTTTCTTGGCAAGCTCATCTACGCAACCAGTAAGCTTCCAGGTTCCTCGAGAGACCCTTGACAATACCTCATGCTAACCTCTGGCCTCCGCATGCGCACACCCGTTACACACATCAAGGCCCCCTTGGTGATTCTCGATCCTTGTGGAGACCTTCACCTCTGCTCAACATTTTTTCTTTTGTTTTTCTGAAACAGGTCCTCTCTGCAAGCCCTGGCTGTCCTAGAACTCACTATATAAACCAGGTGGACCTCCACCTTACAGAGACTTGCTTACCTCTTTTTCCTTAATGCTGGGATCAAAGGCTCAAACTACTACTCTCTGCTGCAGGAGAAGAGGGAGGGAGAGAGGTGGGGGTGGGGATTTCCCCCTGCCTGCAGCTTCCGATCCATCCACAGCCAGTAAGTCACTTGTCCTCTCCCCTACTTGCCCTGCAGTTTCAGCCCAGGCTCTGACTGACTGACTGACTGACTGACTGACTGACTGACTGACTGACTCCTTACACTGATTTGAACCAGTGAAGCCCCTTTTTCTACTGAGGATACAGGATCTGCTCTTCCTCTCGACTCTCCTTCTCAGTGTCTCCTTCCAACCCTCTGCCTGCGGCTGACCGCACTCCATTCACACAGCTTATCTGTCTTCCATGTTGGAGGCAGCCAAAGGCTTTCAGATAATGAAAATCTCTCCTCTGCAGTTTTGAGCTGCAAAGAATTTGCTAGACTTGCTGGTACAGAGCTAGTACTTGTGCTCTGCAATCTTCGCAAGGTCAAGAGTCTTACCACATACATGGTCACAGGAAAATAACGATAACCTGGACTCAGGAGTTGCTGGAGTAGCCGCTAACTGGCTGGATGAGGAGATTTTTTTTTTCCTAAAGAGGCAGCAGCTGAATCTTGATAGTTGGGAGTTTAATAACCAGGACTGGGAGTTGGGGATGGAGGGTCCAGGCAGGGGTAAGACTGTATGGCAAGAAAGGAAGTATAAAAGAACATCCGTAGACAGATCAGGTTCACTTAGCTGGTTTGGCTAGCAGGGCAGGTGTTTTCTGTCCCCCACCCTTAGAGTTTCACATTGCAGGTATATCTTTCCCTGGTCTGATCTCCCTGTAACACTCAGGGATCTGTCCTACTCCATCAAGACTTGGAAGGTAAGCTGAATTAATACACACAGGAGGGTCCATAAAATGCACAGACAGTAAGGAGTAGAGGACAGAAAGGACTGGTGGGAATCACCATGGCCACCATCACCATAGTTATGCTGAGACAGGGCCTCGTGTCTCCTAGGTCTCATGTATCCCAGGCTGGCTTTGAACTCACTACGTAACTTGAACTACAGATCCTCCCGGTTCTACCTCCCACATGCTTGCATTATAAACATGAGCTATTATACCCAGTTTATGTGGTGCCGAAGTTCATGTGGCAAATTCAACTCGGGGCTTCCGCTGTGCTGGATAGGCACTCTACCAACCACAGTCCCAGCATAGAAATGATTCATTTAGTGCCTAGGTGATCAGCTAAGCTGATCCAGGGAACTGGACATTCCACCATAGGAAGAGAGGGTGACAAGTTATGCAGAAGAAGAGAGAGGGAGAGAGAATGAGCGTAGGATTTCCTCCTCCCTGCAGCTTCCAACTCTTCCACATCCCACACATGAATGGTTAGATTCATAATGGGGTGTGGCAAAGAGACAGAGTTCAGGAGACGGCGCTGCAGAGATGGCTCAGGGGATGAGATCACTGGCTGCTCTTCCAGAGGACCCAGCTTCTATTCCCAGCACTCACATGGAGCTCACAGAGATTTGTAACTCCAGTTCCAGAAGACCTGACGCCATTTTTGGGGTGGGGGGAGGGGGCGCTTCCAGGACATAGGCTTGCAAGTTGTCCACAGATATACATGTAGGCAAAACGCTCATACACAGACATTTAAAATAGAGAATGAGCTCAGGGAATGATACTGAAGCCAGATGTGGATGGAGGTTGCGGAGGTAGCCCGGGGACATCAGCTTCACAAGCCGTTTTTATGATGGAGTCGGAAGGCACAATCGAATGCTTCTTTCAGATTTCTGACCCATGGAGAAGTTCCACACATCAAGATAAGGAATTCAGAAGAAGAGAAAGTCTGAGGAAGACCATATCAAACCTATTGCTTCTCAGGGGCAGGGCTAACCAGAGGACAGGAGGAAACAAGGATTAACTGAGTGGGACACTGGGGGCGAAGCTGTCAGAACAAGACACTGCTCATTCCACTCAACACTTTTCAAGCTATCACCACGGGCTATAAGAAGAAAAAAAACATAGGTATTCTTCAACCTTAGGGAGCCCCCTCTGTTTTAAATGCAGCCAGCCTTGGGCAGTGAGCCTGAGTCTGTGGCCAACCGAGGCTGGCTGCTGAAGTCACATCCTTACTTTCTGTCCCTCAAGTTTGCTGTTTCCCGGACTTTCTCTGCTGGTACAAACCAGAGTATCTTCCTTCCTTTTATCTTTCTTGAGATTACTTGCAAGGTTCAAACACCATCCTAGGATTTCCTAAACGTAGTCGATTTACCTGTTCTTTGGGGTGGTTTTTCATCCTGCCTTGTGCTTACATATAAAATGCTTAGTTCAAGCAGTCCACGGTAAAGCTCCTGATATGAATCACTTCGCTTTGGTGTGTATGGAAGGCCACCGGTAAGGTGGTCCAGACCCAAGTTTTAGTATTTAACAGTTATTTATTTTGAAAAAAAAAAACAAAACACAGGGATAAGATATAAACTTAAACACAAACACACTAGGAAAAATTCACTTTCAAGGGCCTAAGGGAAGCCTCTAAGACCCAAGGTTGTCACCCCTCAATAAATTGGTTCTCATTTGTAAAATAGTGTCTCTGTCATTGAACATATGCACTGAATCTTGTTTTAGGTACAGCTGGATGGAAAATCAGTTATACAGTCTTGGGGGCAGTGGTTCTAATTAATAAAACGGATACTTTAGCAGAATATCATGGCTGATAATGACAGAAGCCATGTGGGTCTGAAGCCTACTGAGGACAGCCCTATCAAGTGTCACTCAGAACCTGGAAATTAATTTCCTGGACTTAACACAGTAGCAGTGGGAAGGCTTCGCTTCCTCGTAAGCCTGGAGGGTAGGGGCTTGGCCCTGTGGAGACGCAAAGGCTATGTGGGCTGATTAACGTGTATATAGTTAATATGTGCCAACTAGACAGGAAAAGGCAGTTTGATTAGACTCTGGACTACTGTGAAATAATTTTTCTGTGACCATTTTGTACTTTTTTTCTGTTTTTTTTTTTTGTGTGTTTTTGTTTTGTTTTTGTTTTTTGTTTTGGATCTAGTTTTGGGGCCCCACCCTCTTTGCATTTAGGATCTCTGATTCCTGTCGTAAGACACTAGTAGGGAAGCTACCTGATTCAGAGTAGATTCTCTGCCCATTCACGTTATCCCTTTAAAGTCACACTTTTTACCCCGTGGTAAGGAACATGGTAAATAATTGAGGTGACCCATCAAGAAACCTGCTCCTGATCATGAAAAAATGGTGTAACTCGGTGTGAGTCAATTAAAAACCACAAACTTCAGATCCTTTTTCTCAGTGAAGACTGATTTATTAGTACAGGAGGAATCTAATACAACAGGCTGGGGGGGGGTGGAATGAATCAAAAAATTTTTAAAGGTTTAAAAATGCCATTAAAGTTGACAATGAACTTGAGTAGGAATTGTACAACACCAAAGTCAGTTCTTTCAAACGAAAAGGTATATATTGTTTTCCTTATCATAAGATGTCTGAGATGCCAGGATTTTGTAACAACTTTAGGAATAACATCCACAGTGAGTGTTGGGGGAGGGGGGGTTATATTTCTTTTCCTTCCAGGGTTTTAAAGGAACCTTGTTCTTTGGTTTTGCCTATACAATGAAACTCAACAAATTACCAAAACCAGGCCAGGATATTTTCTTTTGTTAAGCTAAATATTTGCATAAGTAGAACAATCTGGATAAAAGACTTGAAATGTTTTTATTATTTGGTTGCCTGATTAGGCCACAGGTAATATCTTCATAGAATGTGGCTTCTTCTACAAATATACAGGATACTTGTCATTTAATCGGCAATTTTTTAGCGATGTCAACTGCTGCTTCAGTGGGCCAAGGAAAAAATATCAACTCTCAAGAACAGGATCTCTGCATTTCTTTCAGTGTTGTTTTATTTTTATTTTTTTTTGTATGCCCAAATATAAATTTATATGCCAGTATCTCTTTCCTAATAGCAGAAACATCCAAACATTTTTTTTTTAAAAAAAAAAAAATATTCAGAGCCAAACAACGTAGTTTTAAACTCTGCCTAACAGCTTAGGTAGGGTTCAGCAGTCAGGCATGACAAGTGCACAGTCTCAGGGAAGGGCACACACGTGACACAATCCCTCTGAAATGAAACTGCCAAAAGAAAAGGAGGAACTGTGCCCTTTTTAATAACAAAGAATGCAGTCCTTAGAATTCTTGAGATCCGGAATTCCACCAGTGGGCTAGTACTTTCTTCCTGATGTAGGAGAAGTATGAGCAATATAAAACAACCAAGCACAAACCTCATCCACAAGCAGCCCTTTGACTTTGTAAGACTCAACATCAGATACACCAAAGTCTAAATATACCGGAGACCAGGGAAGGAGCAGAGGGGGAAGCCCTGGGGTGGGAGGTAGACAGGATGGCACAGGTTTTACAGAAACTCTCGATGAATCTTTAACCTCGAAACTCATTTTGACCCTTTGTTGAGGTAACCCTCTAGCTGACAGTTAGGGACTGTGACATTTCAGATACCCATAAATATTTAACTTTGACTTCATAAAAAGTCCCTTGGTCTATAATACTTTTATTCTTGTATAATCTGAAACAAATCCTTTTCCTTTTAAAAATCAAACAGAGCACGTTTACACACAGTTCACTATTTACAAAGCACCCAATTAAATCCTATTTAAATCTCCCACTCTTAAAAATTCCATCTAACTGGTATGTAAAATACCCATTACATTAAATGTGTTCATAAACCCTGGAGTTCTCAGCTCACCTAGAATATATGATTTTCCCGGAAAGGAAAGACGGTCCTTAGTCAATTCTATATCGTTAAGAAATCACATCAGAAGTCACAGTACAAGACAGATAAATCTACTTTTAATTTTCACATGTAAAAGTTACACATCACATGGAATTGGACAGTAGCTTAGTGGTGACTGACATCGCTATAGTGAAAATCATTTTTTATAGAAAAATAATCTAGATGTGGTCATCAGAATTTTTGGTCTACTTAAGTTAATGTTTGAAGATCGACTTTTATCCCTGCTTGAAGGATTTTCCAGTATGTTTTTTTCTTTTGTTTTTTCTCCTACTGATGCCTATTAATATTCTTTGGAGGGAAGAGGGTAGAAATGTCCATTTCCAGAGTTTGTCCTTTGGTAGCAAGCAGAGAACATTTTTCATTTCTATGATTTAAATACTCTGTACAGATATGAAACTTCATGACATTATGCTTTAGTGTAAAATGAAGGACGAACATTTTCACTTTGAAAAGACAGCAGTTCTGTAGAGTCCTTAAAGGTCCAAGCATTTCTCCATCCTATATACAAATTCTCTCAGAAGCTTTTTTTTTTTTTTTACCTCAGTTCAAAAAGAAAAAAAAAACCCACACACTTAATTCTTTATATATTACACTATAAAACCCTGTACTTAAAACCCGACAAGGTTTGTTTTCAACATATACACTCTAATAAAAAGGTTTCCATCTAGGTTAAAGAAAGCACATTTGAAAGGACTCATAACCGGTTTATTTTGTGATTGAACATCTCATGCAATCATGCAAGACCAGTACCGGAGAGCTGTAACTTCTGAGCCTCAGACACTGGATACTGGGCAAAACAAACAAAAAATCACCAGCCTGGCCAAAGAGAAAACATCCAGATATTAAGAGCTCTGCAAGGGAGCTGAAAAATAATTCTCCAAAAGAAATATTCCCATCGATTTAAAAAAACACACACATAATATTTACAAAAAATATTTAATTAAAAATATCTTATAATTACAGTAGTCTATTAAAGCGCATATACTTTCTCACACTTATAGAACATCTCTATATATACAGGGTATGAAATGTCACTCACTTATCTATACAATATGTAACATTCTTGCAGAGAAAAAGTTCCCCGCCCTGTTATAATCATCTATTTTAAACAATAGATGTAAAACAACGTATCTACAATGCTCTGGTATATTAGTAAAGCTTCAAAAACAAAAACAATTCGCTCGTCACAATGTAACCTCTAAAGTTGGATTCACTATTGGTCTTCTACTTAGCAGTCTTGTCGACAACACTTAAGCTTCAAAGTTTAACTGCACCTCCAAAAGGATGATAAAAATAACCACAGAAATGTACAATTTACAGCGGTTATAAAAGAAACTAAAAAGAATACGTACGGTGAATGCTTGTGAACGTGC
Organism: Grammomys surdaster; assembly: GCF_004785775.1. NCBI lineage: Eukaryota > Metazoa > Chordata > Mammalia > Rodentia > Muridae > Grammomys > Grammomys surdaster. The sequence continues at coordinate 1,933,519 of NW_021604595.1, forward strand.
AAAAAAGTAAAAGTGAATTTAAGTTTTATTATTATTTTTTCCTTTCTCTCTCTCTCTCTCTCTCTCTCTCTCTCTTGGAATGACAAGACGAGACAATGTTTCTAGATTTGCTGAAGTTTTTTTCCCCCCTTTCCTCCGGTGGCTTGTTTCTCTTAATTTCTGCTCTGGCCCCCCCTTTCTAGGGCTCCTGGCTCGCTGGTGCTCAGGCGGCCGCACACCTGTGGAAGAGGAATGAATAGAGGGGGTGTGTGAACCTTCTCGCTGCAGACTAACTGGCGCCACCGACCAAACTCAAGACATGCATGATCAACAACCCAAAACAAACCGCCGGGTCAGGCAACACCCGCAGCCTGCAGCTCGGCCAAGCGCCCAGGAGGCAAACGCGGGCTGGGGACGGCTACTGGATGCATTCGGGGCGCTCTGCCCGCATCCCTCTTTGTGGATGTCAGGCGGCTCAGCTGGGGAATGAAGGGTAGGGAGGAGGGCTGGGAGATCTCGGGACACTGGGATAGTTTCCACAATCACGAGGATGTCCTCTCAGAGGTAGAGGAGACCAGTAGAGCCTGTCGGTCACAGGCTGAGGAACGCGGGCGGCGGGGACTGAGGCTGTTAAGGCTCCGCAGAGAGTGATCCCCGAGTTGGAAAGCTAAGTGGACTGCCTCGCTAACTGGGTGGCAGAGGTGTGGGTGGCCACAGGGGTTTACGTTTCAAAATGCTAGGGGACAAAGATCGCAGTGGTGTCTGGCACCAGCGACCAGCGACCCTGGTGGTCCACTACCCAGTTCGGGACCTGAGCGCTCACCTGGCCAGCGCGGCTCAGCGGCAGAGAATGCTGTCGCCCTGCTTGTTCACGGCGCCGGCCTGGAACAGCAACCCAACACCAAGGGAAAGGTTAGAGTGCGCAGACCACATTGTCGCCACCGCCCGGGAGCCGTCCTGGGGAACTAGGCAGACGAGCAGAGTCCCCACCCGAGCCCGAAGCTGAGGAAGCCCCCTGTGATGCAAGGGACACTCCGGAGACTTAAGGCTCCGAGTCCCGACCGCTTTCAGCTCAGGGACCAGCGATCACTAAGCCCAGCAGGCGGCTCCCGGTGGAGATCCGAGAAGCCGCTGTCATTCCCTGAGAGGAGGACGACCACCCGTCTCTCGCCGCCCCGCCACCTCCCCTGCGATGCCCAGGGTGCCCGCGGAGGCTTCTCACCGGGTCAGTGTTGAGCGCGGTGAGCGGGGTCCGCGGCGGCGCGACCGGACAAGCCCCGGCGGCCGGGTGGAGCGGTGGCGCGGGCGGTGGCGGCTGTCTCAGCAGAGCAGGGTGCGTCTCCAGCGCCAGCTGCAGGTCCAGGATGTAGTCAATAACGTGCTGCAGGATCTCCACTTTGCTGACTTTCTTGTTGGGCGGGATGGTGGGCACGAGCCTTCGCAGGCGACTGTAGCAGTCGTTCATATCGCACTGCAGGCACAGCGCCGGCTCGTCGGCCGCCGCCTCGGCCGCCTTGCAGCGCGCTGCCGCCGCCGCGGCCGCCGCGGCCGCCGAGCCACCCAGGCTGTGGCCATGCTCCGCCAGGCAACGTAGCGCCAGCTCCCCGCCGCCGCAGCCCGCCGGCGCCTTGCGGCCCGAGGGGCGCACCGGGCTCACCGCCTTCATCGTGCGCTTCCTGCACCCTGCGCGAGAGGACCCGCTTGGGGACAAGCGGTGGAGCGAGCTCCGGGTCCCCGCCCTCGATACGCTTTGCTCCCCTAGCCTGCGCGTCCGGAGCTCGCAGCACCCAGCGGCCTCAAGCTCTAGAAATCGACCGGAGAGCTGCTTGGGGTTTTGGCAAGGGGAAAATCTCAGTTTTTAGTGAGCGACACTCGGCCCGAAGCAAAAGACAAGAAAAATCAAAAGCCCCGGAAGAAAAAAAAAAGTAGCCCACCCTGGTCCCCGAGCCGTTCCCGTCCGAGCTCCGACTACGGTGGATCGCTGCCCCCGAGCTCCCCTAGCCCGTGACTGCCCCCCTTCGAAGTAACGACTTCTAACCGCGCCTCCCAGCTCAACAGCGTCGCCCGGCTCCCGGCGCAGCGGTATTTGTAGAGCCGCGCGCCTCGGGGGCGGGGCCAACGCGCGGGCCGGGTCGCCACGAGAACCGGACGCGGGCGAGCTGGGCGCGCGGGCGGTGGCGCGGAGGGAGGTGGCGAGGGCGGGGCGCTGGGCAACCAGAATGCGGGGATGGGCGGGGGGTCGGGGATGACCAGCCAATCAGGAGGACAGTGCCACCTCGGGGAAAGATGCTCGGGCCAATGGGAAGGACACTCCATTCCGTCAACGCTGTGGGAGGGGGGAATCTGAGAAAAAAAAAAAAGCTGGGTGGGAGTCGGGCCAGGATGGAGAGTGCCCGAGGGAGGGGAAAAGAGAGAGAGAGAGAAAGAGAGAAGTTCCTACGGAGAACTAGGGGAATGTGTTGGCTGGAATGCGTTCTCCATGGGCCTGAGCTGCTGAGGGACTCTGCGCCTTGTTTGTGGGTCCCCTGTCACTGTTCAAGGCGGGGAGCTCAGTCCCCAGACCGTCAGTCCCTAAGATTCCAGTGCTTTCAAGAAGGATTCGCTTTCAAGAAGCGCGTTTGTTCATTTGTGTTATCCACATCCCCCTCCCCGCAACATCATTCATCTTTGCACAATTGCGGAGCCCTCAAGATGAAATGAAAATGGGTAGCCTTTCCGTATGTGTGCATGTATGTATATGCACACTAAAGCTTAGTAAAAGAAAAATATGGGAAAAGAATGCCGGAAGCCGGATCCAATGCAGGATTTCTGATGAAGGGAAATACACATAAAACAAGATCCAAGATCGTGGTGGATTTTTCTTGGACCTATCCAGATGCATAAGTGAGCTTAAGACATGTAGTCCTTTGCGGGTGTTAAATTAGAGCAAGCAAAAATAAAAAATGCACGGACATGAAGTGTTTTAAGTTCCACCATGACATATAATATTAATCTGATTTATGTAAAATTCATACCTGTAACTTAATTTAAGCCATTAATGCACAGCTTCATATATTTCAGCGCACCTCGATTTGAATAAGGAGATAAGAATAGTCCAGAGGCTTGCCTGTACAGCTACAAATTATTAACATTCACATCTCCAGTCCCTGGGGTCCTGCTTAGGCCCCACCCTGCTACAAGGCCTGTTCCTTTAAGGATGTGTGTGTGTGTGTGTTTAGCAGAAAAACAGTCCTTCAAGGGTTCAAAATAAGTGTTGCTTGTGTGTCCTCTTCAACAAAAAACAACGAAGCTCTTCAGATGGCAAATGAGCATAAAACTCACAGCTCACGGGAAATGAATTTTGAGTGCTTTCCCCTTGCAAGCCCTCCCACCTTTAGACACGCTTGGAGATGAATTAACCCGAGAATTTTCTTCCTTCCCGTACATGACACGGACTGGTGCCTTCATTTTCACTGATAATTGAAAGAGATGTGTTCTTTCTGTCTTCTGGCCACCCTGGATGGGCTTCATGCCCCTCCCTCGTGCTTTTCAGAACTCTGGTACCCATACAAGGCAGCTGTTTTGTTTTGCCATGCATGTACATTGTGACTATTTGGCCACCACGTTTCCCAGAGTGCATTCCTTTTTCCTGATGAAACGAGGAACTGACTATTAAATACCAGTCTCATGGATGGATATAGCCATCTTCCTCTCTCTAAATCCTTAAAGGCCACTGTGTCCCGAATTCTTGGAAACAAGCGACATTCTCTTTTGCTTTTGTGCGTGCACAGTCTCCATCCACACTTATTGAGAAAATGACAAAATGTTAAGTAGTGTTCTCTTCCAAAATCTATACATTCTTAATATAAACCCAGATGGGAAAATACTGTGATTTTAGATAGAAAGTTGGGAGAGGCAGTCCTGGTGGGCAAAAGCTTGTATATTTGTTATCTGTTGTTATCACCACATTTGATACTAGAAATACAAACATACATACATACATATATACATACATACATACATGTGTTTTATAAAATTTGGGGAAACCCTCACTATGTCCAGAGCACATACAATATATCGAAAGTTTATCTAGGCTAACCTTATCCACAATAAGATTAAAGTTATAAATATGTGACAGGCCTTCTTGAATTTTGCTTTACCTCAGAGATCCACACCTTGCCTGTGTCAAATGTCAAAGTTTCCGGGCTTGTGGCATGGCAGGGCTTAAAGGTAGAAGTGTTGGGTCACCACGATGGAGCAGGAGTTCAGAGAAATAATCTTCTCCAAATGATGAAGAACACTCAGGAAAAAAGTGCCCCCCCCAACCCTGTCTATAGAGAAGGCAGAGGCAGCTATTGTATGCTTCCTTTGGAGGGTCAGAAGGCATGGAGACAATAAAAAATTAAAGTGCTACATAAAACGGTAAACAATGGGATTAAGAAATATGATCTTGTGCTTTTGGGCCTATGAAACCAGAGCACACTAGATTTTGTGCAATGTATTTTTTTTTAATTCTTAGACATAGATACTTAGATGACAGCAAAACTGAATTAAAAAAAACAAAACAAAACCTCTCTGTGTTCAGCAATTACCAGAATTTGCATTAACCTTGTAAGCCATGTGGTTGCTACTGCTTCAAGGAAGAACCATAGCTTGCCTGTGCCTCTTCCTTTCACAGAAAAGCGTTTTATTCATCGTTGTAAAAATGAGGTAGGCTAGTCCAAGCTCATTGCCCTGAAAGTGCTAGAGACTCAGTGGGAATCTAGAATGAAACAATTCACTGAATACCAGGGAGCACTGGTAATCATGGATGAGCATACTACACCTGCCCTCCAGAGGAAGCGATCAGCCCGCTGTCTTGAGAGACATTCTAAGTATGCACCAGACCCTCTCTGAACATCTGGATTTCCAGTGTCCCTGTGTTTAGAACGACACTCAAATCTATTGTTCCCTGTAGCTTGTAAGCCCTTGAGGATTCCATCCTTCTTTCTCCAAGGCTTTCAAGGAACCAGCAAGTGGGCTCAGACATACAGAAACACACGTGTCCCCATTCCCTGGTTTCTAGATGTTAGAAGTGGTCACAGAAGGAGATACATGCATACTTTCAGGGTACTGAGAACCATTATGGAACATTATATGGTCTCTCTGGCTGGAATGTCCCTTACTCCGAAAGAGCGAGCTAGGGAATTTCAGTTCAAGTTCAAGGCTGCTTTTATCAGGCTCCTCCAAGCTTTCCTGAGTCAGGCTTGCTGAAGTGAACCTAGGAAACACTGACAGCTTCTTGGTGTGCCCAGTCTTAGAAAGGAGGTCCTTGTTTATTGAGCATAGCTGAGCAGATGTGGTCATCAAAAAAACCTTATTTGGGAAATTTTTTAAGGGATTAGAAGTAGTTGAATTTTCAAAAGCATTTCTCATATTAAAGCCAGAAAAAAAAAAGGGCGGGGGAGATAACATTTAGTGAAGTCTGACAGCCCATATTCAATTTAGGCTTCTCGGCTTAATACTTTCATATTAATGAATACCTGTAGAACTTCCATATCTTATGTTTATAATACGTAAACTTCAGTAAATATATGTCCTGTGGCCTCTTTCCAAAATTGTATTAAGACCTGAAGACTTTGTCTGGAATCCGGACATGTGTTTGTCTGCTGCTTTCTCTCTTGACCCAGTGATTAATGCTTGGGAGGCCATCACCAAGAATGAAAGGACTTTAATTCTATTTTCCTCTTCTCAAGAGACTATAGGATAATTCCATGCTGGAGAAGCTCATATATTTTTTTTTTATAAAGCATTTTAACTACTCAGAGGAAAGAAAATAAACAGTGTTTCACAGTAGGAGTGAGGCTCTTCTGCCCACGTTTACCTTGACAGAGAGAAAACACTTTTCCATTTTGTTGTCAAGGTTGCTAAGAACAGATGGGATGTTGAAGAAGGTCGCATCTTTTCTCCCCTGGAGAGAAACTTGGAGAACATTTTTGTAGACCCCCAGTTGGTTATCACTGGATGATAGGTAGACCTTATACTCACAGTGGAAAATAACTGTGTACAGTCAATAAACGGTACAAAAGCTCACTCATACGTGAAACCAGAAATGCAGTTACTTTTCCCTACTAGCAAAGCACACGTACAACCAATCCCTAAAGATCTTACAGGTTAAAAATTGGGGGACAAGGGACTGCCTTGCCTCTGAACTTTATCAACATTGGTTGCTCTCTATTAAGCAGTCCAGGATGAGCAAACTATGTCTTCAGAGCAGTGCCGTAATTTCCCCTTCAACAGAAATAGATCGGATGTATGTATAGCTTTGTGTGGTTTCAATGAAAACGCCCCTCATAGGCTCAAGCGTTTGAACACGTGGTGCCCAGTTGGTGGTGCTGTTTGGAGAGATGCAGCCTTGTGGAGGAACGATATGTCTAGGAGTGGGCCAGGGCACTCTCTGTTTTGTGCCTGTATCCTGCCACCACTCCCGGCAGGCTGTCCCTGTTATTAAGCCTCTGACCCTCTGGAACTGTGAAGCCAATACAAACTCTCCTGCTGAGATGAAATGCCATGACCAAAGGCAACTCAGGGAAGCAAGGTGGTTTGGGTTTATGATTCCAAAGAGATAGAGAACTCACCCTGGAATTGTCTGGCAGCAGGAGCAGGAAGCTGAGAGATCACACCTTAATCACAAACAGGAAGTAGGGAGAGGGGAAGGAGGAGAGGGGGAGGGAGAGAACAGGAAGTAGGGAGGGGCTATAAGCTCTCAAAGCCCACCCCCACGCTTCCTCCAGCAAAGTTCTAGCTCCTAAAGGCTTTGTAACCTCCCCAGACAGCACCACCCACAGGCAGCCAAGTGTTGAAATACAGGAGACTATGGGGGACGTGTAATTCTCTGTTTGCATTGTTTTAAACGTAAATAAGATGAGTGATTTAGGGGAAAAAATATGACAATTCCTGTGCCAACCTATGCCACCTATGTCTCTACCAAGTACTGTGGACAGCAAGAGTACTTTGATATTGAAGACATTTGCTAAAATGTTTCTTCTGTTAATCTCAGTCATGGATCTCTTCCATTTTTATCAGTAATCTACAACCTGCAACACACAAGAGGCTTTTGCTTCTTGGTGGATGGTTAAGTGAATGGCACTTGTGGCCAGTATTGCCCACTAATGGTTCTCCCGAACTGTCAGCTTTTCTCTGGGAACAGAGTTGAAAATACGGTAACACTTTCTTTCTCCAGCTTCTAGAGGGAAAAAAAAAAAATATATATATATATATATATTCTGAAAACAAAGGTCATTCACAAGCTCCTGTGCAAGAATAACCTGTTTTATTTAATTATGCAAACCAATGTTATATGTGCTTAAAACCTCCAATTTTGAAACCTACCAAACCTAACTCTTCAGCCCTTCATGTGTATACACTGTGCATGGGTGTGCATGAGTGTGTGGAGGTCAGAGGGAAATGTCTCCTGACACTCTTCACCGTGTTTTTTTGAGGCAGGATCTCTCACTGAACGTGGAATTCCCAGATTTATCAAGGCTGGCTGGTCAGTGAGTCCCACGGATCCTGGCTCTGCCTCCTTAAAGCTGGGCTTCCAGGTGTGAGCCGTCACATCTGCCTTTTTAGGTTTGTGCCGGAGATCTAAAACCAAGCCCTCGTGTTTGTGTGGCAAGCAATCTACTGCCCGAGCCTCTCCCTGGCCCCACTCTGAGATTGTTAACTACTTCCCAGAACTGTTTCAACTGCATTAAATTTAGTTCTAGTTAATCAGACACAAACTTGCCCTGTTCATCAAAACTTAAAAAGAAAATAAACCATTTGTGAATCTTGCTGTTTTTTTTTAAATATTTAAATTTAAAAATTCAGCTACTGTGACGTAATGTGTTCTGTGCCGCAATACAGGCCGGAATAGGACACAGTTGAGGCAAAATCAAACCACACCCAACTACAAGTAACCTTCAAAGGGTGACGTCATCAGTGGAAGACGTTACAAGCAGAGCATCCGCAGGTGACGTCATCAGTGGAAGACGTTGCATGCGCAGATACTGAGGATAAATGTTCAAGTTCTCGTCCACTCCTTCAGTTTGAATTTCAGCATTGGTTTCTTTATATTTTATCAGGACTTTTCTTCTCTATCCCACGACATCGCTTCCCATCCGAAGGCTGTCCATTTGCCCTTCTCCCAATCCAGTCGTCAACTGTTCCAAGCACACCATAGAACTTAACGATACGTAGAGCTTCGCCATCCAGGAAGCCACCTACTGCTCATTCACTCTCAATGCGAGTATTTAAGAACAATGTCAGTGGTTTTCTGTTGTGTGATATAGCATGCATTCTATTAAAACAAAGAGGAAATACAGACCAACAAAGCTCATCCATGAACTACATTTGTAAATAGCATTTGTTGTTTTATTATGTAGACTTTCAGTTTTCCACCATACGTATACCATGCAAGTGACTGTTATTTGTAGACCAAAGGTTGTAGTGCACAGTACTTGTAAATCTGATTTTTCATTTCATACGATGTGGAAATCTTTCCAAACTGATAGTTATTTATCTGTGTCCTAATTTTTATGGTTGCATCATATTCTCTTACATGAATAATCACAACTTATTTAACAAATATGACATTGCAAATATTTATATTGTTTCCATTATTGCTGTGTGTTCTTATCAAGACCAATGGGAACATTTCCTCCCAGTACTGCATTACATAATGGTTTGCATTTTTGGATATGCTACTGTGCAATTATTTTCAAGCTAAGTTGCTCTTCTGGGTTTGGGTGTGCCTCTGGAATTTATAGGTCAGAAACTTAGTTCTCTGTCATATGTTAATGATGGGAGGGAGTTCTTTGGGAGGTGACTGAATCATGAGAGCCCAGCCTTTCTGAATGGAACAATACATTCATGGACTGAGAGAGTCTTGAGACAATGAAGGAGTGAATTAGCCACCCTGAAAGAGGGGCTGTAACAGAAGCCAGATTGGCCAGTTTTCATCAGTGTCTTACCATAGAAAGCATTTCCTTGGAACTCTAGAGAGTCCCATGTCCTGACCTGATAGACTCTAGACCTTAGACTTACAAGGTCCTAGAACCATAGGAAACAAATGTCTATTCTTGATAATTATCTCTTCTCAGATATTTTTATTACAGCAACAGGAAACAATCTCTCTCTCTCTCTCTCTCTCTCTCTCTCTCTCTCTCTCTCTCTCTCTCTCTGTGTGTGTGTGTGTGTGTGTTTGCGTGTGTGTTTGCACGTGCACCATGGTACATGTGGTACATATCTGGTCAGTTTTCTCCTTCCGCTGTGTAGTTTCCAGGGATCAAACTCATTTCACTAAGCATGGCAGAAGTTGCCTTTAAACACTACATCACCCAACTGACCCAGAAAACAGTCCCTAAACAGTCGGGACTGCACATGGCCAGTTCTTCATAAAGTTACTGTACTACCTGAATTTGCAGGCAATTCCAGATTTGAGGGATGAAGAAGCAAGGAAGGCAAAAGGTGATGTCCAGATAAAAGATCATTCTCAAGAGCCCTCTAACTCACTGATGGGACAGCACCTGGCTGAGGAGGGGGTGTGGCTCGGGTCAGTCTCCTAGCTGTCCTTGCTCCCACATCCTGGATAGAAATCTCAGATTCAGGATGCTATAGCTTCTTTTCTTCCTACTTTTGTTTTAAAAATCATTCTACCAATGACTATAATAGATCCTGAATAAGATCTACTTTCCAGCCCAGGAAGGAAAATTTGGATTAGCGATTTTCAAGTATCTGTGTGCACTGTGATAAATGCCTGAGCTTTTCAAAGATAAGGCAGGAGGGAAAACGCCAGGGGCTGGTACTCAGGAAAGCAAGTCCAAGGGGCCAAATGCATTTGTATCTGAACCAACCGGCTAGTGTGACAACAGTTGCTTGGATGTGGTACATTTCTTAGGTAAACACATAGAATTCACTCTGCATTCAGATACTCATGCTTGGGAGTTTGGACTAAAAATTATCTAGGTCATTTCCAAATGCAGGAAGCTATGACCTAACCATCTTTTTACATCACAGTGTGCGGTATTTTCTGTTCATTTGAAGACTTTGGTGGCTATGCAATTTTAAATGGAGTAAAACGGTTCTCTAGTTTGAATATTTAAAGAGTTCTTTGTATTTTTATGTGTGGGTGTTTGGCCTGCCTGTATGTCTGCATATCACATGCATATCCAGGGCACACAGAAAACAGAAGAAGTTGTCCAATCCTGGGATTGGGGTTACAGACAGTTTTGAGTCTTCATGTGGATACTGGAAACCAAACTAGGTTCTCTACAAGACAGCAGGTGCTCTTAACCACTGGACCATCTCACCAGCCCTTGTCTGTCCTTGTAGATAGCTAAGGTCACTGTAGTACCACCAGTCAAGAGGTAAATGGGCACCTCAGTGATAAAACTGGTTGTCCAGTGTCAGCGATACTAATAGTTCATCTTGCAAACAATCACCGTTTATTTTAAAGTGTCCAGCTCAATGCCTGTGCTGTCTGCATTGCTGTCTACTGCTAGTCTGATCTACACAGTTCTAGACAGTGGCTGCAGCCTCTTGTTTTCTCAAGAGAATATCGGTTTCTGTAGTCAAACTCATGCAGCTAGGACCTTACATATTTAATACAGTACTTACATGTGAGCAAATGGGAAAAAAACGTAACTCCTCAGACCACTGTGGCTGTGAATTTTTGCATGATGCCAATGCAACATGGTAAAGCAGGGATATTTTTTTTCCAGAAATTGACAAACAGCCCAAGTTTTAAAAATTTAAATATATATATGAATATACTATTTCAAGACTGGCACGCTACTGATCAGTAACAGCAGCATTCTTTCTGGGCTCTGGATTCATTTGAATAAAATTAAAGAGATGACCAGCATGCTCTATTAAACAAACAAACAAACAAAAAACAGGAAAAAAAAAGAGGTGAGAAAATAAAAAGCAAAACCAAACAAAATTCTATTGCTGCTGTGGCACCCGGCATGTTTTTTTTTTATAAATTCCCCAGTTGTCTGAGAAGGACATATCCCAGTCAGTCACATCATTAAAGCCAGCCCCAATGAAACCCAGGCTAGCTGCATTCTTGAAATTCGGTTATGGCTCTAAAGGAGCAGTTCTGATTTCCATAACGTGTATATGAAAATTAGCCCCCTCACCCTAGGGTCCTGTTGTACAGAAGAATTCTGGATACCTGACTAATTTTTATAGATACTAGACACTAAGAAGTCAAGCTTCAAACAGGATCTTCAGCGTCTCTCTTCATAGACAAGGGTGTTGTGTTGCCAGACTCAGTCTTCTAACTAAATCAGAGAAATAGGCAGCTTCCCTCGAACATTATGTCCCCAATGTAGTGATTGCTGTGGCCACTTTTATACCTTCTCAGACACCTAAGGTACTTAGTTCTTAAGGAGGTTTGGATTGTTAGAATTATCATTCGTTATCCTAATCCTTCCATTTCCCCTAGAAACAGAAACTTTTATAACAGGGCTGTTGCTGCTGCTGCGGTCTGCTTCCCGTGACTATAATATAATACCACAGGCTAAATAATTTACAGTGAAAAGACACTTACGGGCTCACACTTCTGAATGTTCAATATCATGATGCCAACATCAGGCAAAGGCTCTGCTGCTGTACCCATGCTGTGTCCCATGGTAGAAAGGCAAAGAGAGAGGCTTAAAAAAAAAATGAGTGCCCATCAGTGGACAAGATTAGTCCTTTCTTAAAGAAGCCACGACTGAATTGGCTAATCAATTCCTTCAGTATTGTCTGTGTGACAATGGCAGCCCCTGACTCAAACGGCCCTTAAAGGTCCACCCCTTGCTACTGCTGCAGTTTTGTGGCTCCAGTATCGAGCACATTGGCTTTGGGGAATCATTCAAATGATAGCAAATATGTACTTTATTTTGTCAGTAGGTCCAAAAGGCCTGGTAAGATGGAGGGCTAGGCGGGTGAGGGTACTCTCTACCGAGCCTGACAGCCTCAGTGTGGTCCCTGGAACCCACATAGTGGAAAGAAAAAACCACCCCTCACAAAATATCTTCTGGCCTCTCCCCCCCACACACACATATATGCACATGCATACAGAAAATAAAAGAATGTAAAAAATTAAAAAAAATAGCCCCCAGGAATTCTACTATCCAAGCATGAGTTATTTTAATGATATAATGAATAGAATTATTTCACACCATCTTAAAAAGTCCCTGGCAAAGTGAGGGCCTTGACAAACGGCAGGAGCTGAGTTGAGGGTAAATGGTCCCCAAATGTTGTGTACAGTCTCCCGAGTCATTTGCTTTAACTGCAAACATCTGGGTACCCGTTTCCAGTTGTTCTGTTTCGTGTGATGAAGAGGTAGTGAATCAGGATGACATTTTAGAAAATCAATGGTTAAGTTTATCAGCAAATGTTTTAAAATATTGTACACGGGGATGTTATTAAGACAAACATGGATAATTCACGACAGAAATTTTTGTTGAGTTATTTAGGCAAAAAGTTCACAAGTCAAGAATATCGTGTGTGGGAATGGACTGGAGAGAACGAAGTGGAGTCAGGTGCTAGAGAGCATAATAACGGAAATGGTGGTGATGGTGGTGATGATGGTGGTGGTGATGATGGTGATGATGGTGATAGTGATACAGTGATGATGCTAACAGTTCATAGTACCTCTGGTTACTGAATGGCACAAGGCTCAATAAATTTAGTGTTTAGTATATCATAAACACTAAAGAGTGGCTTTATGTATAGATAATATATAAACAATAATCCTGGGAGGTTATCTCAGAACAAAGACTGAGTAAAATCAGTTGCCATTTTACCACTGGTAAAGGAAGTGTTGGAAAGTATGAGACGACAAAGAGATTAACTATCTAACCTACAGTGATGTGTGTGTGTGTGTGTGTGTGTGTGTGTGTGAGTGTGAGTGTGAGTGTGTGTGTGAGTGTGTGTATGTGTGTGAGTGTGTATGAGTGTGTGTGAGTGTGTGTGAGTGTGTGTGTGAGTGTGTGTGTGTGTGTGTGTGTATTCACCCTCTTCTAAGTATAACTTGCTTATCATTTAAACAGGAATATTCAAGTGCATGCTATATTTTCAAACAACATCAAGCTGGGCAATTTTTTAAAGAATTTTTTTTAATGTGTAGGGTGCTTTGCCTGAATGGGCACCATGTGCACACAGTTGCACATAACTACTATAAGAGGGTGACAGATCCCCTAGAACTGGAGACAGATTGTGAGCCATCATGTGGTTGCCGGGAACTAAACCCATGTCCTCTGTAAGAGCGATTAACTGGTGACCGATCTCCCCAGCCCTAAAGTTAGACATTATTTAAAAATCAATATTGAAATGCTTATGACAGCAGGGTAAACTGGCCCTCCAAATATAGTCTCTTAGAAGGGAAAGGGGATTCCCCAGCTAAGTTTCTCTTTGGGAAACTCCTGGGACAATGTAACTATGGCAGTAACCATGGTGTGGTGGCTGATCTGAGCCAGCCATGGTGACAGTGGAGCTCTGGCTCTGACAATGACAACTCCTCATAGACTTTAGTGAGAACGACATGAACTCACCTCCTAAAGAGACCTTAGAAGTCAACAGACTGACAAGTCAGGAAGGCCATGTTACCTCTGACACTTCATTTTCAAACTAGATTTTAAATAACACTTCCTTTTATGAAGACTAACTGCAAAGTTTCTGTAATTAATAAGCTTTCTGAAGATGAAACAAACTCGGGAGAGAAAAATGTGACTTAAAATCTCCAAGATGTTCTGAGAGAAAAAGAAAACTTGCAGATCCTAGTTCCCGGGAAGTAACAGGAGCAGGGAGCCTGTCTGCTCACAGTGGTAGTTCTGACTTGGACGAGACCCCTGTGTCTCTGCCTCTGCCTTCTTGTCAGCTAGAGGATAACAAACAGAACCTTAGAACTAACTGATCTGTAAGGTTCTGCTTGCTTCTGCTAGCCACTGACCCTAGTGAACTAATCAATGTGTTGACTAATGGGTCTGATTTTGAACAGATTAGGTCGCAGCCATTTTAAATCGCTTACACCACTTCTCAGTGTTCCAGCCAATGATTGGCAGTCAGGAGGAGATGGAGAGGACACAGAAGACCCTTTGACTCCTGTTGTGGCCATTCCATAGAAAGCAAGGACAGAAGGAGGAAGAAACTGCAGTCATTGAACTTCTACAACTGTGAGTCATCAGAAATCCTAGAAAGTCACTGAGTGTTGGAGAGACGTTTTCCTCCAAGCCTGACAACCTGAGTTCAATAGCCAGATCCTATAGAATTAAATGAAATACTTAAAAAAAAATTGTGCATGTATAGTATTCTCTCTCTCTCTCTCTCTCTCTCTCTCTCTCTCTCTCTGTGTGTGTGTGTGTGTGTGTGTATATATATATAATAACATCAATTTAAGAAAAAGTCATTGGGTTCACTTCAAAGATATGGCCATTGGCTGAATCGAGAGCAAATATGGGTTATAAGAAACCAGAGATACAGACAATTCTGTAGTAATGTTTTAACAGTTGGAATTGGTGTTGTTATTTACTGATGAGTACTTCCATGTAAGGAACAGCGTTGGATGCAGACTAGTTCAGTTCTACACTGATCAAAAAAGATGCTCACCGAGCATGGAAACAGTAACACTAGGAAGGAACCTGCACACAGAGTTCATGTCACTGTTTATACTGGAACATACTCTTCAGACAATCATCTCCAAGTGGATTATACATATGGCTCACCTTGACTGTCAATATGGCAACTTTCAGGATCACCTAGGAGACCAATTTTCTGAACATCCCTATGAGAGCATTTCCGAAGAGACTTAATTCAGGCAGGAAGATTCACCTTGAAGGTAGGAGGCAGCATCTCATGGATTTCACTGGATACAAAGTAGAAATCCCAGCATGCATCTCTCTCTACTTCTGGATGGTGGATACAATGTGACCAGCTGCCTCACATGCCTGCAGCCTTGGAGTCCCTACCCTGATATACTGTACCCTCAAACTGTGAGCCAAAATAAACCTTTCCTTTCTTAAATTGCTTTGTCAGGGATTTTGTTACAGCAACTAGAAACATAACCGATAACCTATATAATACTGAAATATTGGGTAGCATGTTCCAGAAAATGACCTTAGTTAGAGAAGGGGTCCAGGGTTCAAGGAATGAGTTCTACATTACTTCACTTTCTATACATTTGGAAGAAAAAGAAACAACATCCAAGGAGCGTCAAAGAGTAGCCAGCCACTGAGGAGGGAAGTCCAGGGAAGAGGCTGAGTGTGGATCCACCAGGTCAGTTGATGTTATTATTATACAGGCCAGAAGAAGCTTCGTTCTCTGGGAAAGACCTCATCAGAAATGAGATATAACTGACCTACCTTGGCTCGGCTAGTACCTGAGCCTACAGGGAAAGTTTTTAATATGATGTATTCAAAATAAAGATGGGAATATGACAATCCTGGCAGCAGAACACCATCCAGTCATTTCTTCAACTCTTTCTGGTTTCAATGACCTGGGAGTTGAAGCAGTTGACCCAAAATGTCTGCTTTCCACAGGGAAGAAGACATGGAAGAAGGATCCTCTCAAAGGTCTTCTTGTACAGCCCGGCGTCAACCATAGCTTGTGGGAGGACCTGCGTTCAAGGTCAGCTTGGGCTACTTAGTAACAGTCCTGTCTGAGTTAGGATCTGAAACTTTGTCTCCCAAACAACAACAGCAGAAACAGAAAAAAAAAAACCCACAAAAACACTCCCCCACCCCCAAACCATGGCCTGTCAGTACAAGGCCCTCCCTCCCACTTTGTCTCGCTTGGGAATATCCCTGGATCCTCCTGTAAGTAGAATGGGTGGATGGAGGAGCTAACAGAGCTCTGGTGAAGATGCACACTGTGGCGCCAGTTTGGTGGACAGAGCCCTTTGTGGCCCTAGGCGCTTGGAGCACTCGTCAGCACTGAGACCTGAGAGCTGTAATTTAAACCTCCCATCAGCTGCCCTCTTTCATCTCCTCGGCTCTACCCAGGCAACACTCAGCTGCTTGCCAGGTGGTCTGTGAGGTCACCTGGAATTCTTCCTCCCCTCCCCCCACCAACGATAAGCAGGAAATAGTTCTGATCGCCCCCTGGAAGCTGAGTGTGGGTCCCTGTTGTCCCTCTGTCTAGTCACTCCTTACAAGGGTCACAGACAGAACACTTCTCACATAGGCCGTTGCCTTCAGTCTTTCCTCTCTTGGATTCCTTTTGTCAGTGGATTCCAGCACCTGAGTTGCAAGAATATTTTTCTACACTCTTCCAGACAATGCTTTCCTTGGTGGCTCCAGAGAACAAATGGCTCATTTATCAGGTGGTGGTGGTCTTGAAGAAGAACGGGCACTTTAGGATGTTATTACACAGTTTAGATTCCCTACAGCATAGATATGCAGGTACTTTGGCTAATCTGATAATTCACATTGTGAGATAGTTAGATGTTTTAGTTCATCAGTTATGCTGATGACTTGCTGTAAGGCCATACCTTACAGTAACCCATAAATGATGCTGCCTGCCGTGCTAGCCCGCGTGCTTATTCTATTCTAATATTAATGCTAATTTATATCAGAGGCCACTTTTATTTGTTGCTGTTCTCTGTTGAGTACTGTTATGGTAGGACTATGGATGACTTCTCTGTGGCTTTCCAGCTTAATGAGGGGTCTGGAGAATCTCAGTTCTAGGTAAAGACAGTGCACAAAAACCACGAGCCTCATCCAAAGGGCTCCGATAATATACACACAAATGCAAAACCTAGTAAGACAGAAAGCCAAGAGTTGCTCTGAGCAGGAGTGAGGGAGACCACCCATTTCTCTGCCAAAGGGATATGTTAAGCTGTGGGGTACAGTGGGGCTGCCACCTGGGAATTTGACATTTCTGTAGATGACATTTGCTTTAAACACGGTTTTTATCATTCTTCAATGTTCTTTAAAAGATAACGCTTACTTAGACTTAGTTATTTAGGCTTATTTCTTGGTTGTACAGAGAAGCTACAAAGAGACAACAACTTTCTCACTCTCTGCCCTGTCTCCCCAGATGCCAACGTTATACACAACTACAATGTGCTGTGGTTAATTGTGTGAGTGTTAGCTAAACTTTGGCCCTCAGAAGTTTTTAGCAATCCCCCTGTCTCAGCTTCAAAAGCTGCTGAGATCATAGGCATGCACCCTCATGGTCAGACATTTTTTGACTGGTTCATTTCTCCAAATAAGCATTGGAAATTGCTTCTAGATTTTTTTAGTTCTTGGTTAAAAGAAATGGGGGGGTGGATCTGGAGTTAAGTATGTAAAGGCCCACTATATATCAACTGAGATTTACAGCCAGAGAGCGTAAAGGAGAACATCCCAACTGAAAGTCAAAACCAAAGAGAAGTGTTTTTGAATGCAAACTTATTTCATGGTGTATTATAAAAGTTGAATTATGTAATTTGCTCCAATTACAATATTTAAGCAAACATTTCTTTCGTTTTGACATTTATTTTTGTGTATAGGTATGCTTCTGTCTGGGTGTTTATATACCTGTTTGTATACACATGTATATGTGTGTTTGTTTGTGTGAGAGAGTGTATATATGTATTTGTGTGAGTGTGAGTGTGTGTGTGTATGTGTAAGGGAGAGAGTGTGTATGGAGGGAGTGTGTGTGTATGTACATGTGTGTGTATATGTGTTTGTGAATGTGTGAGTATGTGTGTGTGTGTGTGTGAGTGCAGAAGCCCAAGGTCAACCTCAGGTGGTTCTCACGAACTGTTCACCTTATTTTTTGAGACAGTGTCTCAAAAAATAAGACACGCAACTTACAAACTGGCTAAGTCAGCTGGCCACCAAGGTCATTCTTGTCTTCACCAACTCAGTTGGTGTGTGTGTGTGTGTGTGTTTGTGTGTGTGGCAAGCAAATAAAACCACACCAGGCTTTGTAAAAGTGGGTTCTGGGGCGTCAAACTGATGCCTTCATGTTTTTAAGGCCAGCACCAAACCCCACCCAGCCTGGTCTATCTAAATTTTAGGACACCAAAAAGGTGTCTTGGGCTTTTGTTATTGTTGCTCATATAACTATGGGTTTTTACTGACTAACAAATAAAAATAGATATTGGGTGGGCATATTCTTTTACACCAATGAAATAGTATGTTTTTAGACCATAGTGAACAGCCAGAGGAGATAAATTGAATATTAAACCACAACAATAACAGCAGCAGAAACGGTCTCCGAATCTTAACTAGTTGCAAAGCCAAGAAGAGAGCAGACAGTAATGGAGTCATAGTCTTGGATAAATGTCCACACAGGTTGCCTTAGTTTCTGCTGCTATTATCACAGTATTGGATTTTTTTCCCTTGATAATTCAACAGTTATGCATGGAGGACTGTTTAAAACTAGGGTTTGTGTTTTGGCTACTGTGCTTGTGAGAATGTATCAATTCTTGAAATAAGTTTTGGGGTTCAGGTGTCCTGAGACCTTTCAGCACCCTTAAGACTTAGAAGTTTTCCTAAAACTTAGATGTTTTCCTAGTCTAGGCTATGGCTTTCTTATTCTTTTTTTTTTCTTTTTATCTTGCCTCCTTCCTTCCCCCCCTCCTTACACTTCTCTTTTTAAGAGAAACTTTAAGAACAGTTTTCAATGTACAGAGACGTCAGAAAGATAGAGATTCCATATACTGTATACCTACTTTGCCCTGATTGCCAACATTGCTTTAGTGTAGTACATGTAACTAGCATTAATGAGTTAACATTATTAGTAACTGAAGTCTCTGCTTCAGTCAGATTCCCTTAGTTTTCCCTAACGTCCTTGCTGTGTCTCAGAGTCCCACCTAGAAGACCACATTACATTTAGTCTTCACTTCTCCTTAATATTCCTCTTATCGCATGCCTTTCTCCAGATTTCCCTTGGCAGTCTGGAAGAGCTTGGTTTTCCCTGAAAAATAAAAGGGAATAAAGAACTTGATTATGGGCTGTGGACTTTATTGGTGGTTATCTTTCTAGTGAAGGCAGAATTCCCAGTTCATTAAACAACTTGCTTCTGTAACCACAATGCCCGAAAGAACATGAAGGAGAAACAATTTATTTTGGCTCATAGTTTCTGAGAGTTTTGTCCACGGCTTCTTGTTCCCCAGTGTCAACATGAAGAGTATCATAGTGGCGGGAGTCGTTCACTTCACAGCAGGAAGCAGATGAGGGAGAGAAGTGGGTGAGGGCCAGATACAAGAAACCCTCAGAGACTTACCTGTTCCTGGTGACTTACCTCCTCCTCGAGTTTGGGGTTCCCACATTGTAAGGTTTCCAGAACTTACCAAAACAGTACTACTAGCTGGTTTAAAGAATTCAAAACATGAGGTCAACCGATAACATCAGCCAAGGCAGAAAGACTTCCAGGGAGGTCACCTCCAGCAGTGTCTATATTGTGGCCTTTCTCCAAGACTCCTCTGCTCCCTCTCAGGACTGTTTACTCATCTTTGAGCCTTGCTTTTTTCCTCAAGAAGTACACAACTTCTCAATACCCACTTTTAATAAGACAAACAAGCAATCAAACAAACCAAAACCATTTGCTCTATTTTGCAACAAAATCTATATTTTAATCAAAGAAATTCCCTGCCTCCTTTCTGAAAGGCCGAAAGACTGGTTCTTCAAAATCCACAGTTCAGTTCACTGCTTCCTGGGGGGGAGGGGTGGGGAGTTGGGAGTCATCTGTATTCCATTCTGCTTCTAGAACTCTTCATGGATTCTCAGCGGTTATGTGGCAGAGAAAGGACAGAGTAGTTGAACCTGTATTTCAAACTAGAGCCAGTGCTCACGTTTGGCTGGACAAGTGGCAAGAGCAGAGTAAATGGAGGCGGGAGAAGACATGAGAACCAAGTGTACTGGTTTGGAATAGGAAGAAAGTGTGGGGCACAGGGACCAGCAAAGACGAGACTTCCCATTGGTAACATCTGAACTGAGTTTTCAATGTGAGAGAGAAGCCACAGTCTGAGTTAAGATGGGGACACATGGAATAACTGTAAGCTTAAGGAACTGCCAGAAATTCTGAGCTTGGAGTGACAGAAATGACGCAGGGAGAGAGGCACCTGAGTGCCTATATGGTCTAGAAGCGCTGAGAGGTTAGGCTCCCTTGCTGCAGACCACCGGCTCACTAGAGGAGAAAGGGTATCTGCTGAGGATACTGCTGAGGATATCTGCAGTGGCTACACTGAGGAATGAGATCTATCTTCCAAATGGGATAGAAAATAGGGGACAGTTGGATGTTGCTTTAACACAAACAGAGCTCTTTCTTGCTAAGCCTCTGAGTTGATCAAGAGTTGGTAATGCAAGATTTAAAAGCCTGTCACTTGAGACCTGGAAACTAGCTGGCTGGGAGGAGATACCCTTTGGTCAAAGTGAAGTCCAAGAGGCATTTGCCCTCTAGTGGTAACCACAAAGTATTTTCTACCCTGGCAGGAGACAGGATTCCTTATCTGCGGTCCAGAAAATGGCCAGCTCAGGAGGCTACTGGCCACTATGGCAGGGAGCTGTCTGATTTAGTATCTAGGCTTAATATATGCAAGCTTAACCTCAGTTAACTGGAGCCAGAGGAAAGGATACATTTTAATGAGCCAGTATACCACTGGTCTTATTGCTTTTATTGAAGTCACCAAATTTAGCACAATTTTTTGGTATAACATTTGATAGATGATAGTGGGATATAGCATCACATCATAAGACATCTTTAATATGTTGAAGTGCAGTGTTCTACTTAAAATGCACAGTATGGAAGCATTGTCCATTTCCCTGTTTCTCAGAAACTATGACAGGTTCTGGGCTGTTCATTTAGATTTTACACAACATCTAGAAGGAGTGCCCCCCCCCCCGCCTTTGCTGAAGGCATTTCACAGAACATCTCATTATTTATTTATAAGGGTACGTCTCCAGAAAAAGGTAAGCTTACCGCTGCTCTGCCACCGCCTCTGCACGCACGAAGACATTCATAATTGATAGACCCATCTCTCCCTGGGTAGCAGCTAGAATAAATCTAAGGGTAGGTCTGTGGGAGAGCAAATTATGTTCTCATTTTTGTTAAGGAATAAATAGGGCCATACGTTGAAAAATGGTGTGAGGGGCAGAGCACAAATGGATGGGGCAGAGGGAAGACAGGAGCTTGGAAAGCAAGCTGTAAAGAAATCCAGTCCAGAAGAATATTTCAGATCGTGCCTGGCTAAGAAAGTGGTTCCTGTTTCCTTTTGTGCTGTCTCCATTAAGGCAGGTAAAGCATCATCGATATGCTCCTTAGTCTGTTCTCATGGGCAGGTATGCCTTGGAAGGAATGGAGTCTTTGAGGAACGGTGGGCTTACAATGCCTCAGGAAGTTCTGGGCTGATGAAGGGGTGAACGAGTTTTACTGGAATGCTTCTGTGCGGCACTAGAAGCAGAAGTGACATCACTGGAGTCCTCATCCCTTCAGTGGATGACAGATGAGGAAGAAGAGATAGGTTTACCAGCCAGACAGATATCCCATCACCCTATGTAGTTACCAAGGAACAAAAAACAGGCTATAAAATATGTACATGGTATAATAATGATATTTTTGCAAAAACGAACAAAGCCTCACAGCGTTGTGTGTTAGTGATGTAATTACATAAAGCAAACTCACAGGTTTGTTCTAAATGTTGGCAGGGATGTTTTCAGGTCAAGGGAATTGTGGGTAACCTTAATTCTCCCCCACTCACTTTTTGTTAGTTATCTGTATTTGTAAAGGTAGTTTTAGAAATGAAGATATGAATCAACATGGTGGCTCATACCTGTAATTTCAGCTCTTGGGAAGCTGCTGTAAGTTAGAGGTTAGCATGGGCTACATAGTGAGTTTCAGGTAAGCCTGGGCTACACATCTCAACACGAGGGTACAGTTGATTTTCCTTCTTTTTCCCTTCCTCTGTTTTCTCCCACTCCTTTTCCTTCGTGATGTGAGAGACAGATCCCGGGGCTTCATACATACCCACCAAGCGCTCCATGACTGAGCTAGGTCTCTAGCTCCAAATGTTTTTGTAAATGTCATACTGAAGGTAGTTGTTTAGAAATCCTACTTGATTAATTGGGGTTTAAGAAAATATTAGAGTGCCTACAGGAACTAGAAAATTGTAAAAGAAAAAAAAAGAATGCTAATCTGATTTTAGCGTGACATAGATATTTTTATACATGAAAGCTAGTGAGACTGTATCATTTTATTTTGTAATTCTAAAAGCTTTTTTTAAATTTGTTTAAGGAAATGATCTTAAAATAGAATTAAAGATGCACACCAAACTCAGGCAAGAGTTTCACATCCACAGGATCCATTAAGAATGTATTGCCCAGCAACTTGGAATAAGTAAGAATTTAATAAACACGTCACTATTATTGTAAGCATATTAATTTATTATAGATCAAAGAGAAAAATGAGAACTCTTCAAAATTGCACAAGAAATAAATACACTAGTCCATAATTGTATAATTTTTAATAAATACACGGTAAAGTTCAAACTGACACCTATAACAAACACCTATAACATTAGGTCTGTTATTGCCCACTTATAATGTGAGCGTAGTTATTTGAAGGTGGGGTGGTATGTTTCCCAACACTGATAGTTCTCTGTGAAATGGCCTATGTATACCATGCAAGTGAGAAGATAGATTGGTGCTTTCTAGTCAGCAATGAGTCAGTAAATACCTAAAAGGACCTTAAAATATTACTGTTGTTCAACCTAGGCATTCCCTGCCTAGGAACTTATCTGAGAGAAACCATTGGAAATGTTATCACAAGACCTGTAAAAGGCACAGTGACTACTGTACAGTCACAGAACTTTACTCTTCAGATAAACTTAATGTGTGCATGCCAAGTCTCACATCTGAGGTTAACTATGTTGTTTTGCAAGAAAAGATTGAAAGAGGCTGGAGAGGTGGCTCAGATGGCACCGTCTGCTCTTCCAGAGGACCCTGGTTGGGTTCTCAGCACCCGTAAGGTGATTCATGACCATCTTTAATGTCAATTCTATGAGATCTGACACTCTGTTCTAGCTTCTGCAGGCACCATGAACGTGTGTGGTGCACATGAATACAGGCAAGCGACATAAGACAGGATAAATAGAATCTTTCTTCAGTTGGACATGGTAGTGAGTTACCATCAGCGACAGTAAGATGAGTAACTGACGAGGTTTGCAGCCGTGAGGCTTAATTACAGAGCAAAGCAGAGTGCGTCGAGAAGAAAGGGCACTCCCCCAATATTTCTAAGTGGAAAATGGATACAGAATAGTGCCCAAGAAAATGGAGAAATGGGAATGTATTTGTACTTGAATTTGAGAAGTCACAAAGATAATCCAGAAAGAGACCAGAGTGGGCAGAGGGATGGGAAGGAGAAGACAATTGGTTTCATATCTTGTAGCACATGAAGTCATTACTTATTAAAAAATACATTCCATAAATGGATCTTAAAACAATACTGATAATGCATCTGTGCTGAGGATGGGAAAAGCCAAGTGCCTTCCACATCTCCAAACTCAGAATGGCTAGATTTTACTGCACTTATCTCTTCCTCCTCCAGAAAAGAAAGCTGGCCCCGCCCCACCCCACCCCACCCATATTGGCATCCCCAGATCTGAAAATGTTTCTGACCTGCTGTAGGTATTCATTGGTTTTGGAGGGAAGAAAGAAATCAGTGATGGTTTCAAAGTTAATTGTTAAAGAAATATCAAGAAGTACAACTCACTCTCAGAATTCTTTCTGGAATGAGCACGACCTCTGAAAGATGATTCAGGAGAAAAAAATTTTGAGGGCAAATGCTGCTTTAAGGATGTGCCTCTTCCTTCAGATGTAATCCTAAGAAAGCTGTTAAAATAGGTTATTGTTTTTGTTACAATTATTGCTTTGAATGTTAGAGATAGGGTCTTCTCCTAGCTTACCTGGGCTAGAACTCACTAACCCAGGCTAACCTTGAACTCTCAGCCACTTCCTTGCTGCCTTCCTAGTGTTGAAACTACATGTGTAAGCCACCATGCTAGGCTTTGAATAAGATTATTAAAGCAGAGATAAAATCAAGTCAAACAATGGCAAGCCATCACGAAGTCTCACAAGGGCTCCTTGAAGTTCATAAACCAGGTTTATTATTTACACCCACTAATGTACCAAATCGCTGTTTCTTTTCTTCCATCGAGAGAGATTGGAGAGTTTCCTGGATATGGCCACAACTAAGCCATGAGAATTAATAAGGGATGGAAGATATTGAACTCACAGAATCTGCTAGACTCCATCAAAATCCAACACAAAACATACTAAGAATTAAATGGCCTAGTGTTCCTATAACAGCTAACAAGGGGAGGGTGTGTTCAGGGGGCAGAAACGAAGCCATGAAATGAGCTGGCGACCGTGAATGAGATCAGTGGCTCTCAACACTGGCTGCACATTACATCCACCTGGGGAGCCCTAAAGATACTGATGCTGAGGCTCCACTCTCAGGGATGCTGAAGAAATGCTTGCAGGGTTGAGTACCAACATTATTCTTTACAAAAACGTAGGGATGCTGTTACAGATGAAGCCAAGGTAAAAAAAAAAAAAGTATACTGGACCATAAGAGGGATGAAGAGAAGCTGTTAATGTTATTTTACTAGAAAAGATATTTCAATTGGCTGGTGCTGGCTATTATAATTTATGCAAATATAACATTTTTCCCTCCAGGCTAAACCCTTTTACTACCTATTTTCCTAGCCCAGACCATACCTCAATTCCATTCTTGGTCTCTTCATATTGTTTCCTATAGCTCCCCTGCCATTTCTTTCTGTTTGCTTCTCATCCTTTCTTTCTTCTTTCATTTTCCCCTAATACTTTTCCACTTGCACTACACTGGAAAATCTTGACTATTTGAATTAGATTATTAAAACAAAGATAAAATCAAGTCAATCAATGGCAAAGCATCATGCAGTCACTGGGCCTCCATGAGGGTCATCTAACCTTCTTCTATCAAGGACACTGTTTGTTCTGCTATGGTTGGGGTCTGCAATGTTTGCCCAGAATGGCATTACTGGGAAAGCAGCTGACCTTGAAAGGGTGGGGCATCCTGATAGGTTTTGGGTCACTGGGGCATGACCCGAATTGAGATTGGGAGACTCTGGTCTTTCCTTCTGTTCTTGTCCCCACCGCGATGTGAGTATCTCGGCTCCACAGTTTGGACTTCACTGTGCTCAGCTGCCTTACCACAGGCGGCAAGGCAAAGAGGTGAATGTCACATTGGGCTGAAATCTCCAAACTGTGAGGCAAAACAAATGTGTACTCTTTGTACGTTGAATATAGGCAGGAGCATAGTGACAGGAGCATGAGGCAGCTGGTCACGATGCAGGTATTGTCAAGAAGCAGAACCCACACAGGAAGTGAGGCGGGGCTAATAAAAACTCAGAGCCCACCTCTAGTGATCCACTTCCTCTGGAGAGGCTCCTCCCCTTAAAGGTCCCACAGCCTTTCAAATAACACTAAGCTGGTGACCACATGCTCACATAATGAGCCTGCTGTGGGTATTTCACTTTCAAACTGCAGCAAGGTATTTTTGTCCAATCAAAACCTCTCAGGTTTGGTTTTTACTCTTAACTTGGCCGTAAACTAAAGAAATCGCAAGCCTGCTCATTTTTCTCACTCTCACTAGTTTTGTTGTGACCAGCAGCCTTTACTTTTCTGTTCTGAAACTCTCATTGTCTTGCTATCACTAGCAAATGTCTAATGCGTTCTCTTGTAATTCTCCCAAATATTCCATAATCAAAGTAAAATGCATGCCATCTCTTCTCCATGGGCTTTTTCATCCTGCTGGATCCCTCACAGGCTCAGCCCACCACAGCCTCTGTCACCGGTTTCTTTACTCCACGGGCATTCACTTCCGGTCCATCCCATTCTTTGATATTTTGATGTCAGGATCCTCATTAGGCAGTGTGGTCCAGGGCTAATTAGCACTTGAGTGTGCGTTAGAGATGCCTTGCTCTTTTTGGTATTTCAACCCGATGCTGCTTGGTGAGTCGGTAACTTAAATGCACTCCAAATTCTGAGGGAATCAGGACTGGAACAGAATTTCTTTTTTCCCTATTTGTTTTCGTTTTATAGTTTATTTCTTATATGTATATCTTGATGTTAGTTCAGGAATATTATATAACTTTAAAATTAAGTATGTAGGAGGAGCTAAGGTGGGAGGAGTAAGGAGAGGAAGAGGAGGAGTTGGGAGAGGAAGAGAAAAGAAGAGGAGGAGCTAGGAGACAGGAGAGGAGAACAAGAGACGTAGGAGGATGGAGAACAACACAGGTATGGAGAGCACTCGTGGGGAACAACTTATAAACTTATAATTAGGTTGGCTAATTGGGATACAACTGTCTTTGTATGGGCATCTTGTTATTAATCATTATCAAACATATAAAGCCTTTGATTACAAGAATTAGAGTCTCATTCTCTTACTGGGCCCGCATGAGTGGCGGAATGGTCTGGGCAATGCCCTGCCTTGCAGAGACAGCGTGGAAGATTGGCAGAGCCATCTCTCCCACTGGCATCTAGTGGGTGGCAGGGCTGGTGTTTCTGGCGGGCCGGTTCTAGCTGTAGCGTGTGTGGCCTCAGGCCGAGAGACATGGCGGCTGGGCTAGGGAGAGCTGCTGCAGCTTAGATAGTTGGCTTGACCAGAGGCCGATTTTAAATAATTACTACAACAAAGTATACAAAACAATGGGATTTATCATGGCTTTTCCAGACATATATGTCGTCTAACTTTGTTTGATTTGTACCCTTCCCCCACTGCCCTCCACTGTCCCCCTTGCCCTTGCTGGAGTTCATCCCTTTCTCCCTCTGTCTAATTAATGTCCCCACTCGGTTTTCCTGTCACATGTATTTCCTTACTGTCTCCACTTCTCTCCTTTCACCCTTCCTTTATGTTATTCTTCCCCTTTCAGGGTCTTCTTAGACCCTGCACACATGTGCACACACATGCACACACATGCACACACATGCACATACATGCACACACATGCACACACATGCACACACATGCATACACAGCATACACATGCATACACAACACAAACTTAAATGTAGACCCTTCAATCTAAAAACAACATGTACTATTTCTTCTTCTGGGTCTCGGTTAACTCATTTGACATGCTAATCTCCAGTCCATTTTCCCTGCAGCCCTAGGTTCAATGCCCCAAGTTCATTCTTTACTGCTGAATAAAATTCCAAGGTACATAGTCACCATGTTTCTTTCGTCCTTCATCTGTTGGTAGACATCTAGGCTGGTTCTGTTTATCAGCTAGCATTAATAGTGCAACATTAACATGTGTGAATCTCTGTGGCATGCTGACTGAAAGGATCTCCTGTAGGCTCAAGACCGAGTTCTCAGCACAGAGAAGATTTATTTGCCCCAAAAGAACAAAGGACAGGAAGTAAGAGACAGACAGGAGATAGAAACCAAGGGAGAAGTGGAGGGGAACAAGGGAGAGGGGCAGTAATCTTTATCCCAGTGAGACCAAAGCATTGCCTCTCGATAGAGAGGAGACATATACTCCCCATAGGCAAATGGTGGTTTATAAAGGCAAAAGGGAAAACCCTGTTAGGCTGAGGTGTTTAATTTTAATTGGGCATGTTAATTATGTGAGCCGAAGGCTGTTTTGATTGCTGGACTTCAATACTTTGATAGCTGGACCTTGGTAGTCGGCCTCAGGAGGAGGACATGACCAAATAGGGAAATAGACCTTGTTGGCTAACTTTAGGGCCATAATGGTTTTTTAACAAGGCAGAGAGAATGGGGGAGAAGGGCAAGACCCGTCTGAGCCACATTTGCCATGCCCAGGTTGGCTAGAGTCCCTTTACTGACTCTTTTGGATATATTCAGAAGTGGAATAGCTGGGTCATACGGTATGATCTTTAGAATAATAATGTCCCCTATGGGTTCATGTATTTGAGCATGTGGTCCCCAGTTGGTGGCACTGTTTGGGGGGAGGTTTAGGAAATGTGACATGACTGAAGGAACTGTCACTGGAGGTGGGCTTTGAGATTTAAAGACTTGAACCATTTCCAGTTTGTTCTCTCTGATTGTCGCATTGTGGTTCAAGAGGTGAGTTCTAAGCCTTTTGCTCCAGCCACCAAGACTGCTCTTGCTGCTGTGCATGCTCCCCCCCACCCCGCCCCATGGGCTCCTACCATCATATGCCCAAATAAACTCTTCCATTTGTAAGTTGCCTTTGGTCACCCTGTTTTATCACAGCAACAGAGAAGTGACTAATGCATATGGTCATTCGATATTTTAGGGTTTTTTTTTTGAGGAATTTCAAGTTCAAAGCTCTAATGTATACTGTTAACATAGCCCGGGGCTCTAAAATGTTTGTGCAGTGAGCGAATATCATACATAGCAAACACAAATCTCAGTTTTAAAGGATGATAAACCTATCCAATTCTAGATAGGCTCATAAAACCTCGGGAGTCTTGAAGGAGTATCTCCCAAGCCTCCTCATTTCATAATCATAGTAAGGTCCTTAGGGTGGCTGGAGGGCAGATTTAAGGACATGATCACAGGAAGAAAGGTCCCCTGGGTGGCTGGAAGGCAGATTGTAGGTCATCTTCTGTAATAGGTAAGCCACACCCCCAGAGACATTGCATCACTACCTTGAAAACCACCCAAAGCTGCAAACACCCAACAAGATGTCCAAGAACTCAAGGACATTCTGTTTTCACGAATCCCTCTGTTAAAGCCTATTTGCTCTGGTGCATGGACTTTCCACGGACTTTCTCCAGTCTTTACCAAGTAATTAAAGGCTTGGGATTCTGAAGTGACGCTAAAGCTTCCTGGAGGACATTGTGTAATGGACCCTAAAGAAGGATGTAGGATGAACAAAACTTGGGGACTTTGAAAAACTAGTCCTTTGTGCCAGTTGTCTCCTGAGCCAGACTTCTACAGGCACTGTCCAGCAACACCCAGCGATGGAAGAAAATGCCCCTGGCTGGCAGCCTGACTCCTCAGCCTGGTCTACTCCTTTCTAGCTCTGTTGTGAGTTGTTCTGGTCACTCTGATTTCTCTTTATTTTCCGTGCTGCCCAGCACTTAAGCTGTTGCCAGAACCCCCAGCAAGGCCACAAGGGAGCTCACACACTTTGAAGTTTCATCTTAATCTACTCAGGGCAAGTTTTACTTAATTTTCCTCATTTCAACTAGTAGCTGTGTGGCACAGAACCTCAGAGAATGACCCCCCAGCTCGTGGCCCTGCAGGAAGCCAGGGTGGCAGTGCTCAGCTGCAGCGGGCCAATTCCCGGGCGGCACCCGGCTGGAGCAGCCAGCGGAGTTCTGGCCCAGGCGGCTAGGGCTGCATTCCTGCATCCTCCTCGCTCGCAGCCTCCCTCCCCCGACAGCTGATTCATTGGCTCGGCGGCCTAGACTGCCTGGCGCCGTCCCCGTGACGTCACCCATTCACCCGGCCCGCCTTCCCCCTCCGCAGGCGCCGGCCGGGCGGTCGCTCTGACAACGCGGACGCTAGCCTTCACAATGACTTCCAGCTGGAGCAGCCAGCGCGCGCGTTCACAGGGACAAGGCTTGGGAACGCCGGCTGGGTTTCTTTCTCTTTAGCTTTCTAGCTCTCCTTTTGTTCCTCCTCCTCCTCCTCCTCCTCCTCCTCCTCCTCCTCCTCCTCCTTTCCCTATCCTCCTCCATCATCATTTTCTCCTCTTCTCCCCCTCGTCCTCAAAATACACCCCTCCCAAATTGCCACATTTTGATGGATCCATAGTACATTTAGCTGGCATCAATTATAGGTTGAGCTTGAAACAATTCAGGATTACACCAGCAGGCATGGTTACTGATCTCACCAGTCCTTTGGGGCCTCTGACAACAAGAGGAATAGGTTCCCTTCTTTTCCGATATGTGTTGCTTTGTGCATCCACATATTATTGCAGAAAGTGTTTCCATTATTGCTGTGCACCGCCATCCCTGCCGCCCCAAGCTCTTATGGTCTCTCCAGCAAGGAAATGCACTTTCTCCGTTTTCCTGGGGCTTAGGTCCCAGTGTCCTTCAGGAGCTTGCAGACTTGGTTCCTCAGGTGCCATTTGGGCACTATGCCACACTAGGCTCCTCCGCAGACTGTGGTTGGATTCAGCGCTTGCACCTGCAGAGTGGAGGCTCCAGCCAAGATACAGAAGAGGAAAAAAATACATGGTCATTACAGTGGAAATAACCCTCAGCTCTCTTAGGGAAGAATGCTGAGTGTTGATCACTTGTCTAACTGCAAAACAGCGTTCTTTGAAAGACGTTTGCATTAGCCCTTCTTTAGAAAAGACTTTTGTTTTGTTTTGCTTTGCTTTTTTTGTTAAGTTGAACGTCAAGGCAGTTAGGAGTTGAAGTTCAGAATGTAGAGTTCTCCAAAATGGACAACTCTTTCCAGAACAGAAAAGGAATCTGGGCTGTGAATAGCAGAGAGCTGTCCTTGGAAGGAGAAAGCTGGTGTTGGGGCAAGGCAAGCTTGAATCCGGTTCTCACTCCATCCCCATGCCGGCCCTGTGGTCTTGTAGCAGGTCTAGAAAGGGGGCATAGCTGTGCATCAAGTGAGTGTGTGTGTGTGTGTGTGTGTGTGTGTTTGTATGTGTGTGTGTGTAGCCCTGGGAACTAAGCATCAGTCTGTGTTTCTGAAGCTGCACATCTGGATGACTTAGGAACCCAGAAGTTGAAAACTCCCTTCTCACCCATCCACTCACTCCAGAGAAAACAAGCCTGTTGGCCTTCTTCTGCTTCATTCTACATTTCTGCACAGTGGCTCTTTGAAGGCAGGGGATGAGTGTGCTAAATCTTTTGTGTTCTGGCTAAGTCCATGCTCTGTGTTGATGAAGGTCTCCCTGCTGAAAACTATGGTTCTCTTCAGACTGTGTGTACAAACAGCTCAATCCTAAGGGTACTAGGTAATAAAAATTGGCTGGCTAGAATTTGTAGTCAGCAGAGAAACACTCGTCTCTTAAAAGTATTCCAGGGTTACTTCTGGTGACAATGTTGTGTTAAACAACAACAAACAACAACAAAACAACCCCGCTCTCTATCTGAAATGAGGACTCAATGAGTCATTAATTTTCTTGAGTTGTTGCCTGATTTTTTAAGACAAGGTCTCATTCTGTAGCCCAGGTTAGTCTTGAGCTTACCATACAGTCCAATTTGGCCTTGAACTCATAGCAATCCTCCTGTCTCATACTCATATGGTTACAGGACTCTCATACTCATACTCTCATATGGTTACAGGACTGAGCCACCAAACCCAGTTACATTGCTTAATATTTAATGTGACTTTTAAACAGGTCCTTAAAGCTTTTAAATTATAACATTGTTCCCAAATGCTTAAAAATCCAAAGAAATCTATCGAGGCTGACATTTTCATGAAATGTATATAGTACAATAGATGACTAATTACCTCATCTATACTATTTAGAGTTACTTAAATGTCAGGCTTCGCTGTGAGAGTTGACCCCTGAAGACACTTGAAATAGATTTGTGTGTGTCACAGAGTCCCCCTTACATGTGTCTTGGAATATGTAATTAATTCACAAGTCATTTTTCTTTGTTGATCTTTTATTTTGGATTTTACTGAACCTTCTCTTGAGGTTTTGAGAGTTTGTTGTTCTTATTGTTTCATTTTGGTTTTTGTAGAGTTAGTGAGTGGGGATTATTACATAGAGATTCATGTTATCTGTAAAAAAGGAATTTTTTCCCCCTGTGTCTTATTTCAACTACCCTTGTACTGGCTATAACCTTCCAGAGTATGGCATTTTGAAATTAGTTCACTTGCTTGTTTGTTTCAATTGGAGTCACTCTACTTTACTCAGGTTGCTCTTGAACATCTGAGTTCAAGCTTTCTTCCTGTTTCCATCCCCTGAGCAATGGGAACTTCAGGATACAGCATACTGCCTAACAACCAGGGCATCACTGAGTGGAGTGGTAGGAGAGGGTATCTCTGCTTTGCTCCTGATCTTTCTTAGGAGGAAGGCATTCAGCCATTCCTCAATCAAGCATATATATATATATATATATATATATATATATATATGTATATATGTATATATATATATATATGACTTTACTTTATTCATTTGAGGAAGTTGTTCACATCGTTCTAACTTGTTTATAATTTTCTAACAGTTTTTTTTTATTACGAATATATGTTCCATTTTGTCAAGTGACTTTCCTGCATCAGCTAATAGGATTACGTGATTTGTTAAATTTAGCCAGTTAATATGGTGGATTATATTGATTGATTTTTGAATGTAGAACCAGCTTTCTATCCTAGGAATAAACACCACTAGGTCATGGTATATAATTCTGAGCTGCTCCAGTGCTGAAATCTGTTTGCTAATATTTGTTAAGGATTGTTATGTTTATATTCATGAGGGATATTGGTCTAGTTTCTCTCTCACTTTTGGGCTTTGTCTGGTATTGATGAGAGGAAATAATTTTGATTTGCTAAAATTAATTAAAAATGCCCTCATCCCTTTTATTTTGGGGGAGACTTTTTATACAGTCAGTATTAATTTTTTTCATAAACGCTGGATAGAATTCTAATGAGTTTCAAAACAAGGCTGGCCTGAAGAGTTCCTTTTCTGGTGTTTAGACACTGTGGATTCAGTCGTCTTAGTTGGTTCTGTCCTGTCAGCTAACCTACTATGGAGGTGTTCCTGTTTGTCCTGCTTGGTCTTTGCTCACAGTTTTGTGACTTTGTCCATTTATGACTTTTGTCGTAGCTGGAGAATTTTCAGCCATTATTGTTTCAAACATTGTTCATTGCTGTTTCTTTTTTACATCTTTTCCAACTTCTCTCTCTGGCATGGGAAGAAGACACAGTACCGGATATTAACTGTGGTCTGTGTTACTCAGTATCACCAGAGCAAGACACTGGAGACAAAATTCACCTGCGTGGAGATAGGGGTGGTTTTTGTTGTGTGTTTAGAAGCCTGCTGGTCCCATCCATGGTATGGAGTGGGGTCCCATCCATGGTATGGAGTGGGGTCCCATCCATGGTGTGGAGTGGGGTCCCATCCATGGTATGGAGTGGGGTCCCATCCATGGTATGGAGTGGGGTCCCATCCATGGTGTGGAGTGGGGTCCCATTCATGATGTGGAGTGGGATCCCATCCATGGTGTGGAGTGGGGCATGGCAGCACGGCAGGAGTGCAGGGGAGAGTAGCTGCTTACTTCCTGGTTTCCAGAAAGATGAAAGAAACAGGAATGGGCTGGGGCTCTGCCTCTAAAGCAACTGCCACTGAGATCTCTTCCCACTAAGTCTGCCTTGCTAACAATCCTATCACCTCAATAGTGCCATGGGCAGAGACCAAGCTTCCAACACACATACCTTTCCGGGATCCTTCTGAACCACAGTTTTAGTCTTGATGATCCTTAAGGCTCCGTTTGTTCTTGTATATTCTATTTTCTTTCTAGCTTCAGACTGAGTAATGTCTACTGTTGCCTTAAATTTTACTGACTTCTTTTTTTCTCCTCTGTGGTGCTGCTGGGTTCCCTCGTAGAGATCTTAAATTTGGGTTCTTATATTTTCCAGTTCAACAGTTTTCTTAGGTATTATTGTTATTGTTAGTATTATTATTATTAATTATTATTTCTTAGCTTTCTTGGGTCTTCCAAAGTTCATTGGCATCAGATGTGGCTGTAACTGCTTATTGAGATGTTTTTACAATGCTACTGCCTTGTTGCTGACAAACATGGGTAGAAATCCATTCTTCAGTTACGATGGTGCAGGAGAAGGGACCACACCTGCTGGACAGGGGTGAGAGGGCTGGCCTTCACTGGGCCTCCGATGATGCTACCATGACTGCAAGGGTCATTGCTGTTCCTGGTGAGGTTGTGCAATTGAGATGGCTTCATCATTTATGTACAGTAGTGACATTCTTGACTTTCCACAAAGCTAGCTCTGCCACCACTCCAGTAAGGAAGGAAAAATGCCTTTTTACCGTTTGTGTGTGTGTCTGAGCTCTCCGTATGGTCTCCAGAGTGAGTGGAGCCTCCTAGGTTGATATGAAATTCCGGCTGTCTACTTTCCCTTTCTGACATCACATAGGTGGATGTGTGAGTTACCTGACAAACATTCTATTTGGTTTTGTTTGGTGATTTGGTTATCTGTTTTTGCCTAGGGTAGGGTTGGGATAGGGCAACAGATTTTACCCATAGAGTGGCTGAAGTCATATATATCTATCTGTTATTGTCTACGTATTTTTCTGCCTGGCTAGGCTGCTATTTCCTTATCTTTTATTTAGAGGAGTAGGCTTTTGTTGACTGTCAAGGTATCTCTCTCTCCCTGTCCCATCCATCACTATTTCCTAGGATCTCTGCACTGCAGGTGTCTATAGCACCTACTCTGGAATGCTTGAGGCAACATGTGACCAGGGCCTTGGTGTGGTAGTGCACACCTGTAATCCCAACACTCAGGAAGCAGGATCAGGTGGAGCTTTGTGAAGTCCAGGCCGGCCTGGTCTAGAGAGTAAGTTCCAGGCCCACCAGGGCTGCATAGTGAGATCCAATCTCAAGACAAAACAAAAAACAAAGCCCAACCCAACCCAACCCAACTCATTACCACTTGAAGAGGTGATCATGAAACTCAGTTCCTTGTCTGATTTCTCCCTGTATCTGCCTTTTGGGCTTGTGTTTATTCTTTCTATATATTTACAGTTTCTGGTATCTGTGCCATCTGTCTGCCACAGCTTTCTGGCAACCATGAAGTGAACAGTTAGTCTGCTCTGCGCTCCTTCCATGATACCACACCTCACCACGCACAGAAGCATGATACCATGCCTCACCATGCACAGAA
>NW_021604595.1:1968277-1990950 GCF_004785775.1 Grammomys surdaster
GATACCATGCCTCACCATACACAGAAGCGTGATACCACGCCTCACCATACACAGAAGCATGATACCATGCCTCACCATGCACAGAAGCAATGGATGGGGCCAGCAGGCTTCTAAAGCCAGACAAGAGCCTCTATCTCACCTGTGCCATCTGTCTGACACAGGAAGGACATAGTCTCTCCCCTTCTTTATGAGATAACTCCCAGTTTCCACTTCTATTGAATTTGAAAGTATTTTCAAAAATTTTAGCATAGATGGGCTTCTTTATACCTAATAGTGATAATACTTTGGAGCAGGAAAATCCGTGTGTGGTGGACAAGAACCTCTGAAGCAAAATATCCTCTTATAAAGTAAGATCTTGAAGCAACATTTTTAACTTTTAAAAAGGTTTATAAAAATTCACAGCACTGTCAAAGGAAAATATTAATGTAAAGCAAAAATCATATGTACAACTAAGAAATAATGTATGCTTAAATATTAGGGTTTTTTTCTTTGTCTTAAGTTCCATAGTTCACATGAAGGTGATTATGGAAGCTAAGTACTGTGCAGGCATTTGATTCCATATTTAACAATTATAGCTATTTTATCCAAACTTAATTTTCCATTAACTTTAATAGCTGTGTATATTGGGTTGGCCTGATGTTGTTTGTATTCTAATGCTAACACTGGTTCCTCAAGACTTGGTTGCCCCAGAGATACGAGAGTTTGCATGTAGAGCCAAGTGACACTATGTGACCTTGTCCCCAAATTATTTCTGATCGGTGAATAAAGATGCTGACAGCCAATGGCTGGACAGAGGAGATATAAGTGGGTTTTAGAGTTCCAGGGCTTGGGGGTGGGGGGGGTGTCAGAGGAGAACTACAAGGGGAGGAAGAAGAAGATGAACGGATGAGAAGCCACCATGGGTTAGGTGAGTCAAGAAAACATGGCCCCGAGAGCTGGCCAAAGTTAAGAGCACCCCAAATGAAACATAGTAATTACTCAGGGTTATCAATAGGAAAGTAGATTCTAATAATATGGAGGGTAGATATCTGCTCAGTTCTTGTGCTGTTTAAGGTTTATTGCACATAATGAAAGTTGTATGTCTTTTATCTTGGAACTCAATGATCAAGGTAAAAACCCAGGTTTAGGATTATACAACAGTTGTGCTCCAAAACAGGATAGTTTGTTTTTCCTTCTTTCTACGGCCACTTCTCACTATAAACCTGGCCAAACAGAGCTGACAATAACCATGCTACAGCCCGAGGCTATGCTGTCTTGAGATTTACTCTGACAGATAAATTATTCCTTAAGAATTCGGCCACAGCTACACTCTCAGGACACAAGTGAAACATAGGCAGCATTTTTGCCAGACTGTCACATGACTTGCCTCCACTCAATTCCCTGTTCCCGCCTGAAACCTCGCGAGTATGGTCTTTGCCAACCACATTTCTATCAGCATTCTGGTCTTTCACCTCTCGCCAGAATCACCCACTAAGCATGGCTTAAAATATTCTAAGATTTCTCAGTTCAAGTATTCAAACTCCTCCCCATTCTTCCTGCGGACAACTTTCAAAAGCTTGAGAACCATACGTTCCAGTCCAGTTTACCACAGCAGTAACCTCAGGTTTGGGCATCTTTTTTTTCTGTATTATTTTTGTGTCACTGAGACCAAAATGTCCAAGAAACGTTTACTTTGGCTCATAGTTTCAGTCCATCTTGGCCTTATGGTAGAGAAGGCGTTTCAATGAGAACATATGCTGACAGCTATTTTCCTTCCTTTCCTTTTTATTGTCAGTGTACTAGCAAACAGATAAAAGATAGATTGGGTGGTTGAACTGATAACCTTAAAAGACCTGCCCCAGGGCCTATTTCAGCCACTTCCTAAAAGCCCAACAGCCTCTCATGGCATGGCTTTGAGCTATGAAGGGAGTGTTCAAAACAAGTCTGTGTGGGAGCACTTCGGATTCAAAGCCTAATGACCAGTTATTGATAGTATTTGAACGTTTGGCTTCACAACCTTTCAAGGACATCTTGTGTTTCCCCTGTAGAACTTCCAGTGACCAAAGTATATTGCATCACCATGCCCCACTCAAGTAGGTCTTACTCTTTGCCATCATGGTGGAAAGTGGAATGGATGTTGAACATCTTCAAGGTGACCTGAGGTTGACATTGGGAATCTTCCTTGACTTTTCTCCACCTTACTCACTGAGACAGGGTCTCTCAGTTGAACCCAAGTTTGCAGACACAGACTTCTCTTGGCAGCTAGCTTGTTCTAGGATCTCTCCAGCACTGTCTTCTGACTTTCAAAATTATAGATTGGTCCTCATGTGTCCGTGGCATTCATGTGAACCCTGAGACCTGAAACTCTGGGCCTCATGCTTGTTATGCATAAGCCATCTCTTCTGCCGTCATGACTGTTTTGATGATATTCAAGCTTCAGATGGTCCTGCCTTCCTACTTTCCCTCCTCCTTCCCCACAACCCCCTCCCTCCTACTCTATCTTACATCTTTCCTGTCTTTCTCCATTTCCTCTCTCTTTCTGTTTTCCTTCCTTACTTCCTTATCTTTTCCCCTTTTCCTTTTGAAAATGACTGTAAGACATGCCAGAGAATGCCACAAAACTTGGGAGCTAAGCATTTAGTACTGCAGGATGGGTACAAGTGTTGAAAATGAAAATCTACTCTCTACCACGCTGCTCTGTAAGGGCATACCAAGTGTTCTAAGTGCAGTGTGATTGACAGCAGTGTTCTAAAGTCACACAGACAATAGAATCTGAAGCTTAAAAGACTGTAGGCAATTGAGAATCTCTGCAAGCTAAAAGCACTTCTCTGAGCATGTATTCCATAGCTATGGGATGTTTAGGCTAAGATTTGCAGTTGGGTGAATCACCACGGCAATTGATGAATGTAAAAATTCAATATATGCTGTTCCCTTGTAGTTTAAAAATTTTCCATATATGTCTCTCTGTTAACTCTGTTAAATCTAGGCGACGAGAAGACATTTTCTCTATTCTGAAATCTAAAAGACTTATTTTTAAAATGTCTGACTATTGACTCCTGACAAAGTGGAATCCCTAGGCCACCTGTCACACAGTTATACAGCATTTATTTTAAATGACATTTTTGTTTTTGTTCTGAGGGTTCTTTTCA
This sequence comes from Grammomys surdaster, assembly GCF_004785775.1. Lineage (NCBI taxonomy): Eukaryota > Metazoa > Chordata > Mammalia > Rodentia > Muridae > Grammomys > Grammomys surdaster. The sequence continues at coordinate 1,971,406 of NW_021604595.1, forward strand.
TGTAATTCTAAGAATGTGTCTTGGGACAGAGCATCACAACAAATAATCTGTTTAACATTTTTAAATATGGAAGAACTGTCTATTAGCTATGAACTGGAGCTAGCAGCCTCTAGCATTTGACTAATGCTAAGGGTTAATGCAAAGAAATGCTGGTGGTTTAAATGAGAATGGTTCCCATTGGTGCAACTATTTGAATGCTTGTTCCCCAGTTGGTAGAACTGTTTGGGAAGGATTAGGAGGTGTGGCCTTGTTGGAGAAGGTGTGCCATTGGTCACTAGTCTTTGAAGTTTCAAAGCCCATGCCATTTCCAGTGAGCTTTCTTTGCTTCGTGCTTGTGGATACAGATGTGAGCTTTCAGCCAATGCTCCAGCACCACGCCTGTCTGCCTGCTGCCATGCTCCTTACCATAATGGTAATGGGTTCTACCCTTCTGGAACTGTGAGGTGAGAAATTAAACACTTTTTTTTTATAAATTGAGTTGGTCATGGTGTTCTTTTATAGTTATTAAAGAGTAACTAAGATAGTAACAGAAATGAAATACAGTAGAGTATGCATATAAATGGTACATCCATGTACACACATATATAAACATATACACGCCTTCAGAGACCTGTCCCTCAGGGGAATTAGATCTAGGATTCCTGCTCTAATGGCAAACTCCAAGTGACTTAAGGATACTTAAGTACTTTATATGACTTGGCGCGAGGTTTGTATATAATGCATGACTTTCGTCTGGCATACTGCAAATGACATCTAGGTAACCTACAAGATCAAATATAATGTCATTTATATGAAATTGGTTGCTGTACTGTACCATTTAGGGAATAATGGCTCGGGGAAAAGTATGAATATATTAAATATGAAGACCATATTTTTCCTAAATGTTTTCAGTTCCTGTTTTGTGGAATTCATGTGAGGGAGAACCCACAGATATGGTTGTATGTGGCAGTTAACCTTCATTTTCGACTTAAGATTTTGAATCACCTTAGAGATATACTTATGCATGTATCTGGGAAGGATTAACTGAGGAGGGAAGACCCACCTTCACTGGGCTGGTCCAGTGTTGAATCTATCACAGAGAGCTAAGGTGGCGGCAGTAGTCACTGTTTCCTGCTACTTGAGTGCAGGTTCAGTGTGTCTAGAGTCCCAGTATCCGCCTTCCAGCCATGATGGACCGAACCTTCATTGTGAGCAAAACAAACCCTGCCTACTTAAGTTGCTCTGCCTACTTAAGTTGCTCTCATTATCAGCACTGGCTGTGTGTCTGTACGTACTCTTATGTCTGTGTGTACATGCCAATTCCGATAACCAGCCTCCTCCCTCCCTCACCTCTCCCTGATCCTATGTGTTCCTCTCTCATGAAGTACCCTTTTCATTGGTACCAACACTAAGTCAGAGCCATGGCCCTTAGACTCAATGGGACATTTCCAATCCAGCATTTGGGCCAAGTAGAAAGTTATTCTATAATCATGTATATATCAAAAAGAAAGAAAGGTAGATAAAAAGAAAAAAGGAAATAACCTTGCCATTATTTGAAACAAAGCCAATTATTACTTTTTTTTTTTAAAGCTACCTGCTTTCAATTAAGCAGGAAATTATCTAAGAAGCCACTTAATTTGCTTTGGTCTGTGGTCCCTCAACTGCTTTATGCTGAGTGGAGCATGAAATTAAATATGTAACAACTATCTTAATGGTGATGCTTTAGAGTGCCAGCGGTTTAGAATCTTAGGTCTACCAAATGGTGACAAACGCTAAGACTTACAGGTCAAAGACTATATGTATTGAATCTGCAAGCAAAAGAAGATAGCATTAATAGCTTCTGTATGTTTTAGTTGAAATATTTTAACTTAAGAAACCCTTAAGTTGAGATAGGAAGAATTGGCAGGGTAGGTATGGGAAAAAAAAATCTCTCAAACTTGCAATGAAATTGCTAACTTTTGGCCATGGGAAATGACACACAATTTCCTCATGTCCAAATGTAGATTATATGCAAAGACAAAAGAAAGTGAGAAAGTTCTAGAAAATTTCTAAGATGGTTGGAGACGCATCAGTGCCTGTCCTTTGTTGGAGGAGTAGGCCTTTGTTTAGAGCTGAGAACGCATACCATTTGCAGCCGAAGAGCTGTTTATATTGACATATAAGGGCACTCGCTTATGCAGGAGATTTTAGAAGCATTCTAAATGACACTCCAATCAGTACTTAACAATGTTGTAAATGTTAGATGGTTCTTGGAGCCTCTTATTTATTTAAAACATTTTTTTACAATTTAAAAACCATTTTTATACTAGACAAGTCTTTTCAAACACTAACAATGTTAGGGATAAACACCATAAAAATCTGTGGAAATGTGAGTGGAAATATCCTTGCTTCTGTAGTTACTATAAAACCATTGTTTTCTTTATTTCCTTTTGAAAATTAAGAACACCCCACTGCACAGTTTAACTAGAAATTTTGACACATGAATAGAAAGATTTGACTAGATTTCTTTTCCTCCACCTGTGGAAAAAGGGTAAATCGGATAACTTTCAGAAAGTTGGGATAACTTTCAAGGTTCCAAATGTACTCTTTTGGATGCTAAAATGTTTAGCCGGTAAGATGGTACAGTGGATAAAGGAACTGGCTACCAAGTCTGATGACCTGAGTTCCATTCCCTGAATCCACATGATGAGAGGGAGAGAACTGGATCCAATCAGTCGCGTGCATGCACAGAAACATAAAATAAAAGAAATAAAGATAAAAAGATTAAAAAAAAAGTCTTTTGGCATGTTCATTCCTATCATGAAATTTGTCCAGACTGTATGTGTTATTAAAATATTTTCTATCTCTATAAAACCTTTAAAAATTCTCTAGGGAGTTACAAAAGTAGATACCATACAGCTTATGGGCTTTGGATATTTTTCTATGACAAGAAGTTCTCCAATTTTTGTCTTTATGTTTTAGTTGTTTATAATCAGAGTAAGAGCTCAGAGCACAGGGACACAGAATCCTTGAAGGATGGTCTGTGTGACTGGAGAAGTGATTGCCATTTCCCAGCTAGAGTCCTATAAACCGTGACAGCATTCCACTCACACACTAGAAGCATCGATGGCTGAGGAGACAGAGAAGGGAGTTTGAGATAAGGTGAGCTGGCATTTGGCAAAGTCACTGAGACACTGGAGGGTCTCACCATCATGGCTTACCTTCTCAGTTCAAGGTGGATCTTTCCATCTGTTCAAATTGTCCAGACATGGGAGATCCTAGGACAAGCAAAATTCATGCCAGTTGTCTTTTATAATCATCTCCATAGCTGGATGGAATTGGCTCCCCTGTTATTATCCGATCTTACACCCAAGGAAAGCTGAGTCCCAACCTATGAGGCACTCCTTACCATGGAGGACAAACCAGACAGGATAAGATGGTGCTTTGTGTTTGAGACAGCTATCCCCTGAGACTTAGTCCAGAGTTTTCCTTCTAATAGGGCACACATTCCTTTTATGGTCCCACAAAACACAGCAGCTTTCCAGCCATATGATATAACCTCAGGTATTTATGACCAGCTGAAGGACAGACTTCTGGACACTGAGTTGTTCTCAGCATAGCCAACTCCTTCTACATTGAAAACTATTTTAGACCAGCCCAAAAGTATGTATTAAACGAGCACCAAAAATGAAAATTCAAAGATAAAAAATGAGTGTGTTTCTATAGCTTGGGGGTACAATTTACATACATACCCAGGAGGGAATACTTTTCAGGTTAATGAGTGGGGTTTTGTGCACATGGTGTCCATTTCTGCTAATGAATAATTTGTACATGCCGTAACAGACGGCAGTGCTGAGTACATGCTGCTCCTGGCCAGGAAGCAGGTCTGTGGATTATAATTTGTACATGTGATATCACACCTACGAAATCAAGAAAGTGACTTAATTATATTCACAAATGTTTGCTGCTAAATATGTTTATTATTTTTGTTTCTTTCATGGAATCTATCCGTACTTACATATATTGTTGAATTATTTTCCATTTTTTACAAACCTATCATCATTAAAAATTCTGTAAGAATAGGAGGCCCCAAGGGAATTTATTTCAAGAGCTAACCAGTTGTAGGACTGGAGAGATGGTTTATCGAAGTGGAAACTTAAGGGTTCTTTGGAAAGTCAGTTGTGTTGGATGGTATTTTGTTGGGGCAAACAGGCGAAGGAATGTTTCATTGAAGCAGACACAAGTGAAAGGCTAAGGCAGACTCGTGAAGGAACATTGCGCTGAAGCAGACACAGGAGAGAGGATGTTCTACTAAGGCAAGCACATGAAAGGACATGCGATGAAGGAAGCATTCTTTGCTAACGACAGGCATGTATTGGCCCGACTTATATTGCGTAGTTGAGCTGCATTTGTCAGGACTCTATCGAGAGAAAGGTGCCAGAATACTTCTGCTGGTGTGCTGCAGTTTCTTGCCACTTAGGCGGACTCAGGCTGATTGGCAGAGTGATGTCAGCTGAGACAGACATGTGTACTGGGATAAGACCTGTGCTGTGGCAAGATATGTGGAGGACGCGTGATAATTGGGTGGGGTATATAAAGGACTCGACAATGGACAGTGACAAAGGTTGAGCTTGGCTTGCTTGTAGAACTAGCTGTACAGTGCTTGTTGGCCTCACATCTTCCTAATCCTTGCTCCATCGAGAGAATCACAGCCAACATGTGTTCCTTATGTCCCTGCTGGTCCAAATCCCTCCTGCCTGGCTGTCCCTACTAGGTTGTGCCATCTGCTGCTAACTCGACTATACTGAATTGGAGTGCTGGTATATCCTCGAAGTATTTGCTAGTGGATCGAGCTGCCACTGCTGACAGATGAGATTTGCTCCAAAGAACCTTTTCTAAATAGGACCATTTCCCCCTGTATCCTTTCTTTTCCACTATCCCTGGTGAGTGGTGGGCAAGAAGGGAAGTTAAAGTGTTTAAGAGCCATCATTAAAAATAAGGTTTGAAAAAAAAATTGAAGTTAAAGATTATCAGTTTAGAAAGTTTCCTCTTCTTGCAGGAGACCCAGGGTCAATTCCCAGCACCAACAGCAGGCAGCTCACACCAACCTGTAACTTCAGTTCCCGGGGATCTGACGTTCTTGGCCCCTGTGGGTATCTGTGTCATGTGGTGTATGTGAATCCATGCCAGTATACTTACATCCACTTGAGAAGTTAACCCATTCTGTAGGAAATACTTAGGGGACAGGGCAATGTTTCACTAAAAAATAATTGTGTGCTTAAAAAAAAAACTTGAAAGAAGGGATTTTATTGAAAAGAATGAACTCGAGGATCTGAAAAATATTTGGAAACCTTAAGTCCACTGATGTCATTTCAATTTGGCATTCCAGTTCTGCCAAGTATTCATTTTGTCCTGAGGGCCTAGCAGATCCCCAGAGTAGTTTATCGTTTGTTTTCGTAGGAAGCTGTCTGGAGCTGGGCAGTGGTGGCGCACGCGTTTAATTCCAGCACTTGGGAGGCAGAGGCAGGCGGATTTCTGAGTTCGAGGCCAGCCTGGTCTACAGAGTGAGTTCCAGGACAGCCAGGACTACACAGAGAAACCCTGTCTCGAAAAACCAAAAACAAAAAGAGGAAGCTGTCTGGAAAATATAGTTAGAAAAATACTAACTGATTCTCAAACTGATACAATGTACTGGGTTTTCCAAATAGTAAGCATAACAAAAATAAAAAATGGCTAATATTCAGTTTTTCCCTAGCAGCTTAGAGCGCTGTCTGACCTAGGGTTGCAGACCCTCACCCTGCTTGTGCCTGATGTTCTCTGGTTGTTAGGTGAAGGAAAATTGCAGCATTCCAGTCATCCTCTGGTGGGATTTTAGTGTAAGAGTTCATTAGACTCTCTCAGTTACCCCCCCCCCCATATTTCTGTCTCTCTCACAGACACTCCTTCTTTTTCTGTTGTTCTAATTTGAGATGCTCCGATTGGTAAGGAACAAAGACTTTAAATATTATACATATATATATTTCAAATTTGCATGCTCATTGGACACCTGCATCAATCTCAAACTCAACTCGACAGGCTGGAAAGAGAAAACATTTAAAAAGAATACAGCTACCTAATGCCTTGCAGTTTCAAATTGCAATTATCATGCCAGTCTCTCGATTTTATTTATATTGTGTCCTTGTCAACCCGTGAGCATTGACCTTCCGTAATTAGCAGAGATGACACACGCAGAGGATGTGCTCCAAGTTCACAAAAGGAGCGTCTCTGCGCTGTCTCAGGGACCTTTGTCACTGGGCAAATCTGCAATTATTCTTAGGACTTTTCTTATCTAATGGTTTATGGCTGGGGATGCTTTGTCTTGCTGCTCTGTGCTCTATTGTGCCCCAGTGTGTTAGAGCGAGAGAGGGAGGGGGAGGGAGGGAAGGAGAGAGGGAGAAAGAGAGAGAGAGAGAGATTTATTGTTTATGTGTTTATGTGTATCCTCATATGAACACAATACTTGGGGAGGCCAGAAGAGGGTGTCAGATCCCCTGCAGCGGGATAGAGGCTGCAGCTAGCTACCGCATGTGGGTGCTGAGTACTTCATTCTGGTCCTCTGAAAAAACAGGAAGTGCTCTTAACTGCTGGGCCATCTCTCCAGCCTTATGCTTTAGTTTCTTGTCTATAAAATGGGTAGACAATCACCTGGGCTTTACAATGTATACAAATGCTTCATAAAATAAGTCATTTGAAAATAGTAATCTCTTTAACAAAACCAAGCACTATGAAATAACCCAAATTACCATCATAAAATATGAGCCATTAAAATAATACTCATTTAAAGGGAACTATGGTAAGACTCGGTTGCTGAAGACAGCACACGCTTTGGTCAAAGGACATGAAGAAATCAAGTTGGTACGGACTAGAGGCCTTTTTCCCTGCTGGTCATCTTTTTTTCATACTGGAAGGCGCTGTCTAGATGCTGGGACAGAAAGGGTGTCAGCAGTCTTACCCAGCTGTAAACACTGAGCTACTGTAAGACCCGACCGTGAGATGCTCACGGGTAGCCAATGCATTACCATGCTGTAGGGGTAGTCAATCAATTTGCAATTGGATTTAAGGCTCAATCCATAGGCAGACATGCGTACCTGACATGCATACCTGGTATGATGAAACTGACTGAGAACCCATGGTTCATGTCTCAGTTACCTTCATCTGTCAACTTGACAGAGCTTAGAGCCATCTGAAGGGGTGTCAGGTGAAGGGTTGGCCAGATCACATTGGGCTGTGGATATGTCTGTGAGATATTGTCTTGATTAACGATTGTCAGTGAGGGAAGGCTAAGCTCCCTGAATCACGTTCCTTAAACAGGTGAGCCTGGGATGTATAAGAAAGCTAGCCCAGCATAAGCCTCAAAGCAAGCCAGTGAACAGTGTTCTGCCCTTGTTTCTGCTCCAAGCTCCTGCCTCGAGTTGTTACCCTGACTTCCCTTAATGGTGAACTGAGACCTGGAACTGTAAGAGGTGTAAACCCTCTCCTCTCTAAGTTGCTTTTGATTAGAGTATTTTAGCACAGTAACAGACAGCAAACTAGAACAGTGGGAGAGCGCACAGGCCTTAGCAGTCAACTTACTACCATTGTTTTCTCAGTGGAAGGAGCATCAGATTTCTGTTTAAATTCACGTCTCTCTTCTCATAGATTAGTACAACTCTCAGACTCGTCAGGGAAGTGTCTCTTGTGTCGTGGATGGTGGTTAACGCAGAAACCCACACTAGGTCAAGGCGCAAAGTGAGTATGTCTGGGAAATGCTCAGCATCAAATTGGACTTTTACATCATACCCCACCCAGACAAGGCTCAGGAACCGTCAAGAAAGAGGAGGCAGAAAGATTCTAAGAGCCAGAGGTCTGTAAGAATGAGGCAAAGCAGGCAGGGTCTTACGGACAGGACAGAACCACTGTGCGCATGACATCACACCAGCCTTTGTGGCCTACACAAGATCAAGCCGGTGGACATTCTGGAACTTTTGGGTCAGGGGGCAGGGCTCACAGGTGCCCACCTCTGGTTAAGGAACTATTGACAGTTGATGGTTTCCAAGGATGACGTCAGTGTGGTCCTTGGTAGGTGCACCGTGCTCCAGTGAGTAGCCCCACACCCGGGGCTTATGGAAAGCACAAATTGGATTCAGGATTATAAAACAGCTAAAAAGAGGATATGAAATGGTGAGGGGAGTGGGTGGGTCACGGAGTATTAAGGGGATGGGTAGAGGGTGGATATGATCAGAGTATATTGTTTGCATGTTTAAAATTTTTAATTAAAATACGAGCTTAAAAAATTAGACTTGTAGGGGACTGGAGAGACGGGCTCAGAGGTTAAGAGTACTGATTGCTCTTCCAGAAGTCCTGAGTTCATTTCCCAGCAACCACAGGGTGGCTCACAACCATCTGTAATGGGGTACCATGCCCTCTTCTGGTGGGACTGAGGGGAGCGACAGTATATCCTACATTAAATAAATAAATCTTAAAAAAACCAAACCAAACCAAACCAAAACAAAAAAAGATCAAATGTCACTCAGAGTCTTAACTGATTCTTTAGTCATATCTGTTAACACCAAAGAGGCCTGATCAGGGCTTAGTAAGCAGGTCTTAAATAAATGACAGAAACAATGAAAAAAACTTTTTTTTTCTCAATTTTCCTTTGTTCCTTTTTGGGAAATGGGTGGTGGTGAGTCTATAGCAAATGTATTTATTACATTTTTACAAATTTACATTTTATTTTTTAAATTTTACATGTAATTTTACAAATTTATCTACATATTTACAAGTGTAAATGAACATTACATTTATTTTCCATTGTTTATTTGTTTATTGCATTCTGACTAAATGAGACTAAAGATGACCAAAGTCTTTCTTAGTTCAAGACCCCATGGTATTATCAACCTCTCTCTGCTCTCTGCCATATGGTTCTCCCTGTCTCATAGACTCTGAAACAAACATTCAAAAATATATATTTATATGTGTACATATGTGCATATGTATGTATAGGGAGAGAAAGAGATTGAGGCTTTATATATTCACAGTCTGTATTTATTGCCCCTTGTTGATTGTGAAATATTTGCTAACCATCATGTTATGATGATGTTCTAGCTTTTCTTTTTTGAGATTTATTTTACTCTGTATATTTAGATGTATACCTCTTCTGGGGCAGATTTTTCCATGTGTGTATCAGGTCAGGTAAGAATCAAGATGGTTTCTTTATTGACTATCCAACGGACAGAGAACCATCTGTAGAAAAAAAAATCCTTATTCCTGCAGTGCATGGTCTGTCACGATCAAACAATGTCATATGCATCTGGACTCTTCCATTCCATTGACCTATTACTCAATTTTTATGATATTCTGTTCTGTATAAATTAATATTGTTTTACTATACCCCGCTGCTCTCTGGGGTACAAGCTTTCGCCATTGAGCAATGGATTATTTTATTTAATTTTGAACCTTTGCATTTGCATATATTTCAGAAATTCATAGACTTTGAAAGAGATTAAAGCAGGATTGTGTTTTGTGTACAGGTAAATTTGGGAACGCTATAAGTTTTATAATATTGAGCTGCAGAGTTCATAAATGGAGTCTAACTCTGCATTTATATCTTTTAGCATTTCTCTCAAAATATTTGAGAAGAATTTTTTGAAGTCCTATAGATTTCTGTGATGTTATACTTAGGTATCAAATTTGCAAACTATTATTTTTGACTTTGTTTTGGTGTAACAACTTGCCTATACTTGAAAATGAGAAACTAAGAATGTTTTTCTTCGGGACAAAGTATTACGTACGCTGTTTGGCCTTGAAGCTGCTGTGTAGCTGGCTTGGTGCTGGGATCACAGGTATGTAATGATCACCACATGTATTTGTACCAAGGATGTCACTCAGGGCTGCATTTGCTAGACAAGCACTTACCAACTAAGCTGAACTCAGTCCAGAGAATGTTTCTTAAATGACACATTGTACATCAGTTTCACAATAACTTGAATTTTGTACCAAGCTAGAAACTTTGTAAAGCATCTCCCCCCAACCATGGATCTCTGTAACTGTTTCTTAGTATGAACATTGAAGATCCATTATAAGCTTAATATACAACTTATATATAAGGCTGCTTGAAACCAAAAATCATTTATTTGATCAAACATGGATCTAGGTCTTTCTGGGAAGGTATTTTGTACATTGGAGCCTCTAACGTGTCCACCCTGCATAAGGGAGTTCACTATGGGTCATCTGTGTGGACCTGGATGGCTAGATAGCAAGCCTCCAAGCCTGAAGACCTGAGTCTAGTCCCCAAGCTCTACAGTGGAAGAATACTCAGTCCTCCAAGTCATCCTTGGCCTCTTCATGTGATCCATGGCATGAGCTCCCTTATAAACATAGCACACACAATAAAACAAATGGATAGAAATGCAATTAAAAGGGTTAGTTAAAGAAAGATCAACAAACAGGAAAACTTTGAACTCAGCCCTCGAACTACAGTCAAGGTTAACTGTGGTTAGTAGAGAGAAAACGAGGCCAGCAGGAACCACAACAATGCCATCTCTGCCTTTGTGCGTCATAGGAAGAATTCTGGCTCTTTCAACGTGTCTCAGACATGAGACATTTTCTTGGGAGAAACATTTAACTAATTAATGTACATTTTGACTGATGTTGGACCTTGTAGAACTTGTCGGTGTTACATCTTCATGTCTCACAGTGCTGTAGAGAAGCGGAACTCTAATTCACATTTTCCACATAAACTATCTAAGATGCCCATGGAGGCTGAGATGTACATGTCTTGAATACTTCTTAAGATTATATTTGGAGGAAACAATGTTTATATTGCCAAAATACATTTTTGTGAGGTCTTTTTTTTCTTGTGTGATTATCAAATAATATTTTGAGGTAGACAGGACAGTGTTATGAGAGTAAATGTGCCCAAGTGAGGAAACAGGTTCAAGGTTGAATTTCACCAGTGTTTAGACACAGCAGCCACAAGCCCTGGGCCCCAGCCACCAGTGCCTCAGCCAGCGCAGAATCACCTAGCCTACGCAGCACAGACCTCACCCTCTTGTCTTTGCACTGTCCCTCTTCCCGTAGTTTCTGGGTTGTTGATTTGGGGGAAGGGATGCCCAGGTAAGATACACTCTGGCTGTGTTCTTGAGGTTATTTGCAGAAGAAATAAGGATTTGGATAAAGTTGATAAAACTGATGAAGAGGATTACCTCCCCTGATATGGGTGGACCCCAGCCCATGTATGGAAAGCTCAGATAAAACAAAAACTGGGAGGAAGATTCTTTCTCTCTTCTTGAGCTGAGATAGCCACCTTCTGCCTTGGGACATCTGAGTTCCTGGTTGTTAGAACTTTGTTCTTAAGGACTCGTGGCTCCAACTTTCTTCATTCCCATGGATGGCATGTGGCATGTTGGGAAACTTAACCTCCTCTCTCATTGTAAGAGTCAGCACCCATGACAAGACTTTTGATCTGTCATCTATCTATCTATCTATCTATCTATCTATCTATCTATCTATCTATCTATCTATCATCTATCTGTCTGTCTATCTATCTATCTATCTATCTATCATTTATCTATCATCCATCATCTATCTACCTATTATCTATCATCTATCTTTCCATCATCTATCTATCTATCTATCTATCTATCTATCTATCTATCTATCTATCTCCTTATCACCTCATCTATATCTGTCCATCTATCAATCATCTATTTATATGTTATCTATTAATCATATATTTATGTATTTTGTTACTTTTAGTTATCTATGTATCTTTGTGTCATCTTTCTATGTAATCTATGAATCATCTATCTCTGTCTGTATCTATCAGTCAGCTCTCTCTATGTAGTATCTACTGACCGCACATTTATGTCTCTGAATCTGTCATCTGTTGTCTAGGAAGCTGTGCATCTTTGTATCGACATCTATTGTTTCTATGTATGTATTTATAATTTTCTACTATCTATCTACAGATCTTTGTATTATCTATCTATCATTTACATATGTATTTATCATCTGTCTATCAATAATCTGTCTATATATCTATCATGTGTTTATCATGTATCTATTAATCTATCTGTCTGTTTGTCTATCTATCTCTATCTCTCATCTGTCTTCTATCTAGTTATCATCTATGTACCTCTATTTCTGTGTATTAATCTACCATCCATTGCATATCAATTAGCCAATCAATCATCTATCTGTTCTACTAATTATATTTTTCTGGTGGCAAGTGACTAATACATGCTTTTAAGTCCACCTTCTGAGGCTAACTGTCCAGCTTCTGGGGTTTTTTGGATCTCTGTTCTCAAGGTCACCACAGCTGGAATTGGGCTGCATCTGTCACACGGATCTAGGACTGCTGAAAGAATATCTTGCTGGACTATATCTACTGAAATAAGTGATTCTCTCCCTGACAGGCAGGGAAAATACATTGCAAGTAAGGTAAAACTTTGGTTCTCCAGATGAAAGGGAGCCAGCTCTCAACTCTCAGTCTGAGAGACGTTCTGTCTTTCCTGCAGAGACAGAGCTACTTGTGGAACAGTCTGTTGTTAAGCACCTTCCTTGCTTCCTCTACCTATGGGGAATAAAGAGGTCATGGTAACAGCTATTGTTGATTGAGTGCTGACTCAGAGAGGACGTCTCAAGCCTATACTGACTGCCTCATTAAGACTTCTGAAGCTGTGTCACAAAGCAACAAGGGGAAAATGAGGCCAGGCAGGATACATGAAGGAGATGTAAGTTTTCTGTGTAGTAATGAGCCCGAGCAGAGCCTGGTCATGCATGTGGATACGTGCATGTTTGACACCTGGTGATTCCATTTACTCTCAGCTAAAGCAAGAGAGAGGCCACTTAATCCTGAACTTGAAAACTGTTCTTGAGCCACAGATAATGCCCCGATTGAACTCTCCTAGGGAGTAAGCTGAGTCTGCTTGTTTCTCTTAATTACCCTTGCAGGAAGTCTTGCCTCACACCCAGATTCTCCCAAGTCAAAACAGCTTTTTAAACTAATCCCTAATGGACTTCAGCTCAGAGTAACTGGGTCTACAGTGGCCTTCAGGCTGTTGTGTGTCTACTCAAAGAAGAGATCACTAAAAATCTTCTCCAAGAGCTTTGGCCTTCAGGGAAAACATCACATTCAAATGAAGCAGTTGGCTATCTTCTTTGGTGATAGCTGACACCAAATGCATATAGTAAATAATATAAAGGATAAATAAGTATAGAAAACTTAACAAAGTATGCTATGTCACATAGAGTTGTGGTCAGAAAAACATCAAGTAAGGCTTGAGTAGTTGCAATGAGTATTTGACCAGGGTATTTGTTCTGATATTAATAGCAACATTGAAAGACATATTTACAAGGTACTCACGTATCAGTTACTTTAAATCATTTTGCGATAGATTTGTGGGGGAGGTGGTCAAGGGGAGCTCTTCATCCAGTTTAGAATTTCTGGATTAAAGTGATGAGAAAGATACTGGTTGCCATGAAGTGACAAGAATGATATTCTAGGAATATTCATTGGCAAGTATCAAATCTATTAAATTTCAGATATTATGTCAGAGGGTATCTGAAGCTTCTATCATTTATTTAATGAAATAGTTGCTTGCTTTTTAGAGAGTGGTTCAATGAATATGTTTTATAATACACCTTTCTGGAGTTGAGTTATATCTGGTATGGTATAATCTTTATACAAAAAAAAATTACTTTCACTGTCTTGTATTTTTGTCAGTAAAATGTCTTTGGAGAAATGCATGGCTGGATCAATAACTGTCATCCCTCAGGTATTTTCTAGCAGGCTTTTTCCTCCCATAAATCCATACATTTTTAAAAGCACAAGATATATTTTTTGTAATTTGAAAATGTTATTCAGGCACTTGTTTATAGTCAGAGCCTGTTATCTTGCATGAACATTCTCCCTGAACATGCACCAGGTACATTTCTTGTATTTCAGCTGTCAATATGAAGTGTACTTACATTTTCCTTCTGCATCGGTTTTCTTTGTTCAATTTTCAACACATTTCATTTGCTTTGATAACAGATAGTGCCTCATTCTGCAATTACTTGCAAGAAAATGACTTCTGCGGTTTTGTACTTTCAACTCATATTAAAAATACACTAATAAGCTTGTTGTCACAGGAAACTCTTTGTGTCAGACTCAGTGTAGCATCTGAAGGACTGTCAAGACGCTAGACAGTTCCATCCCTGAACACTACTGATATTTAGGTGTTGAATTATCTGCACAAGGGGGAAACGTCCAGGGCTATTGTCTTACTCAACCCTTTGTGGAAGTCCAACTACTTCCAGGTCAGGAAACATCCCAGGCTGTGGAAAGGCTTTTCACAGTTAGGTAAAGTTGAAGTCCATGGTTGACAGGGTAACATGGAAGAACCTTCCAGACATGATGTGTTAAGTTACTTGAGATGCCTTTCCTGGGAGAGTGTTGTATATGTCTCCACTGTTTCTGTCTGTATACCGAAACCCAACATTATATAAACAAAATGTCCTCATTAAAACTCAAAAACTTGGGGATTATAGAAGGGGATAGAAAATAAAGAAAAGTCAACAGGCTGTTCATTGGCTATCACTGTCAACATTTTTTATGTGTCTTATGATCTCCTGTACATATTTAAAGATCACTGAGATATGTACATATCATTTTGTACCCTTTAAAAATATTTCCCATGATGATCATTTGTTATTCATTTTTATAGCCATAACTGACCACACAAAGGCTCATAAACAGATTCCTGGAGTTTAGCCTTGACAATGACAAACTACATTCACATTTAGTTTTCTTCTAAAAATATTTTGTTACATTTAGTTACTTATTTGGGGAGATACACAAGAGCTAGAGTGCACACTTGGCATGGCCTTCAGAAGACTGACCACAGGAGTGAGCCTGCCCTTTCAGTACATGGGTCCAAGGGCTTGAGGTCCAGTCATCAGGCTTGACAGCAAGTGCCTCTCACCATGGAGTAACTTTTGGTAATGGGAAACATCTGAGCCACACCACAGTAGAGATGGCTGAGTATTACTTTAAGCCATTGCTGCATGCCTCAAGAATTCACTTTCTGTTTTTCATTTCATTTTGTATGTTAATAACATAAACAGCTTCTGGTATGTTTGTGTTTATGTGGTGTGCATACTGTGTGTGTGTGTGCACACATGCATGCGGGTTTGTATGTTCCTGTGGGTATGTGCATGTGTACATACACATTGTATGTGCAGGCCAGAGGTAAGCATCTATCACTCTTCGGCATATTTTTCAAGGTAAGGTTCTCTTATTGAACCCAGAGCTCATGGATTCAGCTAGGCTGAATGATCATTGGCTGGCCAATGATCTGTGTGCTCCTTATCATTCTGGGCTTTTGTGGGGATGCTCTGGAATCAAACTCAGACCCTAATGTTCATATGACTGGTGCTTTCCCAGCTGAGCCATCTCCTCAGCACTCAATAATCTTTCGACAAAATTGCATGGATAAATTTGTTACAATAAAATATAAGCGATGCATCAGGGTGACCCTCTTGCATATTACTGATAATTATTTTGAAGAAGCCTGGGAAGCACAAACTCAAACAAACTCACAGCCGGTGCTGAGACTCTCCTCAGTCTCTGTTAGGGAAGACCTTATATTTGTGATCACCAGTCACATCTGCTATATAACCCTGACATCCAAACTCAAGGAAGAATTTTCTATCACTCAGATTACCTTAAAGATAAATAAACGAACTTATGTGCAAGAGTTGAACTCGGTGTATCGCCAGGTGGCTTTTTCTTTGCTGACGTTGATAGACTATCTTTAATTACAATGCTTTTTAAAAAATTACTTGCTTTTTATTACATGTTCTCACATGTAATTGTTTTCACATGTATGTGGAAGTCAGAGGACAACTTGGAGAAGTCAATTCTCTTCTACCATGTAGGTTTTTCCATCAAACTTAGGTCATCAGTCTTGTCAGGAAGGACCTCTATCTTCTGAGCCATCTCCTGGGCCCCAGTTTCACTAGTTTTGAAATGAAACTCCTGGGAATCCTCTCCTGACCCAAGCTGTGGTGAGGAGGAGGTGCCTGCTGGCCCATGTGTGATGCCAATTGACTGATAGCGTGTTTTCATTTTTCTGTTAGCTTTGTAGACATATGACTTGAGTATAATAAAACTTAATATTAAGCATAGAATTTTGTAACTTTGGACAACTCTTTATAGTATTGTAACCACACTAACCTGCAATAGCTAATCTTGGACGTTAACTTGACATACCTGGGAAGAAGAAACTTCAATTGAGAAATCGCCTCGATCAGATGGGCCTGAGAGTTTGTCTAGAGAGGCATTTCCTTGATTGATAATTAATATAGGAGAGCCCAGCCCACTGTGGGCAAGACCATATCTAGGAAGCTAAGCCTCTGGCAACATAAGAAAGGTATCTGAGCATGAGTCTGTAAGAAGCCAGTAAGTGCTGCTCCTCCATGGTTTCTGCTTCAAACTCTTCCATGAGTCAGTCCTGCCTTGGCTTCCCTTTGAGGATGTGTTATCTTGCAAGCTAACCTTGTTACCTTGGTCATGGCGCTTATCACACAGACAGAAAGCAAACTGAGACATTGACTGGTATCAGAAGTGGGTGTTGCTTTAATGAACTTGACCATGTTGTTTTGGGGGGAGGATGTGGAATGATTTTGGAGCTGTGGACTTGGAAAGCCATTGAGTACTCAGAGCTGCTCATGAGTGATCCTGTGGGAGCCTGGAAGACAGGAATGCTGGAAGAAATGCAGACAATACTGGCCTGGCTTGTGAAGAGTTTCAGAGGGACGCAAAGACTGTATTGTAGCTGTTCAAGCATCTGTGGAAGTAAAACATTCTATGTTTTATTGGGACAATGGATCCTGGTTAGCTGGAGCTGAAAAATCAGTAGTGATTAAGAGACTAGAATCACTAAGGCAAAATCTTCTGGAAAGTATTTCCTTAGGGTCAGCATGGAAAAACTGTGGTGGTGGTGGGGACATGACTGCATCTCATGCTGGCAGCTGAACTTGAGGATGCATGTAGTACCGGTTTCGAAGGCATGAGAGACTTAACATTGAGGAGATTGTGGAAAGAGGCTAAGGCCCAGTTCCATATGATAGGGTTGGAGTCCCTGAGGAGAGGCCACTGGTAGAAGTGAAACCTCAATTACAGTGGAGACTCCATGATATTGGAGATGTCAGGACCATGGGATGATTACCAAGGATATCCAAAGTATGAGTGGAGTCAACCCGAGCTTACAGGATACCGGGAGTGTGTGCTGTTGGATGGCAGAGCTGGAGAAATGGGGTTATCCAAGCCCTTTGGAGTCCAGAAGATTATGAGTGAGTCCTATGTCTCTGACAATGAACTTTTTATACAGTTTGATCTTGATTTTGCTTTGATCTGATTATAACTATGCCCTGGCTCTTCTTTCCTGGAATATGTTGTAACTTGTATTTTACTGTACAGGGTCCCACAGTTAAGAGACTTTGGATTTTTTTAAAGAGAACTTGCACATTTGAATCATTTGGAATTTTCAATGATGGTGGAACTTTTAAAGTTAGATTGTACGTTATAGTGTAATTTTAATATTAACCCGAGTTCTTGGGGACAAGAAAGGAAAGGTTATGGCTTAGCAGTGATCTATTTGTGTGTCAAATTGACAAAGGAATTGACTTGTGATGGCAAATCTTGGTTGTCAACTTGATACACTTGGGAAGAGGGAACCTTAGTTGTGGAAGTGCCTTCATTAGCTTGGTCAAGGTGAAGCTTTGGGGCATTTCTTAATTATTAATTGATGTGGAAGGGTTAAGCCCACTTGGGCAGTGTAACTACTAGGCAGGTGAGCCTGGGCTGGAGAGATGCTCTGTGGTTAACAGCACTTGTTGCCCTTTCAGGGGACCCAAATTCATTTCAAGCATTCACATAGTAGCTTATCATCATCCATGACTCCATTACCAGTGGATCTGTGGGTACCAGGTATACACATGGTTCACATACATGCATGCAGGCAAGACATTCATACATATGAAATAAATGAACCTTAACTATTTTCAAAAGAAAGGTAGATAAATGTGAGCCAAGGAAAAAGCCAATGAGCAGCAGAGTGTTCGTCTGTGGGTTTTGCACCAGGTTCCTGCTTGACTTACTTTGATAATAGACTGTAGCCTGAAAGTTGTCTCTTTGCAAAGAGTATCTTAATTCTTGCCGCCACTAGCACTGGTTTCCTTTTTATCAACAGAGTATGGATTTTCTACACTTGAAACTTTATAGTCTTCTGTGTCTTAGTTCTCTCTCTTAAAAGTAAGTTTCTTGAGCACTTCTATGTTGAATATAAGGTTCTTGAACATATCTTTGTTGTATGTTACTAATTCTTTGCTCTTTGTTGCTGATTAATATTTTGTTGTATGAATATAACATTGTTAGCTTATTCTCTCATCAGTTGTTGGATATATTTATGTATTTCCAGTTTTAAAAACTCATTAATATTATGAGTAAAGAACTGAACTTAAAGGCATGTCTTTGAATGGACATATATTTTAATTTCTCTTGGGTAAGTTCTTAGAAGTGGAATTAAAGAGTCACACAACACACACACACACTGAGGGTTTTACTTGTGCTATGATTACAGTGCATATTTTTAAGCATGCCTTGCATTTGTGCACCAGACATTGATGATTACAAAGCACTTAAACTATTATATTCTGGTTATCAAAATCTCAAGGCCCTGAAATAGGATGCCTGAGACAACATATTTCACATCCCAGCATCTCTTCTAATGATCGATGCATTAATCAGAATCACTGCTGACAGCATAGTAAATACTTGTCGAAATAAACTTATTAAAAATACATTAGTTCTAAATAAAATCGTGTATTGATTTGTCATTTGTTCTATTAATAGGAAACTTTACACCTGCTCTCAAATCATCTAATCAAAAATACCTGTTTCCCAGACAGGCTGAAGTTAAATGATTAGTATAATTTTTCTACGTGTGGAAGAAAGGGGCATAGCTCATCAGCATGCACTGTGCAGCTTGTCTTATTTCCAGAAAAGCAACGAGGAGAGTAGCTATGAAGGGTAATTGAGATTCCTGCACAGGATGGGAGATCTATGTGAATGGGGAAAGGCAGCCTTTCTCTTTTCCATAAGTGTATAGATGGACCAGCAGGGGTTGAGACTGTATATCCCCTCTGTTTTAGCTCTGTTGACCTCCCAGAAGCTGAGAAAGCATAAATGTAGTAAGGTATTCAAACCCCAGCAGAGACCTATGTGACAATTAGTAGTCACCTAGAATGGAAACAGTGACAATCTCACAACCCAGAGAGGATTTACACAGTTTCAAATTTAAGAGTGTATCCCTTTAGTGTGACTTTGTTACTTACTGTTGTTAACTCACTGCCCCAGGATCTTTTTTAGAAAGTGTATAAATTGGGTTGGTTGAAAGGCAATTAGCTAGGTGATAGTTTTTATTTTTAATTAAGCCCTGTCTTACTTCAACATCTCCCTAGGAGTCTGATACATGTTGCAATTCATTCTGAGGGCTTAAACCTACTTCCAACACTCCCTCAATA
>NW_021604595.1:1991350-2011792 GCF_004785775.1 Grammomys surdaster
TAGAGTAGTTAGAGAATGATCAGAAGCACGTGAATATGGAGTTCAGGCCCTTCGCTTTGCCTGCCAGATGCGGTCTAGTCTTCTGATGAGTACCCATCCTTTCTGCGCAGCTGCACCACCTGCTCAGCAGTGAGTCTGAAGTCACCCATGCTGCTACTCTCTGACTTGGATCTCACAGGCCACAACAGACTGCTGGCTAGATCCTGGTACCCAGGTCCCTTCTCTACACATAATCCTTTTTACTCAGTACTTATCAAGAGAGATCCCGGCAGCTCTACTACCAGAAGCAGTGCACCAACAGTCATGAGGGATTGAAACCTAGGAGGAGAACACAGTGCCTCACCTGGGCCGGCCCTGAACCCTCATTTACCACCATTGTTGTAGCTAACATGACTTTGAATGGATCTGGTTCGGGCTCTGACTTTCAAAAGGCTTCTGCAGGCAGTCAGTGTAACTGGCTTATGTCACTAAAAGCAAAACCAGCACCGGAATCTAGCTTTCTATCCCATGCACATTCCATTAAATTACACTATGTCTGCCTTTGGAACCCTCCCCTCTGAGTTCTCTTAACTTTGATAATGTACCAAAATGAAGTTTGATTTTCTACCTTGGGTAATAAGCCATGGTGATTGGGTAGTTACTGCTAGGTCTCTAGAAGAGTCTCTTCAGGCAGGGATGATTTATGTGATTAGCTGGATTGAAGCTTAGGGAACAGTGCCCGGAGCCGTCTCATGACCTCAAGTCGACCATTGAAATGTCAGGACTTAAAAAGTTCAGGGCCTTTGCAGAGGCTTTAAACATGAGCCAGCTGAGGACATGAAGACTCCTACTCGGAGAGAATTTACTTCCATGAGGAAAGCAAAAATCTTCTATAAGCAACTAGTACAACTTGTTTATGTCTGTGTTTGTGAAAAACTTCAGTGCACAGTTGTTTTATCTTCCCAGGATGTGATCTAGATGGCCACATCCCTGTCACATGTGCTAAAGCCTAGAAAACCAATATACACATTTTTGTCATTTGAAAGGGAGGGAGGTGTTCTAGTTAGAGTTGACTGTCGACTTGCCATACCCTAAAGTCAACCCAGAGGCGAGTCTTAATTGAGATATTGCCCAAATCAGATTGGCCTGTGGATGTGTCAGTTCTGGGGTGGGGTGGGGATTCTCTTGCTTCTTAATTGATGTAGGAGGACCCAACCTACTGTGAGTGGCATCATTCCCTAGGCAAGTTGTTCTGTGCTGTTTAAGAATGTTAGCTGCATATGAACCTGTGAGCCAGCCAGCAAGCCGTGCTCCTCCTTGGTTTCTGTTGTGCTTTCTTGGCTGTGAGTGAGTTCCTGTGTCAGAAATGACGCGGTGTGGATTAGCAGGAATGCATGGCTTAACATTTATGCCCTGACTGCTCTCAGTAATGACCCAGAAGCTAAAATAAAGCCTCCTCTCCCCTAAGTTGTTTCAATCATGCTATTTAGCACAGAAACGGGACACAACTAGACAAGCAAGAGAAAGAAGAGTAAAGAATAGTGGTCATTTCAAGTCACAAATTAACTTATTTCTTTATTTATTCAGTTTCCTAGACAGGGACTCGGAATTTCCATTGCCTTTTCATTAGTTCTCCATCTTTACTCCTGCCTTTATTGGTTGTACTTTCCTATGTGTATAGTTAGTTGCTTAGCATTTGTCTTCCACAGATGGGATGAAGTCCAAGTTCCAGATAGAGGTGTCTGAGGACCTCTCTGCTTGTTCCCAGTTCTCCTTTTCAGCCATCTCCACTTCCACTCCTTCATGTGCTCTGGTGAGCTGGCTGTCTTGTTGACCATGGTGCCTTGATTACAGAGGTAGGGCTTACTCATCAGACAATGCCATCTCCACTGGGGTCTTTTCTGGGATGCTTCCTAAAGACTTTCCAAGTGCCTGTGGGTAGCAAAGGGTGAGCATCGTGAGCATCATGTGATGATTTTCCTACATTCTTGTCTCTTCCAACAACAGAGAATTTGTATCTGGTGCAACGGATAGACCTGGGAGCAGAGCCTGCCTAAGATAAGCATACAATAAACTGTTCAGTGAAATAGACACCTGGGGGAACAAACCATCTTTGACTAAATTTCCCCTTCCTTCCCAAACAGTCTGAGTCAATGACCTAAAAGAGTCTGTCAGACAAACTAGTTTTAGTGCTTGATTAACCAAACATGCAAAGGACACTGGAAAGCTGATGGATATCAATGGTGTTGTTATGCCATCCACTTGGTGATTACGTAGGCTACGTAATTGCCCTGTGGGGTGTAGTACCTGCACATGGCTGCTAGTAGCTGTGCATGTTTGTGTGGCTTTCTTCTTTTACTACTTTCTTCTGAGATAGTAACAGTCATTTCCTTTCCCTCCTTGTTACCTGGTTCATATTTGATTAGTGTTGCCACATAGAAGGCTTTTCTATGACTCAGTGGAGCAGGGGGATTTTTATACCTAGACACTAAGTCCAAATGTTCTAGCACAAGCATCATTTGTGTTCATAGCAGTAGCCTCTGGCAGACAGATATTGTATGCAATGTCAGGAGGTCTGATTCCCTGAGGAATGAAGTATCACTGCCTCCTCACAGAAAGGACCATGATGGGCATTTAGTTCTCTTATAAGCCTCTCAGTTAATTTAAAAACAAACGAACAAAAACCCAACAATATCAGGCTCAGGTTGCTTAACACGTGTTAACACATCTGGAAATTCTCCAGCTTTTCTTTCCTTTCTTATTCATAGGCTGTAAGCATTCACAAGGCAGGGACAGACACTGATAGGGACTAGACCATCGAAGACTGGTGGTGGCTTGCTTAACAATGGAAAGAATATCTCCATTCCTAGGGGATTCTCTAAACAATGGCATAAAAGAGGAAAAAGTCGAACCTGTAGAAATATATTTGTTTTTTTTTTTTTTTGTCTTAGTTAGGGTTTTACTGCTATGAACAGACACCATGACCAAGGCAATTCTTATAAGGGCAACATTTAATTGAGGCTGGCTTACAGGTTCAGAGGTTTAGTCCACGATCATCAAGGCAGGAACATGGCAGTGTCCAGGAAGGCATGGTACAGGAGGAGTTGAGGGTTGTACATCTTCATCTGAAGGCTGCTAGCAGAATACTGGCTTCCAGGCAGCTAGGACGAGGGTATTAAAGCCCATGCCCACAGTGACACACCCACTCCAACAGGGCCATGCCTTCTAATAGTGCTACTGCCTGGGCCAAGTGTATCCAAACCATCACATTCTTTTAAAATAGTTTTAAAATTACATTTGTATATGGTATGTGCATGTGTACTCATGTACGGCTGTGCACATGAGGCGGTCAGAAGATGATGTGTATGAGTCAATTGTTTCTGTCTACCATTTGGGATACCAAGGATAGAACCTGGGTCTTCAGGCTTAATGGTAAGCACTTTCTCTACTGAGCCATCTCACTGGCTACTATATATCTTTAAAATTCTCAGCATATTTATTCTCAATATACATGTTGGAGCTGAGCCTATGATACTACTTCTGCTCAGACAGTTAACAACAGCAAAGCCAGAAGACCTCATCTGCCTGCTTGACTTAGTTTGGACTGTTTGGGGGACAAAATAAGTAAGCAGGTGGAGTTTTTCCGTCCCTTTTTCTTTGGTAAATACTTATTTAGTGGTTACTGGGGAATCCTTGGGGAATTAGTCAGATGTGGGATAGAAGCCCTGTGTTGACTGTGTCGCTCTTGGGATATTGCTCAACATTTTCAAACTTTGGTTTCTAAACTAGGGCTCGTGTACCTGGTGTTGCACAAGTGGCTGTGACTGCTAATATTGTCGTTACTCTTGTTTCCAAGATGGCTTCCAATCTGAGGTAGACATGGCCTGTTCCTTGCTCATAAGGACTGTCATCTGGCTTGAAGGAGAAAACTAAATACGTTGTAAGGTGGGATACTTTCCAGCATAATGGATAGGCATAAACCAGACATTATAGAATTAGAAACTATGTAAATTCGGATTAAACAGGGCTAGTGGAGAAGCTTTGTAAAATTGAGGTGTCTTGACCAAGCCTCAGGAATAAGGAAGATTTTAAGGAGAGAGGGGACAGAGACTGACTGTCATCAGAGCCAACCTGCACCTTCTTTAGCCTGCTGGATTTCCATGGTTTCTATTGTATTCCTCTTTATGTATCCAGTGTTTCTCAGTGAAGAATACAGTGCTGTCATTTGCAGAGACTCATCCTGTATTACCACATTGTGTGTAAGTCTTGTGAGGATGGCACAGAGGAGGCCCTGTGACCTTGGGGTACTGGTATTTCATGATCTGTTTGTAATGATCAAGGCCTAGTGGATTAAGTAAGACTTGGTCAGCTTGGAAAGCATGTTTCTGGCTGGACAGAAAAACACCAGAGAGACCCTGTCTGTAGGATTATTTTGGAGAGGTAGTTCCCTTTGGAAATGTGGAAATTGACAGAGAAGTTGTGGGGACCTTTTAGCACAAGTCCTTGATGTGGTCCAGGAGTTCCTTAAGGCACACCTGGGATTGCATCTCAGCTCTGTCCCTTGTCAATAATTGATCTTGGGCAGGTCAGTGGCCTGTCTGAATTTAGTGCCATCAGTAACACACTCGATAGTAAATCTCCCCATATCACTGCTATGGGAATGAGAGGAGACAGCTGCCAGGCAGGTAAAGATGTGGGGTGTGGAGCCAGAGAGTCTTAGTTTCTCTTTCTTTCTTGTTTTCTGTTTCTCTGTTCCCACCATCACTGAATATTTATAGATAGCAAACATGAGGGCTGGCAGTGCAGCTCTAGGGTAGAAAGCTCCTCTAGCATGGAGAGAATGTCATATACAACCCCTAGAAGAGAATCAAAAAGTAAGAGATGGAATGGAGAGAAAGATGGAGAGAGAGAGAATAGATAGATAAGTATTTCAGTTGGTATCAACTATGATCAAAGGCATCCAGAATAACAACTGGACAGCCCAGACTTCCAGAGGCTTAGCATGGAGGTAGCCATGGTAACCAGTGGTTGCACTCCTTGCCTCCCAGAGTGGTAAAGTTCTGCTAAAGAACAGTGTGGTCAAGGTCCTATCCTGGTTTGTTGACCTCCCTCATTAGGAGAACCCCTGTCCAGTGCTGAAATTGAATGAAAGAACATGTTAAGTAAGAATATGTAAGCAAACCTATTCCTTAATGTGAAATTAAGTAAGTCGATCTCTTACTTCTCTTGGTGGTGGTTTGAAAGAGAAATTTGTTTCACAAGGAAAACAGCATTAGGACTGTGCTGACAGTTGAAGATTTTGTGGGAAGGATGGTGGAAACAGGCTTGAGGGGGGCAGGGACATTTACTCAAGGTCACTGGACTCAGAAATTAAACGTTTATTTTACCTGAGTATAAGTGGCTCCGTCTTAGTGTAGTATAATTTCCCATTTTTAAATTGCTTGCTTAATGGGCCATGGTGAATTGTGCACACTGGCTCTCCCTGGCACACGTAATGATGTGTTCTTAGGGCTGGCCCAAGAGCACCCCTGGCTTCATTATCTGCTGGTTCTCTGTTGTTCTTCATCCGAGTCTGCAAAAGGCAAGTGGACCAGCTGAGGCAGAGGGCATGAGGAAGGCAAATGTGCACCCAACGTGGGTCTGGAGCCCAAGGGTCCTCAATCCCATGGCCTCACTCTTCTCCTAAACATGGTATTTGAACCAGATGGGAACGCTGTTTCCCTAAGGAGAAGAAATTGGAAGTCAAGATCAAGTCAACTATCGTTTTGACTATAAATATGAAAGGATGGACCATTAATGGTTAAGAGAGTCTTGTCTAAATTTATCTGTCAGCTTTACGGTTGGATTTCAGGCTTGCTTCACAAGAGGAAACACAAGCCTCGTATTGTAAATCTAGCTAAGAACTCAAGGTTGTTGAGTTCAATGGACCCCATGGGTGAACCTACTGCCATTATTTTGCTAAATGAGCAAAATAACAAACTGTTTTCTAAATTCATATCTCCCTACCCATAAGTTAATGCAGTTCTCAGACCTCCTCAGAGAGGTGTCTCTGTGCAGGGATCAGCGGTTAATGCAGAAACTCAAAGTACGGAGAAGAAGTGTCAGCAGGGTGCTCAGCAACAAATGGGATACTTAAGTCACCATTGGCACCCAAGGCTCAGGGCCCACTGTCTAAGACAGAGACAAAAAGACTGTAGAAGCCAGAGGTCGGGGAGCACTGGACTAAAGCTGGTTCTGACAGGACTACTCCCCTCTTGGTCTCACAGCAGATGTAGTTGCTGCACAAGACCAAACCAGTCAAGATTTAGAGAAGGGAGAGGCTCGTGAACCACCACCTTTAACTGATGAGCCGTGAACAGTTGGCAGCTTGTAGGAGAAGGAAGGTGAGTTTTTTCCAAAGCATAGGGCCCCTGGTAGATGGACCATGCTCCAGTGAGTATCTCCACACCCAGGAAATATGAACAGTACAGATTAGACTTAAGTTATTTTAGAAAAATAAAAAGAACATGAAGCAGGTGGGGGTAGGGAGATAAGGGGGTAAATCTGGGAGGAGTTATAAGGAGGTATGGGGGATGGGCTCAGAACGCATTGTATAAAATTGTCAACAGAAGTGACATTTTTCAAACTTCGATTTGTGTTTGACGCATGTGTGGACCACTGTGCTTGTGTGGGTTTGTGCTGGCGATATCTTACGAAAGACACATTCAAAGGTTTCTGCCATTGGATAAAGATCACCTGCAAAGGTTTGTGGGGGAAACTCTTCTAATTCTGTAAATGGCACAACTGGATACGTGGCAAACCTAACGGGTTAGTTAGGAGGCCAACTGGTTTGCAATTAAAACATACATTACTCTCCGCATGGCAATAACCAAGTCTGCTGAGCCTGCTTGGCTCTCAATGCCACCTGTGCTTCTCATCAAGGATGTTGTGACAGATAAAAGGATGGTATTGAGGGAGAAAAGCTTGATTCTTCATGGCTAGTTAATACGACGCCATTCTGCTCACAGGCTATTTCCTTTTCAGAGCCTTCAGGCAGCTGCACAGTAGTTTTGGGAGAACTTTTACTGTGTAGCATCACCACTAAAGGAACGGGGAAATGACCCAGTCAGTGAAGAGCCTGCAGCAGAACAATGAGGACCTAAGTTCAGTCTTTGTAAGAAAGTCCGTGTGTCAGTTGCTTATAATACCAGAGCTGGGGATGCAGAGACAAGAAGATCGCTGGAGCTTGCTAACTAGCCAATCTAGCTAAATGGATGAACTCCAGATAGAGCGAGGGACCCTGTCTTGAAACCTAAGTTGGAGAGCTAGAAAAGAAGACACCAAAGGTTGATCTCTGATACCTCAACACACATAGACATGCGCGTGCACACACACACACACATACACACACACACACATACACACAGACACACACACATACAGACACACACACACATACACACACACACATACACACAGACACACATGCAGACACACACACACACGTAAACACATGGACAGTACAGACCCATGGACATTTGCATACACAGAGAAATAAAAACAATAAACGTTTGAGATAGCTTGTCTCATGGTTGAATATCTTAAGTCAAAATTTAGGCAAGTTTTAAGCTGGGCAGTGGTGGCACACATCTTTAATCCCAGAACTTGGGAAGCAGAGGCAGGTGGATCTCTTCCTTCAAGGCCGACTTGTTCTACAGAGTGAGTTCCAGGACATCCAGGGCTACACAGAGAAACTCTGACTCTTAAAAAAAAAGAAAAGAAAGAAAGAAAGAAAGAAAGAAAAAAGAAAAAAGCAAGTTTTAAAAGCAAGAAACTTTCTTTTTTTTTGTTATTGACACATCGATTTTTTTTGGGTCTCTGGTTAATAGTAATCACTGCCCATGGTGTTCCAGGTTGGCTGGACCCAGTGTAACACAATGGCAGCATCTCCCTTCTCCATTGTGTTCCACTGATCATGTGGCACCATAGTGTGCTTATCAGCCTTACTATTCTCCTCTGAGGTCACCATTCTTTCTGCCTTTCTTTTTTAAATCACACACATATTAATCGAAACCATCTCTTATTCTGTTGCTTATCCTGTTGCAGCAAATCTGTTGTGGAAAAAAATGTTATCGTGAGCAAACAAACAAACAAAACAAAATAAGTGACGATTCTCATCTTGCTATTTATCTCGTCTCTAGTTCTGAATGAATGGCTGACTTTGTGCAAAGATGTCTGTGCAGGTGATCTGACGCAGGTCTCACAGCAGAGCATATCAAACCTCACATTGAAAGGAGAAAGAAAGAACATATTACAGTCAGTCCTGGGAATATGGAACCCCTTTCTCCTGTATTCATTGTTTAAACTCTAAGATACTTCTGCTTTCACAAAATTTTCAGAGCACATAGAGGAAACTAATGGGGAAAAAAAATCCATTCCATGTACCCCACTGGAGTGACAAAGTTGGTATCTGTCATGGGTAGCATGAAAGATGGTGGTTGTGTTATTTTCAGGTCTTGATAGGCATGAGTCAAGGGAAACATACTATTTCTCTGGGTGGCTAAAAGCCATTTAGGATGGGCTGTCTAATTGTTCCTTAGTTAAGAATACCAATAGACCAGTTTAAAGAAATCCAGAGTGTCTGGTGTGGGAGGCTAGAAGAGTCAGAAGGGAACAGGGAAATGAGCTAGCAGTCAAGAAGAAAACCCGCGTTGGGGATATAACTCAGTGGCTCAGTTGGCAGCACTCGCTGGCTCGAGTATGTGAAGCCACAGGTTTGATCCACAGCACTGAGTAAAAGGGGTGTGGTGGAGTGTGCCTAGACTCTCAGTACTTGGGAGGTGCACCAAGGAAGGTCGGGAGTACGTGGTCATTCTGCGGCTGCGTAGTAGGGCTGAGGCCAGCCTCGAACACTTAACGTCGAAGGTTAGCCAGAGCTGCAAGCTGAGAGTGTGTCTCAAAAAGTCAAAAGTTAGGGATGCATCCCTGTAGTAGAACACTTGTCTACCATGCAACAGGCCCTGGCTTCTGTTCCTGCTACTAGGGTGGGCTTGGGAGAGCACCGGGATGTTCTTAACTGTGGATCTAAAGGACTCTCTCAAACATGTCTACAGGTTGCTATTCCATTTCAATCTTTTTTTTTTTTAAGTAGTTCAGGTTGTAGCAACTAAACCCTCCTTATTAGCTCCATCATTTATTGTTATTTCCAATCATTGTATTTTATTCATTATTCTTTAATTATGGCTTTCTCTTTTATGTACATACATACTTGTTCATATGTATGAGGGTGCACATGTGTGTATATGTGAGTGGTGCCCAGAGAACAGCATTGGGCATAGTTCCTTGGGAATGCTTGCCTTGGCTTTTAAACAGTATATCTCACTGCCCTACGGCTTATGAAGTGTGCTAGACCGTGTGGCCAGTGAGTCCCAGGAATCCACTTGTCTCGGCTTCCCTACCTCTGAGATTATAGATACTTCTGCTTTCACAAAATTTACAGAGCACATAGAAAACTAATGGGAAAAAAATCCATTCCATGTACCTCACTAGGTGACAAAGTTGGTATCTGTCATGGGTAGCATGAAAGATTGTGGTTGTGTTATTTTCAGCTCTTGATGAAGAGGCATGAGTCAAGGGAAACATACTGTTTCTCTGGGTGGCTAGAAGCCATTTAGGATGGGCTGTCTAATTGTTCCCTAGTTAAGAATGCCAATAGACCAGTTTAAAGAAATCCAGAGTGTCACCTGCCACCATAACTGACTCTTTCATGTAGGTCTGGGGATTGAACTTATGTCCCCCTGCTTGTAGGCAAGCTAATTCCCTACTGGGCCTCTCTCCCAGCACCCCCAATAAATATTTCTTCATTGCTTTTATATTTAGACCACAAAACAGTTTAATATGAATACTTGTCTTTCCAGCAAGACTCTCCTCTATGTCTTCTCAGTAGAACAAACAAAATCATTAGTGGGGAGTCTGACTCCTGTGTGACTGAGATGCAGGCCATTCCTGCAGCACCTCTCCTTTGCTCCTAGGAATACAGTCTTAGTTGTCTGAAAAGTCAACAGTTTCCACCTGGCTCCATCTGGACAGCCATTCCTTTGCTCCCACTGTGGTGCCCTCAGTGGGGCTCTCTGCCCGTGGACAGTGACACTAGAGAGAGCTATGGTGGATTCCTGTTGCGATCCCCCAGTAATATCGAGCAGGACTCCACAGGCATTAAAAACCCATAAGGGGGGATTCTTCTCTTTATTTAGTGTATTATTCTTTAGCAGATACATATGGATGTATGTATCCATACATCCATATGTAGCAGAACACACACACACACACACACACACGCACACATATATATTATATATATATAAATATATATATACATATATATAATGTTTTCTAGGTGTTTCTACCTCTCCCCACCCAGTTATCGTTTCTTATTCCTTCCCATTCCTACTAACCCCCTCTTGTTCTTGACAAGTCTGTCTCCCATTTTCACATCTTTTCTTTGCTGTGGTTGTTCGGGTCTTTGTGATCCACTGAGTTTAATTAAGGTCACTTGCAAGAGCATGGGTGGAGAGGGTGGCCACCTACCAGTCATTACTCCACTGAAGAAAGTGACTCCCTGTCATCTAGCCACACTAACCACAATGGCTCCTCAGGGAGGCACCGTTTCTCAAGGCCCTTCCCGATGGCTGTGAGCTTCCTATAGAATTAACGTTAATCCTTGATACAATTTTTATAAATTTGAAGTTGAGGCTTGTAAATAGTAAGACACTAACTAAGCAGATTGTAAGTCATGAGAGTTATTTGGTTTGGCTTGAAGGTGAAATTTAGAAAATGATTTGGCTGGGAATCAGTGTTTGGGGTTCCTAATGATCGGAAGCCATGAACAAGAGACACTGTTATAACTGAAACCCCATCCTGTCCCTCCCTCCTTTCATTTTTCACCTTCTTCCTGCTCTTCTTCATCCCCTACTCTGTCCCCCCTTTCTGGGTTTCACGCTGTTCTGCACACTCATCATTGAAGAAGGTCCAGCCTGTGCTCACCAGCATCCAGCTGAACTTCCCTCCCACCAATCCAGCTGTCCACAACAGGCCTCGTTACCCCAAGGGAGAGGTCAGCGGTGTTCATTTATCTCCTTTTCTAGGTGATCTGGTCTGCTACTGGCATCAGGAGACAGTTGATAACCATTTGATTCTCTAATTCCACATGTATACGTCTATTATTTCTAATTGCATATATACATTTGGGCTTCAGAGTAACAGAACTCTATTCTCTTTATTTTCTGTGGTATCAACTGAACTGCTGTTTTAACATATACTTAAATACACTATTGACATCGATGTTTCCAACATAAACCTATAAGCACTTACAAAACTGCCCTTTACAATCTATTATTATCTTTTAAGAATTGACTTATTACTGAGACTGGCCAGGTTGCTCAGTAATAAGTAAATTCTTAAGGAAGTTAAGACCTTCTTGGAGAGGACCTGAGTTTGGGTCCCAGAACCCACAGGGCAGCTCACAACCATTTGTAATTCTAGCTCCAGGGGATCTGAAGGTATCTTCTGGCCTCCACAGGTGCTGTAGGGTCTACAGGCATATGGTTCACATATACACATGCAGCTAAACACACACATGCAAAAAAATGAAAATAAATATTTAAAATTTTTCATACTATCACAAAGAAAATAATTACCTATAGCCACACAGGCAAGACTATTTGCCCTTTTGTTTCAGACAGACAACTGTAATATGTATCTATAGCTTCCATTGTAACTATCTTTTACTTTATATCACTAAGTAAGGCTTTTTTTTTAATGCTGGTTTTATGATATATGGCATGTCTATTGCAAACATCATTAATGTAGTACTTTATTTATTTATCTATTTTTACAAACACTGTGGTTAATTTAAAATAAAAAAAGAAAGGAGAGAAATCATGGGGAATGCTTGTCCTCTGATTAGAGTGCCGCCTCTTTTTGTGATATCCTTGTGCCTTGCACTTTGATTTTTCTTTTTCATTTCACCTCCAAAATTGCATTGAAAACATCTGCTGAGGACTTATTTAAACAGCTAGTTAATGCTTTATAAAGCTCAGAGGTGCGCCCATCTGTTCTGGGACTGTTGTCTCCTCTCAAGAGCTATGTCATATTTTCTATCCGTCTGACAGCTGGTTTTTTGCCTCCAAACTCTTAATTTCTCTTTATGCCTAGGAGTGCTATGTGGCACCTTGCTTCAAAACGGATGTTTTCCCATGTTGTTTTGCTCTGAGCATACCTAAGAACAAGCAAGCCGCTTCCGCCCCTCTCTAGTCTGACCTACATCTCGTTCTAAGTTTGCTTTTGTTATTTGAACCATCATTCTCATTATGGCGTGCGCGCGCACTCGTGTGTGTGTGTGTGTGTGTGTGTGTGTGTGTGTGTGTGCTCATAGCATTGAGGTGAGGACATAGCTCTGATATGTGGTCTCAGTGATAACCTCTTTAGCTTATATCTGGTCAATAGGAAACATTTCTAAGACCTTGGTGGAGAGAAAAAGCTTGTCTGAATGTCAACACTGCCCCTGTAGATAGCTTCAGCCCTCTGAATGACCAAGCAGGAGCAGCCTTTGTATTGCCTTACCGAGGGAAGCCCATCATTGAGGGGTCTCTTGTCACTGAGAGAATCCGGATGAAGCTCTTACCCCAGCATAAGGTGACAAAGCAGTCCTCCCTCCACCGCTTTCTGGGTGGGCAGATGAAAGACTCAACTTAGTCTATTTGCAATTGTTGTAACCAAACACTCGAGACTAAGTAATTTGTAAAAAGAGAGTAGAAGTGTATTTGGTTCATAGATCTGGAGGTTGGGATGGCCAAGAGCCGGGTTTGGGATCCAGTTAGGACTTCATACTGCATCATAAGGTGAGGGAGGACACGACTTGGTGTACAAGCATCACAGTACTGGTCTCTCACCCTTTTTTTTAATAAAGATGCTTAGTGCTGTCATGGGACAACGCCCCCCCCCAAGTGATCTCAGCTAATTCTGGCTACTCCCAAAAGCTTGCACCACCTGACATCAACATCAGAATGGTGTGAATGTGGGCTTAAGCTTCTGACATGAATGTCTGATAGACACTAACTCAACCAAACCACAGCTGTGTCCCAACTGCCACCCACCCAGACCCTGCTCGCTGCTCTTGTCTTCCCTGGCTCATCCTCCCATGTTTTCACAGTGAACAAGGGCTCAGGGATTACAGAAACACTCTTCTGTTTTTTTTTTAAACTGCCCGGGGCGGGGGATCTGACTCATATTCTTCAGCATATCTGTTACCGGGGGCATACTGGAAACTTTTGAAAGAGACAAAGTACATTCTGATTTCATATGGTTATGTATCCCTCTCTCTGCAGGGTTTTTTGTTTGTTTGTTTGTTTTCATAGTGACAGAAATCCAGGAGTGGTCATTTGGGTATTGCCTCCATTACAAAAAATTTAGATGACATCTCACAGCCACTGGCTCTGTGGGAACTAGAAGACTCATTCACCCTGGGGAGGGGCTATTTGTATTCTGATAGAAGAGTAATATTCCCCTAATCCTCCCTGCAGGTGCCTCTTCCCGGTCTTGTGGTTTTCCTGAGTCTTCTGCAGGCAGGAGCACCCTCACTATATGCTCCCTCTTGCCTCCTGACAGACAGGAGACACTGGACTGGGTGTTCATAGAATTCACACTGACTTAACCTTTGGAGAATTTTTATTTTAGTTTTAATTTGGAGATTTAAAATAAAGGTGTATCTGACTCAGGTTTGTCTCAGAAAACAGTAATCTGTCCCCCAATGTCAAATTCTTGCTCAAAATAGAGCCACTGTGTCTCAGAAACCAACCATAACTTCCTATGTAGTCTTCAACTGAGGAAAACACTGTCTACCCAGTGAGTCAAATACAAGACTGTGTGTGAAGATTTGCACGTGCGTGTGCTGCACACACACACACCACACACATATAGATACACAAACCCTAATAAGCACACATACATATACACATAACACATACATATATATAGACATACACATAACACATTTATACATATACATATATATACAATACATGCGTGTGCAAATATATAAACAAAAACATATCGATATATATATATATGTATATATATATATATACACACATAGACACGCATAAACACACATACACACACATTATGCAACTACTGTTAATATCTATTTCCAAGGGCAAATCCAGAGGGAAATGAAAAGCATAGCTATTCCACTCATCACAAAGGTGCGAAGGACACTCCCATGCACACAGACAACAAGAACCATGTCTCTTTATAAGCCAGTGTCCCAGGAAAGCTCATGACAAGCAAGACCAGATAATGGAGCAGGAGAGTGATTTTTGGCCATTGTGTGCTCCGGGGACACTCATTTCTGGTGGGCTGGGGACATCCCTGCTTC
The DNA here is from genome assembly GCF_004785775.1 of Grammomys surdaster. NCBI lineage: Eukaryota > Metazoa > Chordata > Mammalia > Rodentia > Muridae > Grammomys > Grammomys surdaster. The sequence continues at coordinate 2,005,743 of NW_021604595.1, forward strand.
TAAGGACCAGTGCTGTCTGAGGGCAGTTCGAGGCAGGAACTTCTTCATAGGCCACTTCTTGATCTGCAAAGTGGGTCGTAACTGCAGGCAAAGTGTGTAGAGAATGGAGCTGCTGTTGAGCCCGGTGTTTTCTGCAGACACCTGAGTGAGTTAAGGGGCTAGAGGTGACGTGAACTGTCTGGTGGATGGCCATGACAGCGACAGCGGAGGAATGACAGACCGACCATCAGAAGAACATCCAGGCAGACTTTCCCTCTGTTCCTCAGTTCCTTTCCAAAGCCTCAGGAAGAGGCAAGACCTTCACTTTTCCTCGAAGCAGATGGAGGTAGAAGAGAGGAAAGTGGGCTTTGTTGTGTGGTCTAGGGAGGTATCCAGCATTTCTACTCTATACCTGGCTCTTGAAGTCATCATCATTATAAAAGACAAGGGACAAAGGAAAGACTCAAACTCACTGTGTGGCAAGACTGTGTGGCCCATAGTCCCTTCTAACTCAGGGAATCCTTGAGGTTCTTCCTATGAGACCATGTAGACATCTCCTGTAGGGACAGGGTAATACGTATGAACTTGGAAAATGTGTAATTTCAGTGCTTCTGTTTAAAAGCTAAATGCTTTTCTGGTTTCAATTAATGCTAACATTACACAACAAAAGAGTATACAAAACTTCATGCTAAGAATTTATTTATTTTAAATATACTTAGAATAACAAATTTTCTTATTTTTTTGGTTTTCTCAAAACACAGTTTTACTCTGTAGCTCAAGCTAGCCTTGGACTTGCTTTCTTCCTATGTCTATCTCCTAAGAGCTAGGATTATAGATATGTGTATAGCTTTATTCAGAACGACTTTAAACAGTAAAACAAAAAAAAACAAATAATAACAAAAACCATGCTTAATTAGGAAAGTCTGGGCAAGAGAAGGGACGTGTTGGTGACATGTTAATGGGACTTCTGCTTTTGAAACAATGGATTCACATTTTCATTTTGTGTGTTGTCTCAAAATCTACATAGTTAGCTATGGTGGGATGCCTGGCTTTTCTCCCTCAAGACAGACAGAAGACAAATGGGCACCTGGTGAAGGAGATGGATGCATTCTCCTCTAGAGACATTGAACAGTGTAGAAGTGAGGTTTGCATGGACCAAGGAGCTCCCCAAGAAATTGTAAGTTTTCCTCCCATTCCCTCTGCAGAAGCATCCATCAAATGACGACCTGTCTCACCCCAGGCTCTGGATTTCCCACTACTTCTGGGGTTTACTAAACAGCCAAGAACCTCAAATATCAGAGGAAATCTTCAAATGCCAAGGGTCACCAGATAAACATGGAGTCTCCGAGGAAAAGGAATGATGTGAACAACTTATTTGACACGACCAAGCATTTGGGGGCAAGGGGATGACTAAACTTATTGCACAATTTTTGGGAAAGCGCTGTGGCTGGTGGTAGGAAATGACCAATAACTCTTCAAAAGGGGGATGAAAACTGATGGGTGAAAGGGTGAAGGGGAAGGAGATAATCAGGACGCATCCCGCCTGGTCTCTGCAGAGCCCGCACAGTGAAGGCACTGGGCATTGGTTTATTCTATAGTGCTGCAGACTGAACCCAGGACCTTATACAAGCACATTACCACTATTAAATACAAGTTCCATATAACCATATTTGGAAGATGTGGCTAGGACATGTAGAGATGGGGGAGAGGAACCAACTTTTCACTCAGCATAAGTAGAAGCCAGCAAGTGTTTTCTAACATCCGTGAATCAATGACTACCACTATTAAGCATATGACTGAAGAACAGAGAGGTAAATTTCAAAAGAAATAAACAGATTAAATGTGGTCACTTAGCTAGGTATATGGTTCATGCCCATGATCCTCATACTTAGGAGGCGGAGACAAGAACGAGGTCAGCCTGGGCTCCTTAATGATATCTAGACCACCATAGGGTAAGTACAGTGTGAGACTGTGTGTGTGTGTGTGTGTGTGTGTGTGTGATTACTTCCGGGGTCAGGGCTTGAGGACAGAGTGACTGATGGATGAACAAGCCAAGGGAAAGAATTGTTTGCTCCAACTGATCTTTATTATGAGTAAAAGAAAGACCAGAACAAGAAAATATGCTGGTTTTCCTGTTGAACTTCAGGAAAGGTTAAATACCCACACTTTGGAGTTGAAGTCGAACATGTAGAATCCTGGTGAGAACAGGGCTGTTCCCCTACAGACAGTGGAAGTCTCAAATGGTGCTGCCTGTACCCAGGCCACTGGAAGTCACAGTGGACAGTATAGATTCTCTACCCTTCCTGTGTCTTCCCATCATGGCCACTGGGTCCAACGTCTTGAGTGGTTGCCATGGTTTGCTGAGGCATGACCATGTGCACATGAACCACTGTCAGCTTCATGAAACTCAATGGGGGGAAGTGGCATTTAGGCCTGTCTACCAGTTTTAGAAGTTACAGTCCATGATTGACTGCATGGTGTCCCGGCCAGCTCTCTGTAGAGGCATGTGGTGAAACGGCTCACCTCATAGCTAAACAACAAGAGAGAGAGAACAGAAGAGCCTGGGGCTCACTATTCCCCTTTGGGGGTAGTTACCAATTGCCTAAAGACCTCCCATAAGGCCTTACCTATTTTCAACATAATTCTAGGCCATCAGCCTTTATTACATGGAGCTTTGGGGGACATTGAAGATCTAACAGCCCAGGGGAATTCACATGCTTTGTATTTATTTGTTTTATCAAACATTAACTTCCATTAGCTAACTTTTATTATAGTGATCTCTGGTCAATAAGAAACTTAGAGTGCCACTGGATGTTTGTCCGGGACCTGATCTATTTCCTCAGTTTGGGGCGTCGTGAAGAGTCAGGGTTAGGGAAAGGGAAGGGAGTTATGTGGCAGAAAAGTCAACAGTCCTTGAAAACAACCCAAGGAATGGGCTGCCCTGATTGTGCAGTGATCACCAATTCATATACATCCATATCATGACTGTATATATTATGCAGGTGCACATGGTCATATCTCGTTTGAGTGAGTACAGCATTTTCAGCTTTCTAGTTCCTCTGCATTCTCTAAGCTTCCAGGTCTCTTGTGCTGTAAGGTTTTCAATAGACACTTGGGAGAAGACTCCTCCACCTGGATTCAGAGTAATTTGCATCTCCTCTAGTGCGAAGCCAACTCACTGCAGGTATGGGACTAAGTAATTACAAATATCAGACTCAATTTTAGCAATCGCATGTCTTGTCTGAAAGTGGCATTTGCCAGAAACATGATTTTTAGGTGGGGACAGCCAGCATGGGTGCTTTCCTGGAGAATGGAACCCTGGAAGGATGCAGCTTGCAAAGTTTGATCAGCTTAAAACTGTGGGTTGATTCTTGCATTTAATGCAGCTGATGAAGAAAGAGTCATTGACTCGGAATTTGGGTTGGGGGTGGATACGGTTTCATGCTGGGCTCAGAGGAGAAAAGCATTTAAACAGGTGGCCATGGTATTTGGGAAAAGGCTGGATTGATTTTAAGCTGCAATTTCTTGTGAGGAACAGAATGTTGATACTAGCAACGTCTGGCAGGCAGTTTAGTGGAATATTTAGCCTTGCTAGAATCAGGCTTCCTACCAGTCTGAAGAGGTTTACTGCCATAATTGGGTATTTGACAGAAATATACGAAGTATTATGTGTGTGTGTGCGCCCTGTGTTAGCCAAAAGTGGTTTTGCTTGTTTGTTTTTAATGTCTACTGTATTAAAGACTTACAATGTCTCAGGAAGGCTTGGGGTGATGGAAGGTGTAGTGGGAAGAAAGTCAGGAAGGTTCTCGATTAATTTGAAGGAAGTAAAACACCTTACCTTTAAATGATCTAATGGGGCCTGGAGCAAATAGATCAGTGGTTAAGATCTCTTGTTGCACAAACATAAGGATCAGATTTCAGATCCCAACACTCACGGCAAAAGCCAGGCATCCCATGTATGCCTGTGATCTCAAGTCTAAGGCAAGAAGCCCTCTGTGGCTTGTTGTCCTCCAGTTTAACTGAGAAAAATGCATGTTCCAGATTAAGGGGAGACCCTGCCTCAAAGGAACGGTCAGGGCGTAATAGAGGATGATGCCTGATACCTCCTGGTTTCTATGCCTTTGTAGAGGCACATGCACCCCAATGCACATTTGCATCTATACTCACACACATACACACTAGATAGATAGATAGATAGATAGATGACAGATTGATGATAGATATGATAGATAGATTGATGATAGACAGATAGAAGATAGATGGATGATACATAGATATATATGTAGAGAGATAGAAAAATATATAGATATATGATAGATTGATGATAGATAAATGACACATAGATACATAGGCAGATAGAGATAGAAAATAGATGATAGATATATAATAGATAGGTTGATGATAGATAAATGGTACATAGGTAAATAGAGATATAAAAATAGATGATTATACATAGGCAGAGATATAGAGAAATAGATGATACAGAGAGGGGGGGGATAATGTAAATAGAAAATTTCTGGGAAAGAAATCACAGGTCCAAGAGTCTAATTGGTTCTTCTGCCATTTGAACATTACCTATACATGTTACATATGTGACCTCAGTTCTGTTTCACAAGTCGACACAAAAATGGTCTATCGTTTTCCCCTACAGGAGCCCTCATCCAACTACCGTGTGTTTTATAATCGCCTGGTTTAACGGCCAGGTATCCCTGTTTCTTTCAACAATGATTCCTCCCAGATATTTGCAGCCCATGTCTTCCCTCTGAATTCATTTATCCATCAAACGGTCATCATGCTCGCTGTGCCAAACACGACCAGAGCTAGGGAACAGACACACGTAAGATACTGTCCTTCTCTGGGCCTTGAGGTTCCCGGACAAATGAAAGCAGAGCTATCTGGCAGCATTTGATGGGGAGAGGGTGGAGAGGGCTTCATGTATTTCACAATTTTCAGAAGTCTTATTCATGACTGTACTTACGCATCCTATTGCATATCTGTCAACATTTCTTTAAGACTCTCTATGGCTAGCATGCCTGTCCATATTTGCCCCTTTATGCCTTTTTTTCTCTCTTTTTTTTTAAACTTAATATTTGCATCCTCAAATGTTTCTTCTACTTTTCAAACAGCATTTTCCTATTTTGGCCAACTTTTTAGATTCTTAACTCTAATTCGTTTTTATATCCAGGGGATTGTTTGAAACCTGTCAGTTCAGTTGCTGTTTGGGTCCCGCTCCGTGGATTCTGATAAACGGAGGTCTGTGGTTGCTTGGTTATCAACAATGTGTAAGGATGTTTGAGGTGTAGCCGGGCGGTGGCGCACGCCTTTAATCCCAGCACTTGGGAGGCAGAGGCAGGCAGATTTCTGAGTTCAAGGCCAGCCTGGTCTACAGAGTGAGTTCCAGGACAGCCCGGGCTACACAGAGAAACCCTGTCTCAGAAAAACAAAACAAAACAAAGCAAAACAAAACAAAGCAAAACAAAACAGGATGTTTTAGGTGTTCCACCATTCTCCAGCCGGAACCCTAACAGCATGCCCATGTGAGGCCCCAATCAGTATTCATACACGTGCCCAGGGTCACTTTTTCTGCAGCATCTCTTGTCCTCCACCTGCAGGATCATGGCCTCTCTGCCGCAGCATCCCTGTGACCTGTAGAGCTGTTGTGAAAGGAGCTGCAGAATTCACCTCTAATTAGAGCGGACGATGAGGGAATCTGCCAAATGGGTTTGTTTTTCTTCGCTCTGTTGCCAACATGAGAAATTTCAGGCCTGGAAAAGACCCTTGCCAGAACAACCAGTTAAAACAAGAACAGGATTGCACTTAGATTTCGTCAGAAGATGATGAGGTCCCTCGTTAAGCAAGTGAGATGGGGGCTGACTTGTGCAAGCTCCTTCTCCCACTCATTCAGAGGACGCATGTGCACAGAGGAGCCCAGAAAGCTACGGCTCAGGTGGACCAGCTGTGTGGCATGTCTGAAAAATGCCATAGCTCCGCTCCGCCCCGCCCCTCCCCGCTCCGCTCCCCTCCCCCCTCCCCTCCCCTCCCCTCCCCGCTCCACTCCCCTCCCTTCCCCC
>NW_021604595.1:2012192-2021596 GCF_004785775.1 Grammomys surdaster
CCCCTTCCCTTCCCCCCTCCTCTCCCCTCCCCTCCTCTCTTTTCATTTTAATTTTCACTTCTTTTGCCTCCAATTCCTTTCTCTCTTACTCTTTCTTTTCTTTCTTTCCAACAGGGTCTCCCCTAGAAGCCCAGGCTGTCCTCAGACTCATGGACCATCTTCCTCTACCTTGGTTGGGTGCTGACATTACAGGTGTCCACCACTGCCCCTAGCTCCCTTTCTTTCTTAAAACCACTTCATCTTGGTGTTGGCAGGTAAGGGCACAACCCTGATGATCTGAGTTTGATCCCTGGACCCATCTGATGAGAAAGGAGAACCGACTTTCAAAAGTCATCCCCTGACTGGTACACGTGCACGGAACTCACACAGACCCATGTCTATATGAGACCTTGTCTCAAAATATAATAAATAAAGATTTAAACTGTGAGATCAGTGTGTAATGTCGCCTATAGTCCTCACCAGACACGTGCTTTAAAGAGCAGCACATAAGCAACTGTTGGAGGGAGTGAGGACCTCACTCCAGAGGCTGATGGTACCTAATACCACTTTTGGATGAAGAGGATATGCGTAGGCACAGCAGTGGTCCTGAAGCAGCAGTCACTTGTCTTTGCTCTTTCTCGGGAGACGAGTACTAATGTCCAAAGTCATATTTGATTGTTCTACTGGTATCCAGGGACAGGTGGCTCGGGTGAGCAAAACATTCTGTGATGCTGAGCACCCATCTTCCCCCACAGTAAAGAGTTGGCCCAATGGTGAGGTCCTTCCTTCAGTGGAATCTGGGGGGGTGGCCTGTCCTGTGAGATTCTGCTATTCCAGGAATCCAAGATGAGTCTAGAGAAAAGGCTAGGGACAATGACTGAGCTCTGTGCCCCAGCCAAAGTAAAAGGAGAGAAACGACATGAAGACAGAAACACCAGGCTTTGTTCTGCTGATGTATCCTAGCGAGCTCAAGTGAGGAGTCAGTGCTTCTTAGCAGAAGTAGCTTGTGTGTGTGTGTGTGTGTGTGTGTGTGTGTGTGTCCATCTTAGTTTTTAAAATATGGTCTCTTACTGGGACCTGAGACTCTCAAATGAGGTTAGGCTACCTTGCCAGTCCCCAGGAATCTGTCTTCCCCTCCTCAGGGGTGAGATTGCAAACCTGTGCCCCAGTGCCTGGTATTTTATACTGGGGATCAAACAGAGATAAGGCAAGCACTCCACTGACCTCAGCTTGCCACCTCCTGTTGAGGCAGTTTGATTTTCCTCTTATAAATCATAACTGTATTTCTTTTTCTTCCTAACCTACAGCATTGATTGTTGAAGAGACATTAAATAAGATAATGCTACGTGAATGTCCACGGTCCTGGCGTAGAGTCCTCCTGCATTGGGACCTTAGTTGACTGCTTACAGAGATGAACCCTCCCTGTGTGAATGGGACCATAGGAATTGTTTTCAAAGGCACAGAAGTACTGACCAGCTCCTGGGATAATGAGCTGAGTTCACTGGCTTGAATTTGGAAAGTGAACACATATTCTTTGTGTCTGGGAGGTATGCTAGTGATTTCCTTTGTCTCTCCCGGCTTCGGGGGAGAAGTAAATTTGGCATGGTCTGTTGTGTTTGCCTCCCCCACAGTTTTTTTTTTTTTCCTCAAGTGTAGAAGCTTTGTAAGGTTGCCTTGTTAAAAACAAGCACCATCTTCATGCCTGCTGAAACCAAGTCTCCTGCAGAGGAGAGGTGATGAACATGGAGGGGGCGGCGGTGATACCCAGGGCGCAGACAGCCTGGCCCACACAGGTACACTGGCCTGGCTCTGCAGACAGTGAGGGAGGCCTTTTGTTAAAGAGCCTTTTCTATTGTGCCCAGCACCTCCCCCAACCCTGCCCCAGCCGTGAGAAGAAGAGCGTTGTCAATGAGACAGGCCAATTTTACCCCTTTTCACACAACAGTACATTACAGACTTTTCTAAGACAGGGCCATTCAGAGCGACTCACCAAATGCGGATGAAAGGTTTTGATTTGCAAAGGCGCCTAAGCAGCTCTCTTTTTCTGAGTTAGAGAAGGCAGGGAAGGAAGCCCCCCCTCTCCCCATCTTTTTTTTTGGGGGGGGGGTCCAGGTGTGCTGGCAAGTTCTGCTTGCTGGAGCTGGGTAAATGCACCCAGCAGCCATGCTGCCTGCAAAGACCATCTCACTAAGGGTCCCAGTGTTGTAGCTCATGAATGCCTACTCTGAGGCGGGGAGAAACTGGGGGGGGGGGGAAGGTGCTAGTGGCACTGGAGCATCAGAGCTAGAGAAACCGTAAATCAGGAACTGTATATTAACAACTGAAACACACGCAAAGAACTGTGTACAGGGCTGGCACGGAGCTCGGTAGGCATGCACAAGGCTTTGGGTTTGAAGCCCCGTATGGGCACAATCCTGGTTTATGGTAGCTCTTGCCTGTAATCCCAGGATTCAGGAGATGGGAGTTGGAGGACCAGGAGTCCAAGGTCAACTTGGATTGGAAGAGGCCCTATTTAATTCATAAAACAAATACGACCCCACAAATTCTCAACTGATTCTCAAAATCACAAATTATGAAGAAAAATGAGGGATGACTGGGAGAGAAAATGCAATTATAAACTATTAGCTAGATTAAAAGGCTCAAAGGAACTTTTTAAGGCTACTTTAATGCCTTCGTTCCACAGATAAACAAAAGATCTGTGTGATTTACTCACTGGTGTATAACACACACATACACACACACTTGGCGATCTGTCAGGATGAGAATATATGCTTTTTAAGATATAAACTGTCATCCTAATGGGAAGTGGTTTATTCTTTACAATATGGAATCTCAAGTTTGAAGACATAGATCATTTTACTTCTCTAGGAAGTCTGAGCAATAATGGAGGATGAATACCATGGTATTATTTTAGGGTCATCGAGGAGAAATGAGAGAACTTAGCTAGGTCACAGCTCACAGGTTATGCAAGGCACAAGCCCCAAAGGGCAGAGGGACATGTTTGATGCTACAGTGTGTAGACACTTGGAGTGGTTGTGGACCACCAGCGGGGGGAGAGGGGAGCAAATTACGCATATTTCTCTCTGACATTCCGTTTTTGCTGCTTGTTGCTCTTATTGACTTGAAAGAGTGGAATAGAGCGGGGGTGGGCTGAGAAGTTGATATTTCTTCTTTCATAATCTTATTTCTAAGAAGCAGAAAAAGCAAAAGTGTTTAAACACAGCCTCAGGTTGCGTTAGTAAACACATTCCGTTTATGTTGAAGGAGATGCAAAGATGAGCTTTCCACACTGGGAATGTCAATTCAGTTTCTATCACTGCCACAATGAGCATCGTGCCTTCAAAAGTTAGAGCTGTCTTGGTAATGATCATGTTTCTTTGTTTAACAACACAAAATCTTTATGAAACAGGAGCTCAGAAAAACAAACCTTAGGAGAGCTTCTGAAGAGAAGAAGACCTAGGACTTAAGGTCAGAGCGTCTCTGACTACCTATGTCTTGACACAGTAACACTGAATGTATCTGAGCATTGTTTACATGAGGCATAGTCGTTAGTATAAGGAACTCATGATCTGGGAAGCCCTGATTGTTCTCTTTGATAGCTGAAGAAACAAGGGAAGCCAAGCTCCCTGAAGCAGCTCTGTCTGCTAACCTGAGGAACCGCCATCATTTAAGCCATGTCTGACAAGAGAGCTACTGTTTAAATGTCGAGAAATGGAATGCCTTATATTGCGCTGCTGCCTGAGAGAGCCGTGTTAGGATTTAGAAAGACTTTCTAAGAACTTGCATCAGAAACTGTGTCAACGATGTGTGATCTGGCCAGTGGCAAGTGCCACTCTTATCAGGATATAGCAGGATTTATTGCATGTAATTAGGATATAATTGGGTTAGCATTGAAGTCTTTCAAGTATAGAGTTCTGAAAATTGTCTTTTTTTTTTTTTTTGAGTCAGTTTTATGTTAGGATTAGGTCATTCTCTTCATTGAAATTGTTGTGTTCTGCAAAGAGAGAAGAGGTTGGGTAGAGAGGCACATTTCATTTCCCTCTGACTTGCTCTCTCTCCTGTGGATCCCACCTCTAGCTCCTCCGTTTAAACACCTCCGCTGCTGTGTACTGTGGATACCATAGTTTTTCTTTTTCACATCTGGATGGGTAGGCCTTCGAGCCTTAACTTAAAATAGTCTTTCCAAGGCCCTACCCCTAAATGAAGAGCTACAGCAGTGAATGGCTGCTGAGGGGAGAGAACCACTTCCCTCAGTTTTGGAGGAAAATATCCTCCAAACTTCAAGTGGTCAAAGACACCGACTATGACTTGTGACTTTTAGACATGGCTTTCAGGTTATCGAGTATTGTTTGGAAACTAACACAATAGTCAATCTTGTTTTTTAATTAAGTTCACACACGCACACACACACACACACACACCAATAATTGAAGACGAGGTCATGAATTTGGGAGGGAGTTGGGAGGTTGTGGAAGTTGGAGAGGGATAGGAGGGGTATAAATGACATAAATACAGTACTAATAAATGAAATTTTCAAAAAAAAAAACGAAATTAAAACTTAAGAACAAGATGTTTCTATACCTTTCCAACTCCTATTTTATAAACGTTAAATTAACCAGATATAACAGTCCCCAGCTATAATCCCAGGACTCAGGAAGCTGAAGCACAAGAATCCCAGGTTTGAGGCCAACCTGGGCAACATAGAAAAACTCTGTGTGAAAAACAAATAAACGTTAAGTTGGATGGTAAACCAAACTAAAACTTAATTTAAAAGCAAGAGTTTGGCTATCACAGTTTCCAAGAAACACTCGATAACCTGAAAGGCCTCGTCTAAAAGTCACAAGTCATAGTTGGAGTCTGACCACATGAAGTTTGGATGATAATTTCTTCCAAAAAAGCAGTGGGGTTTTTTTCCCCCCAAGTTAAGACAAGAGCCACTGTGAGCTCTGATCTGTTTTGAGAAATGTGAACAAAATCAATGTTTACCTAGAAAAGTGTTTTTCAAATGTCCGTCCCTTGCTTTGGCTTTATTCAGAGTGGAAAGAGAAAGGTGCTTTTAGTAACTTGACTCATTAGTAAATGAAGTAAGGCTGCTTTGGCAATGAAGGCCAGCAGTGCTGAGACCCACCAGACCAGCCTCTTCCAGGGACACTGGGCACTTTCTCTTTCCTCCCCCATGTCCTGCTCCCCCCACCCCACCCCCAATCCTTTCCATCTTTCTCCTGTCTGTCCTCTTTATTTTGGAGATCATTGGTTTCAGAAGTGCGTCTGTAACTGTTTATTTTGTGTGTGTCTGATTTTATGGGTTCGTGGAGATCCTGAAATTAAATTAATTTTAAATGGGCTTTAATTACTAATGCTTTGGGCCATTGCCTTCAGCAAAGTCAACATCACAATCAGGGTTACCTTAGTTTGTCTCTTTGAGGAATGCACATTCATTTGGGCACACAGTAAACAGCCCGAGCTCTCCAACTAGAAAAACAAATAAAGTCAAACCACAGCTATATCTGAAAGCCTGGCTGTTATTTCTCTTTCAAAAAAAAAAAAAAAAGTCACTCTTGACTTAAGAAGGATTTTAAGTGTGCATAAAAAGATAATTGTTTGTCCGTGGAGTCTTGCTGTTTTTCTAAGGCAGAGAGGGGGACCCACTGTAATGTTATGCTATGTAAATGCTAAGGCAAAGCTTGAGTCCTGACCCCAAGGCTGGCAGTCGGTTCTTAGCTCAGCACTGAGTGCTCTGCATGTGATCACAGAAATTGGCTTAGTTCTCAGCACAGTGTCCCCTGTAAATTAAGGGCAATCAACTCCGGGTTCAGAAGTGAAGGGATAATGAGATAATGTTCAAAATGGCTTTTAAGTTTCTACCTATGGAGGTTGAAGGTGAAAAAGAGAACAGGATGTCTGTGGCTCCCCACTCCAGGGAGGAGGGGAGGCTACTCGCCATGTTCCCGGTGGAATGTTCTATTCAATCAGAGGCCATCACTTGAGTGGTTTGATAATAATAAGCTCAGATTGACTGTAGATAAAAGCGAGGAAGGTTGATTAAGTCATTTAGTCCCTTGACAATTTTGCAAGCCAGACAATTCTCCTCAGCATCCGTCTTAAACTGTGCAATATGCAGACTGGTCAGATAAGAACAACAACAAAAAAAAACAAACAAACAAAAACAAAACAAAAAAACCCACCTTCCTTCCAAGTATTATAGGATCCTGACTTCTTGACAAATTAGCACTAAATTTTCTTTGTCTAACTATACACGGTCGCTGAAAGCTGTTCTCAGGTCTCCATCAGTTCATCCTCTCAGATGCGAAGTACCCACACAATAATCTAACCACCTACGATCACATATGGGTTAATTCCTTAATCAATTAAATTTATCATGCACTATGATAAATATAGGGATCCCCTAAGTGGAATATTAAATCTATGCCCCATGTTGCATCCCGATGTTCAGATATTTGTGTGGGAAATCATGCATGTAGGACACTGTCCTACGGAAAGCAAACAGGAATTTGAAGCAAGAACTGCAAATATTAATTCCTGGGGTAAGGTCAGAAATAAAAAAAAAATAGTATTTCTCCTTTTTCCTTTGTGAAATTCACCCCGGGGGCTCATGTGTAAGGTGGTTTCCAATTGTGTTTCCTCCACAAGCTACATTAATGTGCAAATATGCATAAAATTGCAAGGATGTAATTTATTAATATAGCAATTTGTGAGACAAGTCTAATGCTTTACAATTTCCAGAGATGGTAAACTGATTCTTCTTTACGGTATTTGCTTATGTTTCTCAAAAAGGTTTTTTTAAATTTGTCTATTTATAATTGTTTTATCTTCACGTGTTCATGTCTGTCATTGGTTCATGACTTGTTGGTTTCTGGCTATCGGGAAAAAAATTTAAACGTGGATGATATCTAAGAACACCCCCTAGCCCAGATTCCATGGCTGTGTGCTAAGAGTGCCACAGGCAGGCACACATACACACCCAGACACGTACACAAGCCTTTAGCTTCGTCTCTGTTGTGGCTGGTATTTATCGACTTTCTTCCAACTCTTCATTGAAAATATACTGCACACAATGTCTTTCAGTAGGTGGCCATTACCAGAGCCTTTTCCTAAAAGGTAAAGAGGTTGTATAGACAAAAAATAAGTAACAAAAAGAAAAACTGCTCGGAAGAGGGAAACCTGGCAGAGACACAGAGGAAGGCAACTCTTTGAGTTTGATGGACTCACTCTCAAATTTGTACTTACCTGTCCAGTATGTCACTTATGGTCCCTGTCCACTCTTACAGGACTTGGGTTCAAACTGTATTTTCTTGTTTTGAATACATATAGACTTTTGTTTGTTAAAAAATAAAGCAAAAACAACAACAATAACAACAAACCAAAACAAACAAAACAAACAGAAACAATGACTGGTCCTTTGCCTTCGCAAGTGAACAGGAATCACAGAATCAGCCATGGGGAACCCCAGAATGGAGGCAGGGCCAGGAGTCACTGCAGAAGGAGTGAAGGGGTTCTTCAGGATCACAGCACATAGGACTATCTGGACCTAAGCGTAGGAGCACTAAGTCTTGGGATTTGAGGGTTGAAGGGGCTGCAGGTTCTTTGTTAGTTTCTTTACCCAACCTCAGGCCATTGTAACCACAGGAAGGACATTTTGCCCACATTGTATCTTGTCACTGCTGTGCCCCTCACTGTGACTCTGCTGCTCTTAAAAAAAAAAATCAGAAAACCCAAAACCCAGAAACATAACTTCTGGAATTGTTCAGGCTTTTCTTGAACATTCACCAGCTAAAGCCCTGACCTAGATGGTGCTTACTCTACCAAAGCCACGGTTGGTATAGCAGGCTCTACAGACACAAGGTGACCCACAGAACACTATGCTATTACAACACTCAAGTGGGGCACTAGGGCATGCTGGGAAGAGATTAGAGAGCAGGGGTGGGGGGGTGGATGACATGACATCAAAGACTCCTGGCTGCCAAACAGCAAGAGGAAGAGGCATTAGAGGAGGCAGGTAGTCATGGAAACAGGAGTATCAGCTCAGGGCAGCATCTTAAGATATAAAAGCGTTTTTGAGAAAACAGATACAGGCGGCATCTCATGGATACTGTGTTAGGCATGGTACCTAGAGTCAGAATGAACTTACAGATGTATATTTTTGCATCCATTCCATTCTCCACTTACTTGGTCATCTGTTATCTGTTTCTACAAATATTCATGTTTAGGTATAACTACGCCATGAGCTGTTAGCACAAGAGTGAAGATTGTCTTGATTGTACTAAAAAGCTTACGTTCTGGAGGAGGAAGGGGTGGGGTGAGAAAAGAAACTAGATAAATAAATTTAAAATAAATCTACACATTAATCTGGTGTAGTGATAAAGTTTAGAGTAGGACATACATTAAGGAGGCAGAAAGGTTAGTGTGCCTTTGGGCAAGGGAAGCATGAGAAAACTAGATGGGATGTCTAAATGGAGAACAGGTTGAAGTGAGATAGAAGATATTTACGGTAGAGATAGTGACGGCGACTATGGCAGTGAGAGTGGTGTTGGTCAATACGGTCAGTGGTGATGGCTGATGGAGATGGTGATGGTAAAGGGTAGTGAGAATGTTGGTTATGATGTGGATGACGGGGGCAGGGTGTTGGTAATGATGATTGAGGATGGTGACAGTGGCGGTGGTGATCGTGAAGGCTGGAAGAGGAGGTGTTGAAGTAAATTATAGGGAGATGATCATTCAAGCCCAAGAGAGATATCAAACTGTGATAAGGACAGGAGAGTGATCATTGGATTATTAGACTTAACCTGGTGGTTAGGGACTTTATAGGGCAGGTAGGATGACTTGTTTGGAAAGGACATTGCCTGAGGTGGATTAAGGAGGAGAAAATGGGAGGAAAAGGCTGCAGGAAGACATTTTGAAAGAGTTTGGCAATGAAGGAAAGTGGCAGATAGGTAAGAACTACAAAGGAAGTGGTGCAAAACTAAAGTTTGTTTGTTTGCTCTAATTTCTTTCAGGGATCACTTTGTCTATCATCTATCTATCTATCTATCTATCTATCTATCTATCTATCATCTATCAATCATCTATCTATCTATCTATCTATCTATCTATCTATCTATCTACTTTTTAACATGAGACTATTGCTGACTTGGGCTTCCTTGTGCTGACCATGGAGAGTACTGTCCTTCAAGTGGAGAACAGGAAGCAGCTGACCTGGACTAGGCCTCTATAAGCCATGTCTGGGTGTGGCAGTCACACTTGGCTCTAGTTAGATGCCTTCTGGAAGCAAATTTGTCCCTACTTGGGGATGACTGCTCTCTGATGGGCCCTGAGTATGTTTGCAGAAATGGAGAAGGAGCTGCTGAAGAGGGAGGGAGAAAGGAAGGAATTTAATTTAAGGCCCTCCCTCCAGTTCCAAATTCAAC
>NW_021604595.1:2021696-2028082 GCF_004785775.1 Grammomys surdaster
GAGATCATTAGTTGAATTAGGCTAATTAAGGCAAATAAGCAAACAGATTGAGTTGGTGAGTAGGTCATGTGTTCTAAAATTCATCCCTTGATGGAGGATGACCTTGCTTTTGAAGGTGGATTTTTTTATATGATTTACTTTTTATTAAAACTACTTTCTCAGGGGTACGGATTTAGATAATTTCTCTCGCCCCCATCACTGGGTGATATTAGCATCATGTTTGCCCAGGATGAGCCTTCTGGAGTCATAATTGGCCTTCAGACACATGATGCATGGAAAAAACTTACCAGTGGGCTTCTCTGGACAGAATATGCTTCTGAACTCTAGGAGGGTAGGCTGGGTTCTGGGTTAGGTATACCAAGTTCAGAAACTGGGGAATATTTGACATTTCAGAACTGAGAGGGAATACTATGATTGTCTTCATAAACATTAGTTTTTCAAGTTGCCATTGTAAGGATGATATGGTAAAAATCCACAAAAGTACCCTGGCAAGGTAGCTCATGCCTGTAATTTCAGAATTCAGGAGGCTGAGGCAGGAATCTTGCTATGAATTCAAGATCCAACTGGCCAATATACTATGAGCTTCAGTCTAGTGTTTGCTGTGAACCTCTTGTGTATGGGGAACAGTGACATTTTCAAAGCCTCTTTATAGTTCAGCAAGCCACATACACACAGTTTTATACAAATTTATACTGAAAAATCCACCAGCGTAGAAACAATTATTTTATGCGCAAAGCTTGTCTTTGGATATTCTTCTGCCAGTGACTTTTTACCAGTCTCTGATGTGATTTCAACTCTTTCAAATATCAAACACACAAATTGAAATGTAGCTCAGCCAATACTCAGGTACAACATCTGGCTAGTCCCTGCCTGGCCAATGGAATGGACTTGATTCTAGCTAACACACTTTGGTAATGGCTTCTTGAAGCTCAAATTGGTTGTTATTAATAAATACCCTTTTTGAGATTTGAAATGAAGAATTGATGGATCTGGGGATATGGCTTAATCACTTAAATACTTCCTGATCAAGCATGAGAATTTGAGTGGATCCCTAAATACCCATGGAAAATGCCTGGTGGAAGTGTTGGCCTGTAATCCCTAGACTGGGAAGGCCAATACAGGAGGACCCCTGAAATTCTAGGGTCAGTGACAGGACCCTGCCTCAAAAAAATAAGATAGTGAGAGATTGAAAGAGATATCTGACATTAACCTCTAGTCACATGTGCATGGGTACCCTTGTGCACACGCATGCGTGCACACACACACACACACACACACACACACACCCCAAAGGAGAATGAGTTTGGTCTGCATATGAGAAGACAGTTAAGCCTATTTTAAATTAACAAAGTTTTATAGGGCTGGAGAGATGGTTCAGCAGTTAACAGCACTGATTGCTCTTCCAGAGGTCTTGAGTTCAATTCCCAGCCCTCGCATGGTAGCTTGCAACCATCTATAATGAGACCCCTCTTCTGGTGTGTCTGAAGACAGTGACAGTGTACTCACATATATAAAATAAATAAATCTTTTTTTTAAAAAAAGAAAGTTTGTCATGTTGCAAATTTGTTGAGATTTTTGACACCTAAAAGAAAGCCCTTTGATCATTAATGTTGTATTAATGATAGATTTATATTATAAAGACCCTCCCTTTCTTTGTGCAAGAAACTCTAAGCTATTTCTTTCCTTAACTCTCATACCAGCTCTTAGCGTGTGCTATTGCTCTATGGGCACAAATATATATTTTCATATATATTTCCTATTTTAAAGATTTAGCTACTAGGAGCTTGCTCTTTCTTTGATTTCTGAGAGCCCAAACAACCCATCAGGAGATTCCAAGAAAAGCACTGCTTCGGGGTTAGCCTCACCTGTCCCAGTCCTTTAAAGGGACACACAGAAGTGATTTAAAACAAGAGTGCATGTGTGGATATAAGCTTCGGAATACCCAGTACAAACCTTTTTCCACTCTCCCATCACCTGAACAAGGAATCAGCCCCGACGAGCCCGTGAAAAATAATTTCCAAGGCACAGGTGGGTGGGCCAGTAAAGAAGATGGGAGAGCAACCTTGGTGGCTATGAGGTGGTCAGGCAAAAGTGCAGCCCCCTCCCCCCAGCTCCCATGGCCATGGGTACCACTCTTTCTCTATACAAAGACAATTTGCTTTTCATGTAGTAATGAAGAACAATGTTTAACAGACAAAGGAGCTTCTAGCTTATTATTGTGCTGTCTTTGACTGGCGCTAGATGCTGGGAAAATGGTAATTGACAGCGTGAATGCTTCTTTTTTCCCGCCGTACGGGTTATGGCTGAGTCTGTACATTGTACATTGCAGATGGGACAATAGAAAGCACTGTGAGAACTAGCCAAGAATGAATTACGACCTGGGTTTTTTTTTTTTTTCCTCCTCCTGCCGGTCAAGAAACCAAGAATGTCTTCACAAGGATTTTTATTTGTGTGCATGTGAGGGGGGACTCCTTAGCAATGTGCACTGCTGGATTCCAATAGATGGTTTCAGATTTAGAGTGTTTAAATTGATGTATAAAAACCCACCACGGTGCTCGGAGAACACCTGTGCTGCTCTGCTCGCTCCCCCAGCACGCCGATGGAAGGCACAGGTGACACCTCATTAAGTTATTTCATGCAAATAAAAACATATTGCAGGATTTCTTCTCCTTAACTACATAATCACTGAAACATGACTGCATTGATTAACGAACGAACTTTGGGAGGGAAGAATTTCACGTCTTCTGTCGATTCTCCCTGTATGGAAGGAATTTATGATGCATGTAAATCCGATTTTAAAAAGTGTTTTTCTTATGCAAAATAAATAAATAAGTAAATAAATAAATAAATAAATAATAAAATCCCTAGTTCTCTGTCTGTCTGTCTATCTCTGTGTGTGTGTGTTAAGACACTTATAATACAGGATGCAGAATTTGATTAAGGAAGATCAAATATCTCATGTGGATGGAACAGCTAGAAACCCAGAGGACTGATCTTGCACAGTAGGGCCACATGTCTTGACTTTGCGTTCAGAAATTTTCGACAGTGTTTCGAAGAAAGGGACGTTGACTTTGCCCTGGAAGCCATGATGGGAACAAGAAGTGTGTATGCGAGTGCTTTTTGAGCTGGGAACCATCCTGGACAGTGTCCGAGGATTCCAACACAACTGTAAACAGAACCGGACAGGGTTCATGAAGGGAGTAAATCTGCTTTTAAAGGTCTTTTGTGATATGATTTCTATGTTTTTAATTTATTGAATTAAAGCCAGATTTATTCAATTAAGATCATACACTTCAAGGTTAACTGCCATTTGCTGTTCATTTAGGCAAGCTATTGTATAGTTATGTAAATTTTGTGAACAGAGACACTACTAGAGTGTCTTAATTACAAGCAAAAGGGTGCCATTTAAATAGGAATTAAGCGAATGGTTGCCTGCATTTCCTGTTTCTGAGTTTTCTGTCTTCCTAAAACCTAAATGCCCAAGGACCTACATTGCTCCATAAGATTTTACTTTTTCCTGTGAAAAAAAAAACTCCTCTTCCTGACTCTTATTTTAAAGAAAATAGAGAAACATGTATCCATGTTTTGTTACATTGATCAGTATCTGAAAAACAAGTCCAGAGCTTTCCTGTTAGCCAATGAGAAGCATATCCACAGTTGTTACTGACTTTAAGAAGGATCTCAGCTTATATGAGTTAATTTGGTATGAGTGTCCTTCACTCAAGTTCTACAGATGTGCAACTTTATATTTTAAAATAGATGCCTTGAAATAACTCACTTATAGTGTGTTGAAACATACTGTTTTCAGAGTCTATCAATAGTGTGTGTGTAACACACCCATGTTACATATATGTACAAATATTTACCATTCCTCTGTGTCTGTTGGCAGGCTCGTTCTAAATGTACAACAGTCAGGACTATAGATGTGTTTAGCAAAAGTGACCCGTGACCTGACCCTGTGCTGATTTTAGTGAACTGGTTCCTGTGCATCTCTCGGATTTACTGACAGATACTGTTTTTTGTTTGTCTCTGGGTTTTTCAGATGATTCCTGTTTATAAGAATGACCTAGAGATAAATCTGGCATTAATCAGGAAGGATGGGGAGGGATTCACAATTGAGTTAATGAAAACCACACTGGGTCCTCTAGAGTTGGTTCCCAGCTCCTGTCTGGAGCCTGGGACATAGGCACAGCCTGGGAAGATGTACCCAGAGTCCCCCAAGGTGGCTCCTGCCTGATCCCCACCCCCACTGGGAGACCAAATCTCACTATTCAGCTAGGGCTTGCGTCACCCTTCCCAACATGTTCCCACTGATACATTAAAGGAATTAATTGCTCATAATGATCTCAGCATCTGTTAACAGAGGTTCATACCTACAGGCTGGTGGCATGTGGTGGTTCTATTCAGGGATCAATAGGCAACTGGGGCGAAGGCTTTCCCACATCGCCTGTCTTTGCCCGACGAAAGGGGGAGGAGAGCTTGGTGCTGGCCATCTGCTCCCTGTCTTTCTCTGTGAGACCTTGACGCTGTCCAGCACAGCTCTGATCTGACTCCAGTCCCATTGGAATGTGGCTGATCTGAGAGCCTCTCAAAGCTTCGAAAGTGAGTCAAAAGGACATGCCCATTGTCCGGCATGGCTGAAAGAAAATGATCACTTTAAAATTCATAACTCCCAGGTGCCTGCCATCTATTCATGGGAAAAACCCTCTGAACTTCTCTTCATTAAAGAGAAGGGGAGTCCTGCTAAAAAGAGAGAAAAGGAAGTAGTTTGTGGGAATGTGTGGGGGTTTTTTCAGGCTAAACAAATGAGGAATTTGGAATTTTCGCTCGCATTGAAGGAGCTGTGCGAGAGAAGCCCTAATTTTAAAGAAAGCGAGACAGAGGCGAGACGTCCCTGGGGCAGAAGGAATGAATGAAGGACATTTGAATATTTCTCCTGGAAAATTTAAAGATCATTCTGTCTTTTTAACTTCTAGTACCTGAAATAGAGAGAACTTGTCCTGATTCTGATCAATATTTTAATTTCCATTCTTGTCCCACGTAGGAATGGAAATTGGGTGTTGAATGGAAGTTAAAGGAAGAATGGGAGTCTGGGAAATTCCTTAGTGCGGCTCAGGCTTTACGAACACAGCCGATCTCAGGTTTGTTGGGTGTTTCTTAGACATTTAATCAAAGGGGTAACATATATCCACTATTTTTTTTAATTGCCTTGAACAACACAGGAGCATAAGAAATAATACAGAGACAAAAGGAGATCTCTGGGTGCAGACAAGACAAGATTCCCTGAGCTATGGGGGTTGGCCCTGGTGGACGCTGGCCATTGGTCATAGCAGAAAAATCAATGTAGCATCTGCCTCATGGGGATTCAGATAGGATTCATGGGTAGTGGATGGAGAAGGACAAAGGCAGACATACTGATGCTCCTGCCCTGCCTCTTGAACATCCTTCATCTTAGATACTTTAGTCTCAGAGGTGAAGTCACATATTCAAAGTAGCACAGGTCTGTCTCTCTGAAAAAGCTGAGCTCTTGCCTATTGGCAATTTTCTTTCCAATACTACTACCGTGTCTCCTTAAGTGGCGTGGGACTTACGCTTATTTTTGCTCAGCTTTCAGTTATGATAGCAATGAAGATGATGGTGTTGGTGATGATGGTGGTGGTGGTGATAGTAATGATGATGATAAAGATGAACTTTACTACCCTAAAGAATTTAGCAGTTTCTTTGAGAATAATTTATGAGCTATAGGGACACTTACGATGGCCAGAGTTCATCAATACACATAAAAAGTAACAAAAGGATCAAGTAAGATACTAACTTCTGACAGAAAACATGGCGACAGAGCACTGAGCCCTCTGGGGAAGAGTGATCAAGCTGAATTCCCTTTGATAGCAGTCATCAAATGCAGGAGGAGGAAGGGTAAGGTATGGCTGTGGTCAACAGAGTCAGGGAATCGCTCCTTGGTAAAAAGGGCAAGCAAATCAAAACAAACAATGGTAGAAAGGGGGAGAAGATTCTAGAAATAATCCAAACTTCTGGAAACAGGGGAAGGTATAGATAAGTGAATCAATATTAGTGATTCTTTTGATAGGTAAGATCACTTACTCTCTCCAAACGATGGTTTTTGGTGTTGTTGGTTGTTGTTATTTGTTTAAAATGTTCTATTGGTCTGCTGAAAATCTGGTTTTGTGTGACCATTTCTCTGTTTACCTTTAATTTTCAGATTAGTGGACAGGCACTTTTTTTTTTTTTGTGGATAAAATTGTTACACACTGTATCTATAATAGACCTAAGAGGGAAAAACGTAAATCAAAGTCCATTGCAGATTTATTTACAAATCCATTTGATTTTCTGTTAACTTGTTTCAAGTTAGAGTTTCAAGTACTGTT
>NW_021604595.1:2028482-2031889 GCF_004785775.1 Grammomys surdaster
ATCCACGTCTGAGGGATGTAACTACTATCTACGCCCCATACACATTAAACAGTAACAAGGTCTGATCATAACGTTCGTCTTGCCTTACCTAGGACTTCATTTGAAATATGCAACTGAAAATATTTAACCTGTTTTGAGTTTTAAAATTTGAGAATTTTCAAGTAGGCCCATTTAAAAGTGTTTGTTTATTTATTGTTTGGTTGGAGTTGGGGCAGGTTCTCACTATGCATCTCTGACTGGACTGTGTAGGCCAAGCTAGCCTCAGACTTATACAGATCTATCTGCCTCTGCCTCCTGAGTGCTGGGGTTAAAGGTGCATGCCATCGTGTCTGCAAAAAATAAAACTCAAAAATACTTCAGTCCACGATATATTATGGGTCTCTTACCTTGCCAATGAAAAATAATCTAAAATCTCTCTCTCTCTCTCTCTCTCTCTCTCTCTCTCTCTCTCTCTCTCTCTCTCTCTCTCTCTAGTGTGGTGTGGTATGCATGTATGTTTGCATGTTTTCATGTTTACAGGCACATCTGTGGGGGTGCCTGGGTACCCATGTGCTTACCCATGTGGAGGCCTGCAGTTGATCCTGGGCATCTTCCTCTGCTTATTAGATGAGTCAGTATCTTGCTGAGCCTAGGGCTCACCTTTTCTTGCTAGTCTAGCTAGTCAGCTTGCCTTGGGGGCTCCCCTGTTTCTGCCTGAGGTGATGAGATTACAGGTGGCTGCCACAGCTGCCTGACTATTCTCGGTGGGGTTCCTGGGGATCTCCAGTTCTCCTGCTATGCAGCTGGGGCTTTACCCACTGAACAGTCTACCTAGTTTCTTCTTTCAAATTTGTGTTAAATGGACTCTTACACAGCTTAAGAACGGTTTGAATAAGTCCCAAACGTTCTGAGAATCTGGGCTCTCTTCAATGTTGGATTTAGAACTATATGCCCATGTCACAATTAAGTCACAGCCATATTATGTCGAAGGAACATAGACCACTAGATGTTTGCTTAAAAGGCTCAGGATTTTTAGGTCTTCAGTGAAATGTCTGTCTCTTTCTATTAGTCAACACTGCCCCCCTCACCATTCAAAGCTTGGGCCATGCTCACAAACTAGAGAAGGAATATCGGAGAGTCCCCCTTAAAAATGAGCCGTAGAAGCCGGGCAGTGGTGTGCACACCTTTGATCCCAGCACTTGGGAGGCAGAGGCAGGCGGATTTCTGAGTTGGAGGTCAGCCTGGTCTACAGAGTACCAGGACAGCCAGGGCTACACAGAGAAACCCTGTCTGGAAAAAAAAAAAAAAAATGGGACTTAGAAAGACATCAGCTTAAACATTGATCTTGAACACAAGAAAAACACCCGCACAAACAACAAACTCCAAATCAGCCAAGCAACCAACAAAAACATCAGAATCCAAGGGCCAGGCTCTCCTGGGAGAGGGGGGAACCGGGGCGGGGGGAGGGGGGGTCGAGGGTGGGGGCGGGGGGTGGGAGAACAGGTAAGGAGCGCAACCAGCTGCTGAGACTTTTAGGTCCCAAGGATTTGCTGTGCAGACTTGCAGAGGAGCGCACAGCTGAGAAGGTGTGGACACCAACTCACTTCTAACTTCTCTCTCCCTGTCACATGCCTTCTGACACTGGAGAGCTGGGTCACCTCTGCATGTCCTTGTTTTCCAGATTTTTTTTTCTCTCTCACAGACATTGTTTCTAGAGGGGAAGCTGCAGCCTCAGCCCCTTTCAAGGACTCTATAGGAACATTTCTAACCCTTTAAGCTATTCAGTTTTTGAATTTCCTTTTAAACTTGACAACTCTCCTTGTCCTGAGTTCACATATCCTCAATCACTCAGGACCCAATTTTGTTCCCCTTTCTTGTGTTCAAAATTACTAAAGTAGGGAGGATTTTTAAAAGCACATAGCAAGATCAAATGCACTGTGCTGCACCCCAGCACTCCCCCGCTCCCCCCCACTTCACCCTCCTCCATCTTCCCCCGACTCCCCAGCCTTCCCATGCTCATAAGCACACGGGTTAGCTGGTCCTTGGGTTTTACTATCTCTCCTCTTTTATTTATTTATTTCTTTTCTTCTTTTTTTTTTTAAAGAACAGTGCAAGGAAAGCAAACATTTATTAGGAGCGAGGGTTCAATGACTATTTTTTCTCCCTTGAACAAATTAATCTTGTATAACCTGCCTGCGCTAGAGAGGCGGATTTTACTAGGAGGGGGAAATGACCACTGGGGCCCGAATTGGAGCTCTTGTGGGTCTGAGTTCACATTTGCACCAGCCAGAGATTTTCAATTAGCAGTGCCTTAGAAAGCAGGGAGCTGGGCCTTTGTCAGTGTCCTGTGTATGGACAAGAGCAAATAAATTGGAAATGGTCTTAGGCTCAGGTTCCTGGGAAAATGTAACAGGTGTTACGACTATGCTGGGTGTGAGATTTAAAAAAAAAAAAAAAAAAAAAAGTCCTCTCAGGCTAGGCCCATAGAATTCTTCTTTCTAGCCAGGGCTTCAAGTAGGAAGAAACTAATGACTTCATTACCATCTCAATTCTGGGAAATGCAGCTCCAGACCTGACTCATTAAAGGGAAGGTATAGACCTTACAATATCAAAATGTTATTTAGGGCTATGTCCTTAGTGGGGGGAGGTTAACTGGAACAGAATGTATCCTCTACGGATAACTCTGTGGCCAGAAAATGAGAAAAAGCAAAAAACAAATAAGCAAGCCAACAACAACAACAACAAAACCCCTGAAACCCCAAACCAAGCCCATGCAGAAGTTGGGAGGGAGGCAGAGGAAGAAAAGCATCTTCTGGCACACTGCACTGTGAGGTTTCTTCCACTCTCAGTGAAAAGCCTCCGCTTCTACCTCTCCTTCTCCTGTGTTGTGACACATTAAGTGGCTCTTGTTGTTGTCCCATTTCTAGTAGATTGTAATTGGGGATGAGCTAGAAGGCAGGAAAGATGTCAAATTTCCACGCAATGGCAAAGGAAAGAAATCTCTTCAGCCCTAATAGGACTTAATAGGACTAACTGTAGTTGTGCTTAACTGGTATCAATTAATGGTAAACAATTTTTTTATTACATAATTGCCCCTCTTATTAATCTGCAACGGGAAAAACAGCCTAGGAGAGCCCGCTCCTGTCCTATTTATCTCACAAAGAATCCTTCCGAGCTATTGTCTTGCTTCATTTCACATCGCCTTCCCACTGACTGAAAGAGAACTTGGCTAGGGACTGGCAATTCCAGTAACCTTCTCACAGTCCATTTATCTCTAAATGCCAGTCCCCTGGTGGGGGTCCTCCATCCCCTCAGACTCTTTTTTATTATGCTCCCTACATGCTTTGCTCTCCAGAACACCTTTGAGAAGGAAAAAGAAAGAAAGAAAGAAAGAAAGAAAGAAAGAAAGAAAGAAAGAAAGAAAGAAA
>NW_021604595.1:2031899-2090205 GCF_004785775.1 Grammomys surdaster
AAAGAAAGAAAGAAAGAAAGAAAGAAAGAAAGAAAGAAAGAAAGAAAAGGCAAAAGACAGACTCAGAGCTTTAAGGCAGTGACCTTGCTTTCAACCCCTGTCCCCCCCATTCCTGAGAAAATGAACTCCCCGATGTTTAAGTCTCTGGTCACCATGTCCCTCTCTCAGTACCATAAGTCGTAATGCCTTCCCAACAGAACTGAGTGCCTCTATGTCCTGGAGACACACTGAGCCTTGGCCGGACCTCGTGGGCTGCATCCCTCTGACTTTTGGACATCGGTGCCAACATGGGTAGCAGCTGCTGAGTCAAGTGATTTGGATGACGGAGCGGCTGGAGTTGCAGGGTAGAGTTGCCATGAACTCAGTTAGTTGGTAGAGAGCTTTTCTTGCTTCCACTCCTAGGCCCCCAACTAACCCAGGCATGGTGGTACTGGTTTGTGATCCCAGAACTCAGGAGGTGAAGGCAGGAGGATTAGAAGTTAAAGCTCATCTTTGGCAGTGAATTCAAGGCCAGCCCAGGCTATATGAGATTAAACCAAAAAGCAAAATACTTTATAATAATAGGTGTTCTTGTAAGCTATGATTTATCTCCTTTCCCTTATGACCAAAAAACAAAACAAAACCCACTAGCTGCTAGAGGTCATATCTACTGTGATGCTCCAGCCAGCGTGTGAGGAAGACAGTCCAAAGAAGTTGTCTCCTTGCTCCTTCTTGTTTCGAGTTCTTCACATCCTGAAGCCTCCAAGGACAGAGCCCCCTCTGCTTTCTTCCGTTTGTCAAGAAGCCTCTTTTCTGACATCAAATTCTGTGCCATGGGTTCCCCAAGGAGCACCTTGCAGCATCCACCTTGGAGCCTGGTCAATCTGGAAAAAGTATCCATAGTAGGTTTTGCGACACTTAGGTGCTACATACCAACCAAATGTCTGACCATCGCCACCTTGACTCTGAAGCTCAGATGCAGGACTAAACTTAGTATCTACACATTGCTTTTATTGTTGCTATATTGTAATTTTGGCCAGTTGTCTCTCTTGTGGCATGGGCATGGAGGTAGAAAACTCTTTTATGAGTAAGTTCTGCCACTCATGAATTAGGCTTACCTGAGCTCTTCCTTGAAGCTCTTAGCAACAAGCTCCAGTAAACAGAGAAGGAAACAACAACCAGAGAATTTGTTACTTAGGCTTCAAACCCTGGCACTCCTGGAGAGGCCTACCAAACCTGCAAGCTTCAGAGGACAGTTTAGTAGCATTTACCATGCAGATTTGTTTGTTTGGTGTGGTGGTTCAAATAGCTATGATACCCATATACTGATTTTTTTTTGAATGCTTGGTACATAGGGAGTAGCATATTAGGAGAGGTAGCCTTGTTGGATTAGGTGTGACCTTCTTGGAGGAAGTGTGTCAATGTGAGGGCAGGCTTTGAAGTCTCCTAGGCTCAAGCCATAACCAGTGTGGCACACAGTCTCCTTCTGCTGTCTGCAGATAAAGATGTAGAACTCTAGGCTCCTTCTCCAGCACCATGTCTGCCTGCACAATGCCGTGCTTCCCACCATGATGATAATGGACTGAACCTCTGAAACTGTAAGCCAGCCCCAATGAAGTGCTTTCCTTTATAAGAGTTGCTTTGGCCATGGAGTCTCTTTACAGCAATGAAACCCTAACTAAGACAGTTGGTTTTAGTGTGTGTTTGGGGGGAGTTTTTTGAGGCAGTTTCAAACTTGATACATGGCAAGAGTAGCCTTGGACTTGTGATCTTCCATCTGTTGTCTCCTTTGTGTTGAGCACTGGGATAAAAGCCTGGTTTATGCTGTGCTTGGGACCAGTGTTTCTTGCAAGCATCTCACAGGCTGAAATGTAACCCTAGTCGCCTAACTTTGTTTTATTTTTATTTTAAGAGTTCTCAGGCAAGTCTCAAACTCACAAAGATCTTCCTGCTTCAGCTTTCCAAGCATAGCCCCCATTTATTTGGGGCTAGGGATCGAACTCAAAGCTTTGTGCACGCTAGGCAGGCAGCTGAACTATGTCCTCTCTGTAAAGTCGTGGCATAGTCTTAAAGCTCCTTCTCTATGCAGGTTTAAACAGCAATCTGATACACTCTTCATGGGGCCAGCAGAGAAATACCTTTGAAATTTGTTTCACTCTCTGCCCCTTCTGTAGGCTCAGAAGCAGGGTTTTGAGCAGTAAGAGAATTAAAGTTTGTTCTAATGTCAGGCAGGAGTTAATGATTCATAAAATACATAGGAAGCTGATGCAGTGTTTGAATAGTAGTGTCCCAGCCTCAAAGAGTAAGACATTAAGGAACAGAGTTGTCAATGGAGGAGTTGTGTTGGTGAGAACAGGAAAACCTTGAGGCTTTCCTCCTAGGGGACTAGTGTGTAAATTACCACCATTGCCTTGTGCCTTTCTTCTTTCTGGATGTGGAAATAAAACCATCCTGGTGAGCTGGTGAGTGACATAAAGTCTGGATTTAGGATCTAAGGTCTTTGCTCTGTTTGCAGAAAACAGTCATGGGTGCTAGCTCCCAGTGGAAGAGGAAAACTCAGCTTCTGAAGCTGAGAGGGGGAAGCTAGGGAACTATGGATAACCAACAATGAGTACCCATCCCTCACCAAAAAAAAAAAAAAAAAAAAACCCAACAATAAAAATAAAGGAAAAGGGAAAAATGACTTGCTAAGCTTGAAAAGTTGTTTGCTATTCATTCTAGCCCAGGCAGCAGCATCCTAGGGCAGAGCAGCATCCTAGGACAGAGCAGCATCCTAGGGCAGAGCAGCATCCTAGGACAGAGCAGCATCCTGGGGCACAGGACCATCCTAGGGCACAGCAGGTAGAACGGAGAGCTCTGAATTATCCTGCTTCCTTCCCACAGAGCATCAACTTGAACAAGCATCTACCTACAAGACAGTATCACAAGAGCCTAGGAAGCTGTCTCTAGGTGCGGCATGGTGGGACCATGGAGAAGGACCTCAAAGGACAATTTCTGTTTCTTGTGTTACTCCTCCCCCAGATTTCACAGAGCAGCACAATTGAGATATTGTTTGTTGTGGGGTACACTAAATTAGATACTATACTTTACCTTAAACCCCAGTACTGGGCTTGCTACAGTAAAACCAAGGGCCAGGAAGACCCCATAGAGCCCTGATCTCTGTGCTGGTACCCACAGGCCTTAAAGACAAACCCCAGCACAAAGACAGGATCTCAGCTTCCTCGAGACAGACGTGACCGGGGCTGCCAGGAGGGACAGGACAGTCTCTTTGATGACATTGAGAAGCTAGATGTTCACATGCAAAAGGATTCAATTCGATCCTTACTCCTCCCCATGCATCCAACTCAAAATGGGTTAGAAAGTTTAATGTAAGATTGAAGTATGAAACTACTACATGAGTGTATAGAGGAAATGCCATGACATTAGTCTAGGGGTGAGTTTTTGGTCACATTTACAAAGCAGAGGCAACAACAGCAACAAGTGGATGAATGGGATTGTATCAAGTCTGTGCACATCAAACTTGTGCACATCAAAGGATACAGTTAAGAAAGGTACAACCTACTGGTTGGGAGAAAATACTTTCAATTCGTCTACCCACAAACAAGGAGCCAAGACCTACAAGGTACAAGAAACGCAACCACTTGGGGAGCACAGCCGCTTGATGAGAAAGACAAGACAGCATCAAAAACAATGACAGAAATTCAAGCAAATGACAACAAAAAGCAGGTAATTAATAAAGACAGTAGATTATGTGAATAGATAATTCTAGAACAAATGCACATAAACTGCTGGCAAGTGTAGGAAAAATGTTCCATCCTGCTAATTACCAGAGAAATGTAAATAGAATCACATTGAGTTACTACCCAACTCTTGTTAGAATTAGAATGGCTTCTCTCTCTCTCTCTCTCTCTCTCTCTCTCTCTCTCTCTCTCTCTCTCTCTTTCATATATTTTATTTATTTATTTTTTGAATGGCTGCTTTTAATGTGACAAAATAAATGTTGGTGAAGCTGTAGAGATAGGAGGCCCTGGTCCACCCTTCGTAGGAACCCAAATTAGTGCAGCCAGTGTAGAAAACAGTGTGACGGTTCTTCAACACATGAAAACTAGAACCCTCGCATGATCCAGTGATCCCACTGACAATTCTATATCTAAAGAAAATAGATCAGCATGTTGAGGGGGAATCTCTATGTGTATATTTATAACAGCACTGTTTGTAAAAACCGAGATGTGAAATCTATGTACGTGTCCTTCAGCCGATGACCAGAGGAAGAAACTGTGGAACACAGAAATGGTGACAGCCGTGTAGGGGTGAAAAAGAAGGGACCCTGCCAGTTACAACTGGATGAACGAAGCTGAAGGACACTCATGTAAAAGAGTCGCATGCCAGTCGGGAGGCTTCACATGTTGTTCATATGTACCGCCTATGGGATTGGCCTTGAGTAAACGGAGGTATAATGGCCGTTCTTCATCCCTGAGCCATCTCTCCAGCCCTAAGGCGCCATGTTCTAGATTATAAATAAAATGTTGCCAATTAAAAATTAAGGCAATCCTGATTTATAACAAGCTTAACAAAGAGTTCTAGTTAGGGATCTCAGCTACAAACTTGGTAACAAAGATAGCATTTTTTTTTAAACTGTTCGCCCCACCATGAGGAAAACAGATGAACAAGATCCTCTCTTGTTTTTAAGACAGTAATCAAGATGAATTAAGTTTACAGAGCATTAAAAGTTGGCCAACAGGATGCCAGCATGGAGTGTCAGTTATCCATTGTGTACTGGAGTGACCTTCAGATTAGAGTTCTCAGATCAGCTTGTGGAAGCTTGAGTACTTAATGCTGGGGCCTGAGTTTGTTTCTAAGATGTGTGTAAGAAAGGGGACAGTGGCAGGAGGCTGCCAGCATGTTCCTCTGCCCAGTGTTCTGTTCTGTACCATTTGCAAGCCATTTCCAGCTCTCTGAAGGTGGTATGCCAGAGTCAAGAGTGAGTTATCCTGGCATAAGTATCACTTGACCATTCCACAAAAATAGAAACAATGTCACTGTGAGCTCCTTGACATTTCTGCTTTTGCTGATGATATCCTATTAAATAGATAAAAATGATGCTACTGCCAATTATCAGAGCTGCACGCGAGCTTCAGAAGGAGCTTAGAGAAAACAATTTCAGGCCTATTGCTTTGTTTCTAGTTGACATACTGTTTCTGAGTTGGTTTTCGTGTTTGAGGTTGTCAGAATCAGGACCCCTGCTAGGTTATTATTTCCAGGTTAGAATACAGGTGGCAATGTACTCAGAGCCTGTGCTGTTCTCCTTCATCTTTACTGTATCTTCCCTTGTCAATGTGATGGTGAGATATGTCTAGGAACATAAATGTGTTTCCAAACCATCGAGGAGCAGGTGGGACACTAGAACTGTCTATGGGTATGTTCTCTTGGGAAAAAAATCTTCTCGATCTTAAATACTATATGATTTTCATAATAACATGTCACAGTATAATGTTCAGACTCAGGGCATGCCATTGTTTCATTCATTCATTCATTCATTCACTCACTCATTCATTCATTCAGTTAATATATTTGCGAACAGTGAAATAGGAAAGGAATTCAAAGATGCATCACATAAAGGAAATCTAAAACTGCAGGGTCATGTGTGACCACCCTTATTTGCAGACACTGATACTGGTGTAGGCTCTTGTGGCATTTATTTGCTTCTCTTGTGAATGGGAGGGTCCAGGGATTTCAGCTGCTTGTTTGGATGAGTTCAGTAGCTAACTACCCTAGTTTCCTTTCTATTGCTGCCATTTATGTCATGACCAAAAGCAACTTGGAGGGTTTGTTTGGATTACGCAATGTGGTCACAGTTCACTATTGAAGGAATTCAGGGCAGGAACCCAAGGCAGGACCCTGGAGACAGGGAACGCCAGCAGAGACCATTGAGGGACACTGCTTATTGGCTTGTAGTCTATGGTTTGCTCAGTTTGCTTCTCTGTACAAGACCACCTGCCCAGAGGTGCTACCAACACAATGGGTCAGGGCTTCTAATGTCAATAATCAATCAAGGAAATGCCCCCATAGACTTGCCTACAGGCCGA
This sequence comes from Grammomys surdaster, assembly GCF_004785775.1. Taxonomy (NCBI): domain Eukaryota; kingdom Metazoa; phylum Chordata; class Mammalia; order Rodentia; family Muridae; genus Grammomys; species Grammomys surdaster. Next base: position 2,037,965 of record NW_021604595.1, read on the forward strand.
TCAGATGAAGGAAACTTCTCAGTTGATGTTCCTAGATGTTCTTAGTCATCTTCCTAGATGACTCTTGATTGTGTCATATTGACAAAAAACCTAACCATCACAATAGTGTCTTACTCACATGGACTAAGCTTTGCTTAGAGGGTTTTGTTTGTTTGTTTGTTTTTGTTTTTGTTTTTTTTTATTTACTTTCCAAGGCTGCTTCTGGAATAGTAACCCAATCCCTTGTTTAGCTGTTGGCTCAGTTCTTCATTTGTTTGAGTCATACAGTTATGCAGTGTACATTGAGGGAAAGATTTAAAGTCAGTGTGAGAAGCTAGAAAATAACAACAACAACAAAAACCAAAAATCCCTGTAATATCAGTCACAGTAATACAGACGGCATTTTGTGTAAACTTCTGGCTTTTGTACTGAAGGCAGGTATAGAAATACAGGAGAGTCAGCATGCCCTTTGCTGAGGGGAAGGCTGGCAAAAAAAAAAAAAATTACTTTCTAAAATTGTCACCCTTTATTAGGAAGAAAGAGCAAAGAGTAAATTTCTCATGAACTGTGAGGCCTCATGATATCCTGAAAGGGCATTCAGCCTGCAGTCAGCCCACGTGGCCTGCAATTCTGCCTGTGAGTCTACCAGCTTTGGGATTGTGGGAAGAAACTTGCTTTTCTTCTGGACCATTATTTTCATTTCTTATATTGGGCAACGGATTCCTATGCACCTCTGGAGGATTAGGGTACTAAATGGATTACATTACATTATAAGCTACTATAAAAGTGTGTTTTTATTATCGTGTTATTTTGAGCTCAGCTGTGATACTTGAACACCAAAAGTGGAAAGTAATTAAGATTTTCTATTGAATGTGGGAACGTGATTTTATTGTAATGCATTCTTAGAACATTCAAGGTAGGTCAGGAACGAGTTGTCAATAATAACTTTATCTAATGTGGGGTAGTCAGTCACCTGTGTGGTAGTCACCTTTTTGAAGGGGCTTCTCTCATGCCACAAAACTATCTAGAGATGACAAGGTTCTGTTGACTGTATTCTACTGAGCCTCAGGTAGTTTTCTGGTCTAGGATTTTCGGTAGAAATGTGAACTTGCTAGCCTTGAATTCTGTCTGCATCTGCCTCCCTGATGCCAGGTTTAAAGGGCACATGCCTTTTTCATTTTAGCTGTGTCATAAAGTCATTCTGAGACTCTGCTATTCCACAACAACCAGCAGGTCAGAGGACAGTGTGTATTTATGTGTGTACCCATGTGTGGGTGTCCATGTGTGCACGTGCACAGAGAAGCCAGAGGCCACCTTCAGATGTCACCTACTGGTACTAGCCACCTTGTTGTTTGAGACAGTCTGTCACTGGCTTGGAACTCAGGAAGCAAGCTAGTCTGGCTTCTGTATCTCTTCAGACAGGGAAACTCACAGCTGCCATCAGAACAGCTAGCCCCAAGGGTCCACCCACCTCCACCTCTACAACTGGGTGCCATCACTTAGCCAGCTAGCCGCTGGGGCTCCCTCACCTACACCTCTACAAGTGGGTGCCACCATCACACCTGCATATTTCTCCCACTTATGAGTCCTGGGGAATTAAACCTCTATTGTTGCAAGGCAAGCACTTTTCCAATAAAGCTCTCTCCCCTGCTCAGAGATTTACTTATTGTGATGTCAAATTCTCACCCCTTTTCTTTGATGGTCATGGCTCATTTTTCCTTCTCCTGTACTGTGTCTTTGTTCTTTCTACTCCCTGTCTTTCCATGCACAGCATATCACAGAGTGGGACAGTTTTGTCTCTATTATTGACCAACTCCAGGACTCTATTGGATAGGTTACTAAAAATTCTTTGAGCTATATTTTTGTAAACTGTTAAAAGACAGTATTTCTAGGCTCTTAATGCAGTTGAAAATATGACTTGGAAAACATACGTAACATATGCTATATGTTGGATGCTCATAAACACATGGCTTTCCCTTAAAAGCCAATGTGTTGCATTTGTATTGCCATCTCTCATGGTCCCTCAGGCGTCACAGTTGTTCTATACATGTTTGGTGATGGGATGGCGCTGGCTTCTGATCCAATGGTGATCAATCCATGGAGATTGATTTTCTTTCATAGGGAGGATGTTTGCTGTGGGGATCTGTTAAGTTGCATTATGGCTTCTAATCTTTTTTCTTTTCCATAGACAGTGAGATTTGACAATCTAGTTTTCACAGAGGGCTTTGACATACCTGAGCCAATGACAGGCAAGACATAGGAAAAAATCGGTGTATCCCTTCAGACAGGGAAACTCACAGGCACCATCAGAACTCTGAAAATGACAAGCAACACCAGGAACGAAGAAAATTTGACATGATACCCACTTGAAACACAATTCTCTCAAGACTGTCAGATAATCTAGGATCAATCAGATCCATTTACTGGGCGCCATCATTGTGTATGTGCCAAGCCTTTTCTGGAAGCCCAGTTCTCTAACACAATTCAAGAGACAGGATGATAATCTGGAGACCTTCTTTGCAGTAGATTGGGATAGTCTTGTGGCTGGTCTCTTAAAACAAGCAACTTGGCAATATGATCAAGGGAGCACCCTTGACCATCAACCTTCTGGGAAAAAAAAATCAAGCTCATGGAAGCCATGTAAACTTGCTAAAGGAATTTGTATACTCCCTATGAGTTCACATGTATGCAAGAGAAGACTAACAATGATGCAATTTTCTTGGTGACTGAAGAGAGGGGGTGAGAGGTAAGATAGTTAAAACTATACAAGTAGCACCCATCCCCCACTGCATCTGTCACCAATACCAACCTCACAAGGCCTCCCTTCCCTGACCAACCTTAAGCTTCTGTTTTCTCTTCCCCAGATAAAATCACCACATACTCTTCGAGAATGCCATCACTATCCTTCATACAATTTCAAAAGAGATCAAGGCCAAGGGTAGCAGTCGGCTCGTAATCTACTACTGCTGACCTGAGTTTGGCTATTGAATGTATCAGAAAGATATAGAAAAAAGAAGAAGAAGAAGAAGAAGAAGAAGAAGAAGAAGAAGAAGAAGAAGAAGAAAGAAAGAAAAAGCGCTCTGTTTGATAGTGAAAGCACTTCCTGTAGTTCTCCTGCAGGTGAGAGGCAAGCTCTGTTTGCCATCAAGAGAACATTTGACACCAAGCAGTGTGTGTCCCGGCACTGTGAGTCACTCATCAATCTCGACATCTTTAAATAGAAACAAAACCTATTAGTCACTGGTTCGGAACTGTCTACTAGTGACTGAAGATAGGTGGTTAAGATAGTTGGATGTGAGGCAGTTTCCATATTCAGTGAAGGGAGCATGGGACAATCCATAGGTGGGTTAGGGGACCTGCAAATTAAAGACCTCCAGTTTGGGTCTAACACTTATGCTAACTCCTTTAGGGATTATAAACAGCTTCATTGTGAAAGAGTTACTATGTCTACTCACGTTTCTGTCATGGCCTGTTTCTGTCATGGAGAGTCTACCCAACTCAGATGTCTGCTCTCCAGTAGCCTTGTCTTGTCCCCTTCAACTTCAAGTTACATGTGATTTCTACTTGTTCTCTCAACTCCTAGCACCGCCTCTCAAGGACAGGCTCTGCCAAGAACCCATGATTCTCTCTGGGATATTTTCTTATTTTCCTGCCCTCCCTCTCTTGTGCAAAGCACATCCATAGTCCCTTTGAGTGTACCATGATTGATGATACATCTGTCATCTGCGATACCCTTTCTTTAGGTGTAGAGAAATACACTTCTCTGTCTCAAAGGCCTGTGCCTAATTCAGATCACAGTGATTAAAGATCCTGGGAGTCCCAGAGAACCTTGTGTGTAGACATGACACAGTTCATTGAAGAGGCACTTACAATGAACAGATGCAAAAGTGATGGGAAATTCATATGGGATGCCACATGGCTATTCCCATCCATGGGTGGATACTGGCTAGTTATTGGTCTTTTCTGTCTAGAACAGTTATATAAAGTATATCTTTTGTTACAATACAGTTGTAAAGATTGCTACATATTTTAGCAATAATATTAAGCATTACATAAGACCTGCTCAGTCATGAAATATTCTTGTTTCATAGCAACTGTAATTATTACTACCACTAATGTCATTTAATAACCAATGTACACCATTTACTTATGTGCCTTGATGGTGTGTTAGGTATATCATGCATATTTTCTCACTTAACATTACTAATAAGCCCAAAGGGCTGTTGTTCTGACGTCTACCTATCTTTTCCAGATGAGGAAGGCTATGCATATAGAAATAAAACACCAAAGTTTTGTTCTTTGAAAACTCACAGGACAGAGAGCAAACTGAAGCCCCACTACCACAGAGCCTGTCCTCCAAATCTCTGGCAACTAGAAAAAGAGGCAAAGCATGCCCCAGGGAGTGATTTCAGGGCTTAAGGACTTTACCCCGGGTAAAAGGCATTTAGAACTAGAAATAGTGTCTGTGAGACTTGTACACATTTAACCCTAGCCGACCTTGGGCTATACTACTGAGCATACACACTTCTATAGCTGAGTTACGAGAAACTGTTGTTATTTGTTTTTTAAAGAGGGGATAATTCATTGTAAACCTTTACGCTCCCCCGAATTTGAAGTTTTAAGCTTAATGTCATTTGAATGATTTGGCCTGTGAATGGATCCTGGATATAGTGTTCTCCATCCCTAGAGTGGGCTGTAGACTCTGGGAAACTCTGTCCTTGAGTGCCCAGGTAAAGGGAGGCAGGGGCAGATCAGGACAGAAGCACACTGGGCTGACTGGAGCAGCACTGACGAGTGGTGAGTCACTAGGAGTGACTGGCAATGACTAGAGGAGGGTGAAGCTGTCAGAACCCTGTGGGAGATCTTGCCAGTTTATAAGATCTTCATTGTCTCCCACCTGCTAAGATAAAGGGGCTGTTCACCAAGGGCAGGGAACTGGGATTCTGCCTTGAGTCTGCATAGACGCTGATGCGGATTGTTTGTTTATCCTTTAGCTTTGTAGCTTTGTCCACAAGCTACAGAGCAACGTGAGGCTTTTTCCTAGGTAATGCAATTTTCAATGAATACCACCTGTCCCATTTCCAAGGTGGCTCCTACCTCTTCTTATATATCCACCAAGCTCTATTCCACCACATAGAGTTGCACAGAGATAGTGCTTGGGAGAATGCGGGTTTTCAAGGTATAATCCACTGCATCTGGTTTTATTGTTACTACACTGCAGCATTTAGATGCTGTGGGTGGGAGCTGTGGTGTCCTGGAGGATGTGGCTGCAACACCCCCTTCCCCCTCCCCTGCACAAAGCAGAACTCCCCCGAGACTGGAAAACGAAGGCTGTATAACTCATGGAACTCATTGATCAAAAAGACAGGATCCTTAAAATCTCCAGGTAGTCAAGCTGAGTGCACAGGAACCAATTACTAGTGTTCACTGGGGTGCTCGGAAATTGGCTTGCAGGTTGAGAGGGTTGGTTGCTCTTCCACAGGACCTGGGTTTAATTCCTAGCACCCATATCAGGCTGCTAACAACTGCCTATAACTGCAGTTCTAGGGGAAACTATATATAGACATATCAATATAATATCGCATGTTGTCTATATTAGAAATGATATATAACATTATGTATTGCATATTACATTATGTAATTATTATATTAAGTATAATCAATATATTAATCACTGTTGTTAATGGTGCCAAGATGTCTATAACATCCGCAGATGTCTATATATAGACACCTTTTTCTGGCACACAAGTGATATACAGACAAATATGCAAGCAAAACAACTATAGACAAAATACAAATAATTAAATCTTTAAAAGCCCTCACAGCCACAAATGCTCACTTGCTGTTAACACACACTGGAAATTCCCAGGTTAGGGAGAGATTTCTACATCTCAGTAGAATAAACCGAAGGAGTAACTTAAGCAAACTTTTTTTTATTGTTTCCTATGTTAGAAAGTACCCCTTTCCCACTAACATATCCATATCTGTATCTATATATAATATGATGTGTTTAGCATGTATACATTTATAATATGTAAGAATTTTAATCAATATGTCAATTAATGTTGGAGTAGCGATGTGGCTCAGTTTGTAGAGATCACGGAGCAGGCACGAAGCACCAGGTTCTAGTCCCAGCACTGCATAAACTAGGAATCAGTGCATGACTAATCCCAGCACTTGGGAAATGGAGGCAGGAGGTTCAGAGTCTAAGCCCATCCTTGGCTGCATCATGAGTTCAAAGCCAACCTGGGATACATGACACTCTGTCTAAAGTTAATAATTTCTATCATTCATGTACTTATCATAAACCATTCACAATAGTTATTAATATATTGATTATACTTGATATAATAATTATATAATGTCATATATAATATATAACTTCTAATATACACAACATGTGATATTGTATTGATATATCTATTAACATCTGTTTGTCTATGTATCTAATATATAGATTAGAGATGAACAATTCTATACAAATACATGAGATAGCAGACTTCATATATCTTTGGGCTGCCTGTCAATATGCTTATCCTCCTGCCTTAGTTCTAGACAAATAGAATTTTCTAGAGAAAAGAAAAGGACTATTTAATTCTTCCTTTGAAGTTCGGCAGCAGCTTGATTTATTATGAGGAAGAAAATTCCATTTAACATTTTCTTTGAATTTGGTGTGATGACTGTCATGCAAGAACTGCTGGGTAAAGGCAGAAAATTGCAACCACTTAGATTTATCTTTTTTTATTCATTGTTTTGGATGGAAATTGAGTGCCGACTCTTTCTCTCGCTATACGATTTCCTGCTTATTAGTTTGGGAGCGTAAGTCGCAAGCCTGTCCCTTTCCACGCTGCATGAGGTGACAGTGTTTTTGTTCTATGGACTAGATTTACAGAAGTCTTTCCGAAGCCCTCTGGATGATTTGGAAATACATTGTCCGTTATTTGGATTTCTTAGATTTCACCACTCCCTGACTGCCCGGACCTTCTAATTTCCCTCTGATATTCAAGAGTGATTTTCAAAGACAGTATTCAAGTGAAAAACAAAACCAAGTAGATACATAGTAGTGCGAAGAGAGGGAGAGAAAGCACGGAGCACTTTTACTGAATTAGTAAGTCTCTGCTAAAAGCTTCCTCCATCAAATGGCCTTTCTGCCTCTTCCTACTGAGAGTCTAGCAGTGTGGGACTTCTGAATTGCATTATGTCTGATAACTTCCAATTGCATTAGCAAGTATCCATTTGGTTATTTGGATATATAACTTTCTTGATGAAGCCCTATTTCCCCTGCCCCCCTCTGGCTGTGAGGTAAAGTATGATCGGGTTCCATGGCCCCTTGTATTATAACTGTAGCGAATGTGTTTGTGTACAGCATCTTGTTACAGAGAGTCTTTGCGGCATGTTCAGTTCTGAAAACCGGGCAGCAGACTCCGAGAAAGAGCAACAGGAGAGACACAGAGTTGGAGCAGATCGGCAGGGCATACCCTTGAAAAAGCCAACTGACTTCCCAGCTCTGTAATATGACCAATTCTCCTGGGAAGAATGAAGAAACCGAGAGGCTGTTCCCTTCCACATAAAGCAGGGTTTCTGAGATCACAAATCATCTGCTTTCTGAGCCCAAAGGGGGTTGCTTGTCAACAGGGGAAGGCAATGAAGATGAGGTTGTTACATTAATATGGTTATCTCATTTCAACTGACTGTACTACAAAGGCATTTCAAGTTCAGTGCATCTATTGAACACCTACTGAGTCCTATGCTTGGTTGTGTAGACACGACAATGGGCAGAAGTGTGCTTGCTCCCCGTAAGCAGCTCGTGACACTTAATAATTACAGCCCAGTGTAGAGGTTCATGTGTGAGTAAATAATTATAAGATATTATAATAAATGCTTTATAGTAATAAATGAATATGTAATAGAAATATAACAAGTGAGATTAACAAGATTCCTTGAAAGTGGAGTAGGAGCTCTAGATGGAAGAGACAGCCCAGGGAGGGAGGGTCTTAGAAGAAGGAGGGAGGGTCTCAGAAGAAGGAGGGAGGGTCTCAGAAGAAGGAGGGAGGGTCTCAGAAGAAGGAGGGAGGGTCTCAGAAGAAGGTAGGTAAAAGTCAAGTATGAAGGACAGAGTGTGCTTGGAGACACAGCCAAGTGTTGTGTCCTGGGTGAGATGGCTGGGAAGATGGCTTACACAGCTTCTTCATAAGTGCAACAACCCATCATTTTGTGTTTTGGGATTCAGAAGGATGGGCGTGAAAGTGGTACACAGGAGGGGAATACTGACTGTCCACAAGACAACTGCAAAAGGCAGAGCTGGGTGTGTATATGTGTGTGTGTGTGTGTGGTGACAATCCAAAGTCAGACTGCACACCAGATTTGAAGGATGCATTTATAAAAATATCTACCAACACCTTAGTGCAAAATGCACATCTTCAGAGTTAGTCTGCATATAGAGTTTATCTAATGACAGCTGACTTCAGGGGTAGAGGGAACTGTGGAGCTTCTGGCTTGCTGGAGTAGGTTGCTGAGCAGCCCACATGGCAGGTAAAGGGACACGCTGGTTAGAGAGTATGCGTCTGGATATGTTGAGTTGAGGTAACTCTCAGGATATCTAGGTGGAAGTGCCCAGATGATTTATATATGGGCATTTGTTACCAAGGAAACTTTTGACTTAGTCCTCACAACAGTCAGAGTTCAGGAGAGGGATGGAAGAATCCAGACATAGAAGAGCAGGAAGAAAAGCCTGGAGGCCTGGGGGCTTCTTATACCTCATCATCAGGAGGTACAAGGAAGAGACTGGTGAGGAGCACCTACAGGTGAAGGGAAGGAAGGAGGAAGGTATACACTAGGAGCTTAGAGGTGAAGGAGGAAGGTACACACTAGGATCTTAAGGGATCAGAATTTTCTGGTGAAGAATCCAGCTTCAGTAAAGACTCTTGGGAAGTTGAGAAAAACAAAGGGCTGGGGAGTATTTATTGACAACGACACAGGAGACAGCATACAAAGCACAGATCAACCATGAGAGGGTCAGAAATCGGGCGACTTCAGAGTAAAAAGGGTATTGATCTCTATGAAAATAAGCCATTCACTTCAGTCTTCAAACACAGGAAAGTTTGCCCCTCAGGGCCAAAGGCTGACTCCACTCAGGGTGCCATCTTGAGAGTATATATTACTGTTCATAATGATAGTGTGATAAACTCACTATAGATATTAACTCAGGCCCCTTAACATCCACCATCTTTGTGATGAGTAAGCAGAAACATATCTTCTTAGTGTACAAGAGATGGGAGCTGACTCATAACCCTTGAATGACAAGGCAGGCTTCTTTCCTGGTGGCTTATCCTATCTAACCTTCAGGAGAAGATGCTGTATCAAATAAGTACATCACCAGGAGCCTCTCAAAAGCATCACAAAAGTTCTTTTGGCTTTGAGTGCTGTAACGGATACCTGAGATGATTAATTTATAAAGGTTGATTTGGGCTCGCAGACGTGGAGGCTCTGGTCCATGACTGGTCCATGCCATTCTTTGATCTTGTGGTATGATGAGGGTGCCTACAAGAAGAGAGCCCACAGGGAGACAGATACTTCTCAGCCTCCAAACAGAGAAGGAATGAAAGTGTTAAGATCCACAGGAACCTCAGTGACCTAAAGACTTCCAGCTTCCAGCATGCCTTGAGGGGTCCCATCATCTCCAGCAGCTGGCACACTGAGGCCAAAGCCTTCACGTACATGCCTCTGAGGGACAGTTAAGATCCAGGCTCCCTCCCAATACTGACGTTTATAAATGTCTCTGTAGTACCACATAGGTAATGTAAGATATTGTTGAATACAGTGGTCTAAAGCACCGAGAAATGTTGACTTATTTAAAAATTAAGTTATGAACAGATTTCCACAAACTAAGGGAAGAAATGCTAGAAATTTAAGTACAATTTTTAGCAGAGCTGAAATAGTAAGTAGCTTTCTGTTGACCTGAGGTGAACCAGGAAACAGTTTATTATAACTTGTCATTTTTGTTAATTTTAGGGCATTCTAGATACTTGGTTTCTTTGTTTATTTGTTTGGTTGGTTGTTTTGTTTGTCTTGTCTTGTTTTGTTTTTTTTGAGGCAGGGTTTCTCTGTGTAGCCCTGGCTGTCCTGAAACTCACTCTATAGACCAGGCTGGCCTTGAACTCAGATTTGCCTGCCTCTGCCTCCCAAGTGCTGGGATTAAAGATATATGCTACCACTGCCCTGTGGTTTTAGTTACATTAAATTTTATACATGGAAACAAATGGTGATTACGTAGAATTGAGTTTTTATTCTACCAAGAGAAGTTGTAGTTAGTCATAGATCTGGTCTTGGTATGTATCTATGTAAAAGGAAGGAGCTTTTGTGCTTGAACATAAATTATTCTCTGTACATACTTTCTGATTCACTTAAACTGTGTTATTTGACACACTTGGGAAGTCAGTGTGCCATGGTTCATAACCCTGAAGGGCAAGCCCCACTGATGCTGTGTGGCAAACAGCCAGACCCTGAGCTGTATCTCCAGACCCATTTCCTCACTGTTCATCCTGGTGTCAAGCCCTCCCTATGTGTGCTTCCATCCGTACGGTTTTACTGAAACACTTCTATAGTCCTGTTCTTCATCTTAGTCCTGTGATGTGGGTAACTGTCCCTTCCTTAAAGCAATGGTTTCTGTCCCCATCCGTTCCCCACCTTCCCTTGTGTTTGCTTGTCTTCCTAGACAGAACCTATTGGCTTCATTTTCTCTCATTCCCCAACCAGTGTGTTTGACAAAAATACAGCGTGATCCACACATGTGATTTCAAGTCTCCTACTGTTTGGATTCCATGTTGTCAGTGAAACAGAATGAATGACATTATCATGAACAGCATGCTTAAATCAATCTGATATGCCCCAAACATTAAAATTTCAAGAAATAATCAGCATAAATCACTACAATGGTAAGATCATTCATATTCTTTTCAAATTATATAGGTAGTTCTCAAAATCCAGTGAGTCATCTGCACTTTCAGAAGAGACAAGGTTGGATGAGCATAGGTCCCCGTAGCCACATGTGGCTGCCATATTGGATAGCATAGCTCTGCATGCTAGGATGCTCCAGGACCCAGCCCTGAGCCTTTTCTACATTCTGACTATAAGTCTTTTTCTATAGACTGATCTAGTTATTTGGTATGTATATGTCAAATGTACTTCAGGGTCACAGAACAAATGTCTCACTGATGGATAGTTGTTTGACTTTTAATTAAGATTCAGTTCCTCACGAACACTATCTTAGCCCCATTTCAAGTTGATAGCCTCTAATATGTTCTACATACTAGGAGTCTATCAGCGAGCAAAATAAATGAAGAAGCTAATAAACAGACTTCCCTAGTGGGGTCTGTTTTCTAGTAGGAAAGGAACAGACAAACAAGTAATTAACAAGCATGTTAATTACATGACACAATGGAAAATGTTGCTGAGCTGAGGTAGGGGCGTGACATCAGGGGAGTAAAAGAGGGACCCAGTGATGGAGGGCTTTTTGTGGACCCTTGAAGTGACTCTGGCTCTTTTTGTATTGAGACAGGGGTGGGAGGCATTAGAGGGCTATGGGCAGGAGAAAGCCATGCCACAACTTAAGCTATGAAGATTGTTTCAGCTGTCACATTGAGAATACAGAGTAGGAGATGGTGGGGGAATATGGCCAGACAGCTGATTGTTGCCCTAGTCTAGGCTGAGAGTGATGTTGGCTGTGGTGGTTCACTACCGTTGTCAACCTGAGCAGATCTACAATCCCCTAGCAAACAAACCTCTTGCTATGTCTGTGAGGAAGGTTCTTTATCAGGGTTCAGTGATGTGGGAAGACCCACCCTAACTGTGAGAGGAAACATTCTGAAGGCTAGGGTTCTGCACTTGGTAGAACGGAGAAAGAAGACTGAATAGCAGTGTTCATTATTTCTTGTTTCTTGATGAATGAATGAAAGTAAATACATTAATAACTAATACACAGACTCCCTGCCCTAGTGAAGTCTGTTTTCTGAGATCAGCAACTGCCCCTCCCATGATGGACTCTCCTTCGGAACTAGTAAACCCTTCCTCCCTAAGATGCTTCTAGCTCACAGCCATGAGATAAGTAACAATGTGCTGACTTTGACCCATTACCTGGAAACATGGTGAGAGTCCTAAGAACTTCTTTCACGGTACCTGGGAATCAGCCTCACCTATCCAACTGATTCAGGGGCGTAGAACAAATGACTCACTGATGGATAGTCGTTTGACTTTTAATTAACTTAAGATTCAGTTCCCTACAAACACTCTCTTAGCCCCATTTCAAGTTGGTAGCCTCTCTGCCTTGGACACCACAGACACATAGTACTTGTCATTCCAGAATATTCTTCTGAACAGCTCTGACGTAGGCAGAACTGAGACTTCTGTACTGCTCTCTAATCAACTGCCCACTGGATGCGTCCACTTTATCATAGGTTTTTAAGTGTATCAATCTACGTCATACAAGCATCCTGTGGAAGGTAGCCGAGATGCCCAGTTTCTGTCTTTATAGCCATTGCATTGGTCTCAGTTTGCTCATTCGATAAGTGGGATCGCTATTTCACTTTCATCACTGGTGAAAGCTATCAGATCTCTCACTTGGACCGCTGGGATCATTCTAAATGAGTAGTTTGAAGCACGACCTTATATTAGGATCACCTGGGAGTTAATCACTCAACCCTGTCAGTTCAATGCTCACCTCACCACAGAAAACAATGCCTGGGCTCTGCTCCATGAATGCAGGTGGCACTTGTCCCTGAAAGAGCTTTCCATGGGATTTCTCTGTGCCTTCAGACTGGTGGACCATTGTCGAACACTTCTTGTCTGTCTCCCATTGTCTAGCTTCCTCTGCAGAGCTAGCATGCTGCAGAGTCAGCATGCCTTTCCTGAGTCAAAAATCATGTCTTCTTGCTTGCAAGGATCAAACGGTCTCTCATTATTCTGAAAGACTTTGAAACTTCTGACCTCCAAAGATCTTGTCCTGCCTGTGTTCTTACCTAGCTTGGTTGGCTTCTATCCATGCCATGTCCTTAGAGAGGTGTCCTGTCTTCCTTGTCACAAAGGTCTGTTTTCTCCTCTTGTGCACACACCAGCCACCCTCCTTCCTCAACTCCTTGCTTCGTTCTCTGTGTGGAAGCATTGCTCTGCAATGACCATGTTTAAGAGTTTTCTTGTAACATACAAGGGCTGGACCTAGGCCGCCCCACTCATATGTAGCAGATGTGCAGCCTGACCTTCATGTGGGTCCTGAACAACTGGAACAGGGTCTATCCCAAAACTGTTGCCTGTACATGGGATACGTTCTACTAGCTGGGCTGCCTTGTCTGGCCTCAGTGGGAGAGGAAGACTTAGAGGAAGGCTTAGCCTCACGGAGACTTGAAGTGACAGGGGTAAGGGGTGGGGGGATTTCCAGAGGGGACTACTTGCTCAGAAGAGAAGGGGAGAGAGGATGAGGGATGGATTGTGGGAGGGGCTGACCAGGGGCGGGGCAATGAGCAGGACATAAAAAAAGTAAATTAAAACAAGTGTTCTTGTTTATTGGTTTTCTCTTTTATCCTATGACTAAAATATCAATTTTATGAGAACACTTTCATGAGTCATGTCTTGATAAGCTTGCCCCAGAAACCTGATGGGAGCAACTTGGGAATGAAGAAAGGATAGACAGACGACAGACAGACAGGCAGACAGACACACATACATACACACTTACAGACACACACACACCATGTAGAAAATCTGGGATCAGATGAGTTGTGCTCACTCTGACAGAGTACTTACTACTATCCAATAACTGCAAACATCTCGGTGTTTAATATACGCAGCATCAAAGCGGTGGGTGTCCGTCTCAATAGGAGGTCTCTGTAGGGGAACAATCCCATGTGGCAGTCATCATGGAAGGGAAACCTTTAGTTGCTAGTTTTTGCAAACACTGGTCAGTCCTTTGTAAACACTTATACTTGAGTCAGAAAAGGGCTCCGCCCTCTGTCTGAGCCCGATACCTGGAAGACTTTGCCACGGCCAGGAGGCTAAGTCTTGACTCAGCTGTGCCCATGTCAATAATAGGCATTCACTCGGGGTCTCTTCTACTCCCCACAACCCTGTTTATCCTCTGAATGTTTATCTCTAGTAACTAGAATAGAATCTGACAACAAATCAATGTAGCCAAATGCCCTTTTGTGAGTTTAGACTGATAATAGGAACAGCAATATCAGTGGCTTATGGTATACTTGTCACATGAGTGACACCATGCTTGCTTGCTCAATCATTTTTTTTGAGGTGGGGGGGTCTTCCGAGATGGGTACCCTACATCCACTCTACACATAGCAGCACTGTCTGTAAAGCCTGTGAACTGGAATTTGGCTGACTTGCCAGGGAAGCCAGAGCTGTGCCAGGCCCAGGCCCAGGTCCGTTGATAAAGAAGCGAACACAGCTTGTAGCCATTTACTGAAGACTTGGGAAGAGGAGACCGGAAATAACAACAGGTGCATTTTAGAAACTTCCATGTCAGATTATTTTGAAGCAGGGTAGACAACTTTGCTTTCCATGTGGGTGTACCTCTGGGGTCACTAGAGTGGCATTTTTTGGCCCTGTGGAGGATTCAAGTGTGTTCTTCTTTGCTTCTGTGCCCCCTCCATCCCTTCTGTGCAACACGCAGTTTGGTCTAAAGAATTCCATCTCTAAGCAGCTACCAGGGTTACTTGCAGCCTCAATGATCTTCTTTGAGGAAAGGAAAAACTCTCTGAACTTTGTAATACAGTCCAGTGATGCATGAGAAACCTTTGTCAAATCCAGGGGAAAAAGGAAAATAAAAATACTGTTCTCCTCTGGAATGTCTCCCAGGACTAGCCGGGAATGCTAATGCTGACCACGGGGAAGTGAGTTTCCAATCATAGCACCCTTGAATTCCATGAGAAAAGAGGTTGCAGTAAGTGAGCTCTATAGGTGCCTTCTGGGAATCTAGCAGACCCCCCCCCCCAGGGTGGATGAACCCCACACATCTCCTAGAATTGATTTCCTGGGACTTGCCACAGAAATTAGGTCTAATGCAAGCGTAGGGGAGTATGCAGGTTTTCTAGTAGAAGTTTTGGGCTTTTTTTTCTCCTACTTGTAACTAAGCTACTTAGCCCAGTGTTTTTGTTAATGACTCCAAATTTAATGTGACTAAGTGTGCTTATATTAGAATTGACTGGATGGGACCCATATGGAAAGTGGGCCAGGGCCCTTACAAAGATGCATTTCTCTTTTATAGCGTGTGTGTGTGTGTGTGTGTGTGTGTGTGTGCGTGCGCGCGCGCATAGAATAACTTACATGGACTAACTACATCCTCAAATAGCACACACATTATCTGCATGCATATACATGCGTGCTCATGTGGATGAGCACACGCCCACACAGCACCCTTCGCCCTACAGCCTACAAGGCTCAGGTGCACCACGTAGCCTGCAAAGTAGCTGACCTTTGGAATGTGCCTTGAAACCTAGGGGATGCTCTGTCTGTCACCAGGGACCCTCACTGCTGCTCCCACGTCTCTAGCAAGGAAGCAGGGCGCATGCCCGCATTCCTTTCCAGCAGGACCGGGTGTCTCTGCCAAGGGTCTAGGGGGCGGAGCGGTGCACAGCCCGGGCCCAGATGGCAAAGCAGCCCCAAGCGGGGACATTTTCTCAGGCTTTCAAAAAGAGCACTTTCTTTCCTGCCTAATATTTAACTCCTTCAAATGCAAATGGAGAGGTTGCGCTCCAAAGTTAGCATGACAATTATGGGAAAGCTTTAAATCTGATGCGTTTGTTTACTCGGTGAAAGGCGGGCAGGACCCGGGAGCTCGGAGGCCCCGGCTTTTCAGCAACTATTTTCTAACTAGTGAACTGCGAGTCAATTTTCAACCACAAAGAAAACCAATTTATATCACAGCGTAGGCTAATTTTGGAGGGAGTTCCACGTTCTGTTCATTTTCTTTTTAAATGACCGCTGCTGAAATAGGGAAGGAAAAATCTTGTTGTGAACTTTGGTGTAAGCTAATTGATGTTAGCGATAATGAAGGTTTTTGTTGTTGTTTTGTTTTTGACAATGAGAACCTGGAATGGGACAAGCAGAGATAGAGAGTTTTCTAGAGATTGCAGTAAGGGTGAGTGCGTGAGATTTTTGATATGAATACATAAAAACATGTCTATTAAAAAACCGAGCTTAATTTTTCCTCAGCTTAAAGTTTATTTTCAAAAACCTTTAATGCACAGGCAAGGAAAGTGAGAACCGGTCCAGTTGCCCGTGTGGGGTCAGAGCCCCTGTGGCCCTGTACCTGCAGGGAAGCCCCTCTCTCGAGGAAGTCTCCCTCCCCCACTCTCCTCCATGGTCTCTGCTTTGTTTTGTAAAACATTACGGATCTACAAGTTCAGACTCTATCCACATTATACTATTTAGAAAGGAATTTACTGATCCTGGGAAACACGTCTTCCCTTTTGGGAGACAGAATTTGTACAGCCTGGAGCTCGTGGTCCTCCTATCCCACTTTTCTGGAGGCTAGGATTAGATAGTTGTGGGCTACCAGGCTCAGTTGATATAAGCCATTTTCAAAAGGATGGCTGAGAGCCATTTTTTCTTCTTGTCCTATTTATGCAGACAGGCCAGAAGGCTTTTTTGGGGAGCAACAGCCGGCACAAACCTGTGTGCTTCCTGGCTTGGCAGGTATGAGGCAGGGGGTTTCAACTCCAACAGGCAGCTAAGTCTTGTTAAGACAGAGTGGGTGAGCTTCACCTTAAACCCGTGGCATCCAGAAGGTCTGGGGTGGAACCTGGGCGTTTCTGTTTCTCCCCGGCTACCTGCTGTATTAGCGTTTAAGTCAGAGTTCCGTGTTGTAGCTCTCAGGATCACTGTTACGGAGCGTTTGGAAGAGAAGGACTATGCTGCCTGTCTGTTTCAGAGGTCACGATGAGAAGGATGGGAGGATGTGGCAGAAATCACAGTTCATGACAGCGAATGGCAGAGGAAGCCTGGCGTTTGGCTTTCTTTCTCCTTCCGCACCTTTTATGCCACCTGGGCCCCTAGCTCACGGACCGGTGTCACTCATGTTTAAGATATGTCTTTGCTCTTGAAACTCGTAGCAGACACACCCTGGAAGCAGGCCCTGCCTTGAGAGGCGACTCTAAATTCAGTCAAATTGACAATGAAAATTAACCATAATAGCTGATGTGTCAAAATATATGAGAGAACAGTTTAAAAAGAAGAAAGTATGTGTTTTGGCTCGTGGTTTTAGACGTTTCAACCCGAAGTTGGATGGACCCATTGCTTTGGGCCCAGGAAAGAGAGATCAAGATAACAAATAGCAGGAGGAAGAGGGAGAGAAGGAAGAAGAGGAGGAGCAGGAGGAGGAAGCTGGCCTCCCTAGTTGAGAAGAGATGGGGTCAGAAAGAACAGAGCATATCTTTACAGGAAACACCACCGACCCCAGTGAGTGACTTTCTTCCTCCAACTAGACTTTTTCTCCTAATGTCTCTACCTTCCAATACTGCCAGTGTATTATGATTCCACAAAGGGATGCATCCACCCATAAATTAGCACCCTCATGATCCAAGAACCTCTCAATAGTGCCACTAGCTGGGAGAGTAGCTTCAACACAGACACATTAGGAACACTTGACGTTTATGTCATAACTGACGATCTGTCCCTGACTTCCCTTGGAGAATCATTAGCTTAAAAGGATTGGACAAGCATGTAATTTTTAGAACTTTGAGAGACTCGGGAGGGTAGGGCTTTCTTTATTTGGAGGAGGGGGTAGAATAGAGCTATAGCTGCTGATTGAACCATCGGTGGTGCACAGAACCGAGTGGGACCTAGGCATTTTACTTTTAAACTGAAAAAAAAAAAAAAAAGCTTTGTAGTGTAAGTCTTTAAAGATTTGGCTTTGTTTGTTTAGGAACTCAAAGCAAGAAAAAGGTTCTAGGGTAATGGACACCATAATACCCCAAATTAACCTGTAAGCCCCACCTATCTGGGTACCACTTCCTGGAATGCTGGTAGTTGTCGTTCTTGGAAAATAACAAAGCCTCATGGGAAAGTATGATGTTCTATTGGCTAGTCCTTGTAAGTAAGCACCTGCTAACACAGGGCCTCAGGAATTTCCAGCTGGGAAATTCCAGGGAATGGTCCTAACCAAAATCTATCTTTTGGTCAGTATTTACTATTCAATAAAACTTTCTTTAAATTTGACCCAAAATGGTGGAGTTAGTTTTTCTCTGGTGTATCTCAGGATTAACAGTGAATGTTAGAGAAACATTATTTGGAGGCAAATGAATGGGTTCTTGGAAAATATTGATTTAATTAATTCTCAGAGACATTGAGTTCTACAGCTCTGGAGTGTCTCCCTTAGCTGTCTTAGCGATGACTCTCTGTTTGTTACCCACTCTTCACCTTAGTCTCCTCTGCGTAGCCCTTTATGTCTAAAACCCTTTCCAAGCTGGTTCTGATTCCTTACCAGGACATGCTCTATACACAACACCTGCAATAAACCTTCAAGACAGAGAGGCAGAGACCCTTGGAGGCCTTGATTACCCCAAAATGAAACCTCTTACCCCTTCATCCAGCCCTTTTCTGTAAGCAGATACATTTATCCACGTCTGTGGTGTTGGCCTACAATTTCTGTGCACTTTCTCTGTTCTGCTTTAAATCCAGTATTTTCAAAGAAAAAGGTACTTTCACTCTGACTTTTCATAGTTCTTAGAATAGAGTCACACAGAAATTACAGCGGACTCACTGATGTGTTTATAAAAAGATAAAGAGAAAGGGAATATGTTCTATGGTGGTGTGGTGAAGTATGAGGGAAGAGGATGTCTCAGCAGGCCCATGCCAAGGCATCCCTTCCCCTGAGGGACCACGAAGGTATGGTATATCATAGAGTTTATTCAGGGCGTGGGGCGTGGGGCGTGGGGCGTGGGGCGTGGGGCGTGGGGCGGGGAGAGTTAAGAGGGTAGAAGAGGCAGAGAAAGGCAGAGAGGGTGGAGGGGGAGGGGGAGGGGGAGGGAGAGTGAGAAGGAGAGAGAGAGAGAGAAGTAGAGGCCGGCTATGGGCACATGGAGGGGAGGGAGAGAATGGGGAAGGGGTGAGGGGACAGAGAGGGAGCAAGAAGGCAAGAGAGGAACAAGAGAGCAAGAGATCAAGAGGGAGAGGAGGGGGCAAGCAGCCCCTTTTATAGTGGGTCAGGCCTACCTGACTGTTGCTAGGTAACTGTGGGGGTGGAAATTAGATAGAATACTAACACTTAACATCCCAATGAGCCATCATAAACTAAAAATATTATGCCAGGTGGAGTGGTACATAACTCAGCACTTGGGAGGCAGAGGCAGGAGAATCTCTGTGTTTAAGGCCAGCCTGGTCTACAGTGCGAATTCCAGATAGCCAGGGCTACACAGAGAAACCCTGTCTTGAAAACAACAATAGCAGCAGCAGCAACATCATCATCATCAACAACAAAAAACAAAAAACAAAAAAAAGAAAAAAGAAAGAAAATATTATAAATAAAAAAATATACATTTGATACCAATCCTACTTAATAACATTGCCAAACTGAGACTTTGTGGTTCACTCTCATGATGGTGAGCCTGGCCCAGATTCGTGGCTCATTGCCACTGTAGCACCATCAAGAAAAAAAACTTGGAACATGTGTCACTAGCCTGGGAAAAGGAAAAGATCAAAGCTCAAACTATGGTTCCTATTAAATGTATTTCACTTTTGCATCACTTTGAAGTAAAAAACCTGAAGTCAAACTATTGTAAATTGGGGCCTTCTGTGGACACTTAAAACCCCCAGTATGGGAGGCTAGGTAGGTGGGGAGCATTTTGGGGGCAGAGTCAGGGAGATTGCCTCAAATTATGTTACATCCCGAGGTCAAGGACATACCGACACACCCTGTCTCAACAAACAAAAACAACATCAGAATCAAATGGTTTTCTTTGCTGCTGCTGATTTCTCATTAATGAGTTGGCATTAAGCACATTTCTGTTTGTTTGGGATGTGAGTAGGAAGTACCCTCTGTGTGAAGCCTGTCTTGTCCTAGTCCCTTGATTAGGGAGTGCTGATCCAGGAAGGAAGAGTTCTCCCAGGAACTGCCTTTGTCATTTCGGTACTCGGAATGGAAGGCGATACTGTGCAGTCCTGAGCAACGAGGGATTCACTGTTCCTAGTAGTTTTTTTCCCCGCCTTGTTTTACTTAGTACGGCCAGCACTGGTTTAAACAGGTTTCTTTATTATGGTGATCCTGTCAACACCCATTAAAATTCTTGATCCAACTCACTCAGTCTCCTTGGGTTCCCTCTGTTGTGTTTTCTGGTGAGTGAGTCTTGTAAGTGTTCTCTTGAGCAACTGCTCTCTCTGCTTGAACATCTGAGTCGTCCAGGAGACATTTAATTTAGGGACAGAACCGTTCTTCTTCACCCTTGCGGGTCATCCTATGTCACAGCCGACTGCTTTAGTACCAATAAAATGTAAAGGACCCTGCCTTTACTGGCTTAAGCACCGAGTGTCAAAGTCATTCCTATTCAATGTTAACATCATTTACTAAGAATATAATTAGAAATAAAATAAGCTAGCACATAAAATTTGTACCTTAATCATCCTCGGATCTGATTCAGGTGTTGAAGCATAGCTTTCTCAGCGCTGCATGTAGTCAGTCAAGGGTTGGAATGTTAAAGGTATCGATGGGGGTCATGGGGAGAAGCAGTGGTGTTTCTGCATACTTTGAGAGATGTGTTTTTAAGAAGGCCAGTGGAGAGTGTGCCAAAAGTGTGAGCCTGTATATGCAGAAGTAATCAAATAAACAAACATGTATTTCCAATTCTGACATAAACCAGCATGTTGACCCTCTTAGATCAGTTATAAGGAAGCACACCGTATGGTGAGCAGACACCTCCAAACAAGTGCGTTTATTCTTCGGAAGGAAAGGCAGAATTAGCACAGCTATTAGATTAGATGAAAACAGCCATCCATGACTGGGGAGATGGCTCAGTTGGTAACGTGCTTGCTGTACACGTATGAAGACCTGATTTCAACTCCCATAACCCACATTAAAAAGGCTAAGAGTGGCAACATACTCTGGTAATCGGAGCCCTGGGAAGCAGAAGGAGACAGGCAGATACCTGGGACTCTTAGGCCAAGCAGCCTTACCTAAGCTGTAACCCCAAGGTCAGTGTGAGACTGTTTCACCAAACAACAACAACAACAACAACAACGGCGATGACAACAACAACAACGACAACAACGACATGTGTGAAGCTGGCTTTGATGGCACAAGGCTTTCATCCCTGCACTGGCAAGGCAGAGCCCAGTAGATTTCTGTGAATTCAAGGCTATCCTGTTCTACATAGAGAATTTCAGGCAGGCTGTGGTTTCAGGCTGGCCCTGGCTACATGAGACTCTGCCTCAAACAAAGGACAAATGAAATAACAAGTGAACCATGACTGACACGGACCGATACTGGAGATTGTCCTCTGACCAGCATATAACTGCACACACCCGCACATATACTCATGTACCTACATCCAAGTAAACACACACACACACACACACACACACACACACACACACACATCAGCAAAGCTCAAGATGACTGTTTTTGCCTGCTCATTCTGTTACTGGTACACCCCAGTGGTGGTTATTTGGGTTATTCCCCATTATTTTTTTGCTGTTGTGAGGTTCTCACTGTGATCGTGATTATATCTGCTTCCCACTCCACAGTTGCTTGACCGCCTCTCAGAAGCCTTCCCCTTCATGATGCTCTGTCTACTTATTCTGTCTCCTCTGTCATTTTAATTAACCAACTAACTTGTGCATGGATCTCATGTCTTCTCAGTAGAAAGTGTGAAGTTGGCACATGCCTCTTCAGCTTTGGAAGACAACACCCAAACTTTTCTGAAGATCCTGTGCTACAATTACAGTGTATGTGAGATGGTTCATTTTAAATCTGCTAAACACTTTGCTTGCTCTTATTTTACAGGAGAGCATGTCTTTTATATATTGTTCTAGTTTGTGTTTGAATGATGTGAGAAAAACTTTGACCAAAAGTAGCATGGGATAGAGTAGAGTTTATTTCACCTTACACTTCCAAGTCATAGTTTGTCACTGAGGGGAGTCAGGACAGGAATTCAAGCCAGAACTAAAGTAGAACCCACAGAGAAACACTGTGTAGTGGCTTCTTCACTGGCTCTTTCTCAACTTATTCTCTTCTACAAGCAGACCTACAAGCCTAGGGATTGTGGTGCCCACAGTGGGCTGGGGTCTACTACATCAGTCAAGACTATTTCTCATGTCCACAGGCCAATCTTTTCAAGGCAATTCCTAACTGAAGTTCTCTCTTCCCAGAGGTTATGTTAAGTTTACAATAGAAACTAAGCAGCACATGTATCAGTCACATCTAACAACTTTTTCTGAACTATTTTATTAGCTTTGTAGATAACTATGGATTTATGTGGGTATTTTGTGAAAAGCATAATATCATGTAAGAAAAATGATAGTTTGCTGTTCCTTCTTCTTAAGCTCTACCTTTTCCTTCCTTTGCTTTTCCTCTGTCTCTTTTTCTTCCTCACACTAGTTTGTTGTTTTTCTTCCTTCCTCCTCCTCTTCCTCATCTGAAGCCATATTACTGTGTTTGTACTTTTAGGATGTGTATGTGGAAGTGATGCCAGCAAGCATGAATGCTTTACCCATGACTTTAAAAGGAGTTTGTGAGTCTTTGTAATGTTTCACTGTTGAGTAACTCTGCTTTTTGCAGTGTGTGTTTGTATGAATAAAACCACTAGTTTCACAAAGAATTTCATTATTCCTTTCTAAAATCAAATATGACTATTGATTTCCACATTTTCCCATTTCTTACACTAACAATGTTGTTTCCTTTAATTTGTTAATATGAAAATTATGTTAAAATTATGTTATTATTTTTCCAGTCTTCCTTCTTGTCCTTCAGTTTCTCTTTTCTTCTTTTGTTTCCTCTCTGTTGCTATGCCCCCTACTTTTTTTCCCAAGTATCTGTGGGTGCTCCTCTCCCAACCCCCACCATGATGAAAGAAAACAATACTTATAGTATCGAAAGGACTTTGGCAATAAAGAAGAAGAAATTTGATTTCATTCCAGGGAAACAACGTGCATATGTGATTTTCTTTTAAGCAATTTCAGATTGCTGGATACATGCATACTGGTGATTTTCAGTCATAATGTGTGTTTCATATTGGTTACTTGGCTTTAATGGGCCATTCAAGTAACGCTTTTGCTATTAGTTTTTGTTGGTTTTAGTGGGAAGTAAACAACATTTTGTTATTGTTAGAAAAGCATGGTGTCTCTTATTTATTTTTTTGTCAGTGAGTGGCCGCATTCTTTTATGGTACATGATGTCTTCTAGTTAGCATTAAGATGGTATTGATATTTTTATCAAGTTGACCATAGTATCCTAGGTTGCTTGTATAACAATCATTTGGTGCCTTATGTTTTATAGCCTTTTAGAATGACCATATATATAAGGCCACTAAGCTAACAGAATCTGTGCCATTTGGCCTAAAGCCAAAATATTAAAATTTACTATTGGAAAAAGTGAAACATGTAGTTATGGTGAATTGTTGTTTCGCTTGAAATTCATGGTTTATACTTTTTCTCATTGCTATGTCCTTGTCCATGTTCAAATAAGTAGTTTGTTGTTTGGGTAGGTTGGGTAGGGTAACATCATTATCAGTCTGGACTGGAAACTTATTAGCATGTGGGCAGGGTAGCGCAGAGAGTGTTACTGGGTTTCAGTAAAGAGTATAACCTAGAACTCAATTTTATTTCCTAGGATGACGATACATACTGTCTTAGTCTAACTGTGATAACTTGAAAGTTGTTAAAATACACTGGTTCTTATCTAAATTTTTGTGAACTTTTATGCATCACCCTATGATTAAAAAATACTTTTATTTGTCTTACATAGTGCAGGCTAGGCTGTAAATCATTACATAGCACACAGTAACCTCCAATTCATGAACCTCCTACCCCAGTCTGTTGAGTGCTGGGATGACAGGCCTGGGCTACCATATCTGATGCTTTATTCCATTTGTAATAAAATACACAGCAATAGCTTCTTTCAAGGAAAAAATAGTGCATTTAAATGATTGTGACTGAAAGTAAGCAAGCAAGCAAACAAACAAGCCCTACACTTGACTTGCATGATTCCTGTGTTCCTTCATATTTGCGAAAGAATTTGCATTTGGATGTAACTGGAATGCAGAAAACCAGGAAAAACAGCATGGTGGGAGGGCCATTCACTGTGGAAAAGGACAAAGTGAGCTAACTGTTGGACATAGTTCTTGAGTCTAGCAGTGGAGCAGGATGGGAGTAGGCAGGCTATGGGTTCTACCCCTACCATACCATGCATTTGACATTCTAACTCCAACATTAATGGATCTCAATGGATCTCAAATTGTCCTGTACCATGCCTGCCTGGATGCTGCCATGCTCCCACTTTGATGATAATGAACTGAAACTCATAACCTGTAAGCCAGCCCCAATTAAATGTTGTCCTTTATAGGACTTGTCTTGGTCATGGTGTCTGTTCACAGCAGTAACACCCTAACTAAGTCACATATCATTATCAGTTTTCTTTTTTATCATAAGTTTTATATGAGACTTGTCAGCACATCCAGGAAGAGAAATAATTCTAGTGCTGGAGTTGTGTGTGTGTGTGTGTGTATACATGTACACACAAGAGAAGTGAAAAGTGAAGAAGGAAAGACTTTTTAGCTAATTCTCAAATTCTCAAACCTCTTTCCCCAGATTTATTTTTCTTTGTGATTAATTTTCTCAGACACATTAGTAGGGTATCATTTCCCCCCAAACTCCTGTTTATTTATTTGGTTTATAGGTAACACAGAGCTGTCTTCTTACTTCTCTATAGGTCTATTGGAACTTGATGAATTCGGCCTCTCAATATTGATACATTTAGCCTTTTGTCTCTAAATATGTTTGAAGATTTTTAAACTTGTAGTAAACTTTTGCAGGTCAGGACCTGTGTAAGTTCTACATTAAGGGATTTTTCAATGTGTGCATTGACAGGATACAAGTTGGGCAAAGAGTTGTGAATTCTAAGAGATACAGAAAGGCTTCTCTGTAAACTATTCTGCTTAAAAAGGAAAGAAATCTCAACCTGGCAAGCCAGCAATATCTTATGTCCCCACATTCTGCATCAAAGCAACACAAAAACCAAAAATTGTTCTCTTAAACAGCACTGGGCAGTAAAGCTGCAAGAACCTTGCATACGTTGCTTGTGAGATGGAATCTAAGGAAAACAATGTCCAATTTTGAGGAAAGGTAAACTTAGATATCTAAATGATCCTACTCTTCTGTATGTCTCCCAGCAATTCCTGTTGCAAATAATGGAACATCAGACAAATAATGGGATTTCAGACAGCATCAAAACGGATAGTAAAATCTCCATGTGTACACACTCACTCATTAGAAACAAGTCTGGATCCCTACAATGCGATGATTCAGTCAACTGTGACATATATTCTGGAGTCATCTGTGGATAAGTTATGACATATAAAATGCAAAATTTTTTGCAGAAAAATATAGGTTGACTAGAAAGATATAATAAGACGGACATAATGGAATATATTCAGTAGGAATTAAACTACACCAATAGAAAAACCTGGATTTTGCTGGAGTGTGCATGGTTTGCTTAATGTACTCTTCTCTGTGTGCCTATTCGGTGGTTTAAAGTAAAGTAACTGAACAATTAGAAATGAAATGAAGACACAATAACAGGTATTAAGATAAAGAATGTTTTAGGCTCAGGCTTAAACTCACAAAAGCAAAGACAGTGTCTGTGAATGACAATCTGCTGTGCCTCTTACGCATGGGGTAAACTCAGACATGCTGAGGAGTCAAGGGGGATGAAGCCTTATGTCTGAGTGAGATTAAAGCAGACTTCATGGTACCAAGGCACAATCATGAGTGTGTGGGGATGTATATGTGAGTGTGTGGGGATGTATATGTGAGTGTATATATTAATAATACTGTAGTGTAGTGAGAGGAGATGCTGGAACTCAGTATCAATCATGGACCTAGTACACCCTCCCATACCTGTCCACACTGAATGTAAGTTGCTGGCCACTAGAGACTGCAGTAAAGACCCTCTTCATCCAGGCATGGGAGACATTGTCAGTTCCCTTTGGATTCTGGAAGTGCTACTTGTCTGGAGATTAATGTGTGGGTGGATTGACTTGTTTTTTCTAAGAGCTGTTGTTTTTGCACCAAATGTGTGAAAAACAAATTTCAAATAGCTGCCCTATGGCACCTGTCTTGTGATTCATATTATCACCCTTTTAGGTTTCTCAGCAATACTGACACTTATTAAACTTCCCTGGGCTTCTCTCCATCCCTCCTCTTTCCTCTAAACATCTCTTTCCCTTTTTATTATTATTTTTTCAACCTTCCATGGAGTGGAACCTGGTGCCAACTGAAGGGTTAGCTTGTTCTTATTTCTCATTCTGTCAACATAACGATTCTTTGATTGACTTCTGTTCAAGTCCCAAGAATGTTTGAGAGAACAGAGGAATCTTGTGAGTGCTTTGCATATAGGTCATTTATTCATTTCTAAAAGGGAAAACACCATATTGTATTTTTCTCAGCTTTAAAATGTAGTGGGCACATATGTAGCTGGTCTTTGCTACTTTGTGGGTTTTTCTTTTTCCCTACTTTTTATCCACCTACCCTCCCCACCCCCGGTTTTGCTCTTTGTTACTAGATAAAGAAAGAAGAGTAGAGAGGAGAGAGAGGTAGACAGAGACCTGTGAGTCTAATTTTTTTCTTTTCATTTCTTCTTTGGACACAACTACTAACAAATTCCAACCAACCTTCCCAAATGACCAACAGTCACTGACTCCACCTCTAGAGGCCCTCACATTGATGTATCCTCTGAAAAGTCCCCATATTCTAAACATCACACAATTGCAGAAACTATCGTTGGCTACCAAAATCATACCTCTATTAGAGCACGAGACAAATCATAGTCAGTTGCTGCAGACAACTGAAGCAGGCCCATGTCCCCACATCTGGAATTAAAACAAAACCACATTCTTACAATATTTCTGTGCTTTTAAAATAAATCAAAATTTCAGAATTCTCAAAAATATCACTACACACAACGTTCTAAATATAGATATTTTTCTAGTATTAATTTTTTCATGAATAATATGTCCTATGTGTTGTCTTATACATGAATATATATGTTATAACTTCAGACTATAACAGAGAAAACTTAGGCTTTTACCAAATTCTATATGTTCCACAATTAAAAATAATACCGTTGATACAAATAGGTTATGCCTTAAATTATTTTTCACTCAATATTGTAGGTCCCTTTGCTATCTTGAGTTGACAGAAGGCAGGGTCTCAGGAAAACAGGCGAGAGTTTCCTAAATCACAAGTAAATAATTATAACACATTTTTGAGATTTTTATAGAATCTCAAATGCATACATTTATAAAATGTATAGAATCATATCCTATACATTTTATAGAACAAATGTAACTCTTTTTTTTGCCACCATAAAAGGATGTGTCCAGTGATATAGATATGACTAATGGTTAATGTTGTCCACTCGGTTCATTGAGATTTGTAATGTATGCTTCTGAGTATTTCTGTGACAATTAACTACAGGAGAAGACTGACTCCACATTGGTGACATCACTCTGTAGGCTGGGGGCCTAGAAGGAATAGAGAGGGAAAATAGAAGACTTCCTAGTAACCAAGCTCTCCCTCTCCCCGCCCCCTGCTCCTCTCCCTTGCCTTCCAGGATACCATTAAATGGGCTACTGCGTTTTATCATGCCATGCCATTGTGATGGGAGAAACCACTGAAACCATGAGCCAAAACCTTTTTCTTCCCTTATCTTACTTCTCTTAGGTATTTGTCACAGATGAAGAGGCTCAGATATGTAGAAGATTGATACCAGAAAAGTGAGGTCACTGTGACTTTCTGAAGGCAAAACTTCTAATTCTTTGGAACAGGCTTGTGGGAGGCATTTGGAAAAGTTAGGAGACACAGGGTAGGAAATGCTTAAAATACTCTAAGTGGAGAAAAATGGGTGATTTTGGTGGGATCTCAGAAGACAAGAATGCTGAATGGAATGTGTATGGCGATGACTGTGTGTAGAAGATTCAAGGAGGGAACGAGGGATCTATAATATCCAATATCGGGAATCAGAATAGAAGCCATTCATATTACATCATGGCAAAATATGTGTCAGCTACGCCAGCATAGCTAACTCAGTTCCTTGGATCGGCAGAGGGCTGAGGGCGAGAGAAAGAAAGACAAGGAGGAGTCATCTGGTAAAGACC
Source organism: Grammomys surdaster (assembly GCF_004785775.1). Classification (NCBI taxonomy): domain Eukaryota; kingdom Metazoa; phylum Chordata; class Mammalia; order Rodentia; family Muridae; genus Grammomys; species Grammomys surdaster. The sequence goes on from NW_021604595.1 coordinate 2,066,305, forward strand.
AAATGCTGTATTTTCAACTGCATAATTCTCTTTTATACTCCCCACAAAACAGGAACAAAACAGGAACAAAACAGGAACAAAACAAGAACAAGGAGACATACTCCTACCACCCAAGCTTTGATTTCTCCTTGAGCAGTCTTCTCGGGGAAATGCATAGCGACGGGGGAGCGGGCATAACAGCGCAGGTGCAGAGAATGGTGACTCACAAGTATGTCTCTTCATTTCGTTCATGCCTGAGACTTTTTGAGTGAGATTGAATTCAAGATGAGGCGGTTTCAAGATAGCACAGCAGTCAGGGTTGTGCTGTGGTTAATGCTGGCTGGTTTTAGTGACATTTATCGTGAGAATTGGGATCAAAAAGCAGAATAGAAGGATATGAAAAAAAAAACCCTACAGGTAGATCTATTTGCTGAAAATTGTGGACTTCATACTGATACAATAGGAAAGATGTCTTGACAGTATGTCAGGAATTGACTGTACCCCACCCATCACAGGCTCAAGAGTTAGAACAAAACAAAACAAAACAAAACAAAACAAAACAAACTATGCTTTGATAGAGAGCTTTTGGGCACCTTGCTTACACATGATAAATTAGGAGATGATTTCCCCAGGTTCATCAATCTACTCATAAGCTTCTAATACCATGGATGAAGGAGGTAGGCATGGCTTCTGGTGCCACATAATTCCGATTTCATAATTATGTAAGAATTCCAGCATCATGAAAACTTGTGGTATCAGGGGAGAGTCTTGGAGGTCATGTGTTGTGTGGCAGCATCAGTATTCCTGTGGGTAAACTTAGCTGCGAGATGACACTAAAGATATAATAAAAACCCAGGAAGGGAAATATGCAGGAATGTGGGACCTCTGCTGGGGAGGTTCACAACAGCCTAGAAGGGCCAGTTCAAGAGAGTCATCATATAGGCTAAAGCCAGAAATGTCACAGAAACAGCAGTGCCCATGATGGTGAGGACTCACATCAGGACATTTGTCCTACATAGTGAATATTGATTTAATGTTTGCCTTTCTGGGCTTTGATCTCTCCCACTCTCGTCCTTCCTTTTTGTTCATGTTCTTACTCTTCAGAATGGGAATGTGGGCTTTACTCCACTGTACCTTGGAAGGAGGTGAGTTGTATTCTGATTTCTTTAATGTGGGCTCATAGATAAACATGCCTTGAGCCTCAGGGCAGACTTTTGAATAATATTAGCACTATGAAGACTATAGATATTCTGAGGCATGGACTGAACACATTTTGCATAATGAGATAGACACGAATCTTTTAGAGCCCAGGGGTCGCATATGAGTTAAGGCAATGTGCCTGGGAATCACATTGACAAGAGGTTGGTTTGTGGTGGCTTGTCAACCTGATGGGGTTGGAGGGTGTGAGGGTAGTCTATTTCCAGGTGTGTCTATGAGGTTGTTTCCAGGCAAGATTTGCTGGGGAAGGGGGTGTTGTGGATAGCCCTGGCCTCGTATTTTGATACTAATTCCCCTTTCCTGGGAAGGCCTGCAGAGGAGGTGTGAGTCATTACACAGGTGATTTCTAGTGAACCTTCTGCCCATCTTAATTTGTAAAATAAAGGCCGGAGTCAGTGATTGGGCAGAGGAAGGGGAGGTGGAGATATTAAGGTTGGTGGGAAGAGAGCAGGGGGAAAGACAACTGGAGGACTGGAGGAAGACAATGGAGGAGGAAGACAGTGAAGGAGAGGACGACTGGGGAGAAAAAAAAGAGGAGAGAGAAGACTATGGAGGACAATGGAGGAGGACGACTGGGAAGCAGGAGGTAGAAGGACAAACGCAGAGTCTGGAAAACCCTCAAGTTATAAGGGTCTCATAGCTGGGGAACACAGTAGTGTAGGGGTATCTGCCCAATCTAGGCTTACGGAATATATTCATAATTACTAAGTTGTGTTTTCATTGACCGGTCCTATTTGGGTTGGAGATTTAAGTATCGTCCACTACAAGGGGGTGGGTCTTTCTAAATGTGGTCTAAGACAAAATAGGCTGGATGAAATAAAAGTGAAGAAAGAAGATACTGGCTAGGCTAGGTATTCCTCTTCTCCCTCTCCCTCTCCCTCTCCCTCTCCCTGTCCCTGTCCCTGTCCCTGTCCCTGTCCCTCTCCCTCTCCCTCTCCCTCTCCCTCTCCCTCTCCCTCTCCCTCTCCTCTCTCCCTCTCCCTCTTCCTCCCCCTCTCTTGCTTTTCTCTCCTCCTGCCTCATCCTCTTCTTCCTCTCTCTGCTAGTCACGTGAGTCTGTGCTCTGCCATGCTCTTCCAGCCATGGTAGATAGTAATATCTGACTATTAACCAAGATAGACATTTCTTTTTCTAGACTATTTCTTTTACGTATACTATTTGCCACAAGTATAATAACATTGATCAATACAACACTTCTATTTATACCTGGTTTAAATTTATTCTAATTCAGTGTTTGGAAACCATCTAGAGGGAATCAAACAGCTTCTATCAGTTGGTGATGGAACCCCAACATAAAAATCAAAGAAGTCACAGAAAGACATCCAGAAGACCCACTTACCTCCATGCTATGGTGGGCCATAGATACATGGAAGTCCGCCCACAACCATGGGGCACGGTGCAGGTAAGCAGATGACACCGTGTGGCTGGCAGGCAGTGGGGACAACTACAATGTGGGAGTATGTGGCGGACAGATGTGAGAGAACAGCTTGAGCACTATGAAGAGAGGAGACACAGGGGTGGAGAGGAGCAGCCTGTTAGGAGCAGTCTGCCCTGCCATTTGAGGCCATGGTGAAGTCCCGCCCATACTGCCACCCATGTCTGGGTCCATGGCCATGAAGCAACAGGGGTCTGTATTGATGTTCATGGCTCATATTACCACTAAAGACCATATAGACATCCCTGGTCTGGGCTGCTGCCTGGGGCCATGTAGATGTCCAATGGCTATGCAGAGCTGGCCCCACCACCCCTTACTGGATGAGGCACTTTGGAATGGTCGCCCCACTTCTCACCTGCGACAGCACTCAGGAGAGGACGAGGGGGCCTTGTGCCTCCACCCGGAAGCACAGTGGAGCTGATCCTGGTGGTGGCAGCATGGGTGAATGGGCCTTGAGGGAGTAAGCATGGGAGAGCTGGCCCTGCCATTCATCTTCTGTGAGGCAGCATGGGTACAGAGGTGATGCCCTCCCCTCCTCTTACCCCTCACCACCTGTGGCAGTCAGGAGAGTTGACCCTGAGGTCATGAGAGCAAAAGAGCTGTCCCTGCCTCTCATCAGCTTCAGCACTAGGGAGAGTGGGCCCTGTACCACCCCTGGGCATCATGGGAGAGCTGGCCCTGGTGGGGGGCAGCACAAATGAGCTGGCCCAAGGGCACGAGCATGGGAGGGCTGGCTCCATTGCTTGCCTGCTGTGAGGTGGTGTGCACACAGCGGTGATGCCATCTTCCCCTTCGTCCTTCACTACCTGCAGCACTCAGGAGGGTAGCTCTGGAGACATGGGTGCAGATGAATTGCCCTGAGGGCATGAGACCAGGAGAGCTGCCCCTGCTCCTTCCTGGCTGCAGCATTGGGTGAACTAGCAGGCCAGTGCTGGAGAGTTTATCCTGGTGGTGTGGGTACTGGAGATGCGGCAGGCTGACCAACTCAGCTACCACCAAGGCCCAGATCCAGGGCTTTGAATTGGCCTACCATAACATCTACCTGAACTGTGAGACACTGTGACACACTACAGCTTCCACGATGAGATGTTGTCTATGCTTTATTTCATTTTTGTTTGGCGTTTTCTTTGGTTGGGGAGGTTGCAGGGGCAGAGGCTGGGTATGAAGGGATGGGGAGACAAGTGAGATTGGGGTGCATGATATGAAACTCAGAAAGAATTGATAAAAAAATTTTTAAAAAATCAAACATGTAATACATCTTTTGCTCATTTAATCAAATAATAAACTATATATCTTTTACAGGAAGCTTAGACATTTGGTTGTTGAATGCTACATTTCTCTCTCTCTCTCTCTCTCTCTCTCTCTCTCTCTCTCTCTCCCTCCCTCCCTCCCTCCCTCCCTCCCTCCCTTCCTCCCTCTCCCATAATACCTTCAATGAATTACAAAATTTATTTTTTAATTCTGGGGTTCAAAGTTCTTAAGTCACATCTGTGAAGAAGGACTTTCTAATTTAATGTTTCGTCTGTCTTTTCCACACTCCTTTAAAAGCACAACATAACTATGTTGTAGAAGCTACATGTAGCCTATGAGAAGGCTGGCAGTTCATTTGTACTCTTAATAAACCATCCCACTGGGCATTCGAAGAGACTCATTCAGGATAGAAAAGTATGTTGATTTCAAGCTTACTGAAAGTCTGAGTAAAGTTCTTTTCATTCCTATGGGAGTAGCCAAGTTCACTGAGCACGTTTCCATCTGGTAGAAGAAGGGATGAAGCTGGAACAGCCATCTTCCCACTGTCAACTGTCCTCACCGTCATTCCCAGTAGCCAATGCCACTTGTAGAGAAGATGTGGGTGGCTTGTCATCGATGACTGGGTGGAATCCACTCACTCTCATAAGCCTTGGATCAAAGTCAAAAGCCAGATGCTGACTCAGCAGGTAGGACTCCTCCTAGTAGACGTGAGGGGGATGGAAAGATCCAGAAGAACAATGGAAAGATGTTGCAAGACCTGGGATCCAAGGGCACTGTGGCATCAACTGAAATGCATTTGAAACATGTGGAAATATATGTCTCAGGTTGAGCTAATAGTCGACCATGAGTATCCCACTTAGCTTTAGCCAACTTGACACAAGCTAGAGTCATTTGGAAAGAAGGACTCTTGATAGAGAGAAAGTCTCTATAATATTGGCCTATAGACAAGACTGTGGGGACATTTATTATTATTGATATTGATTGACTGATTGATGTGGGAAGGCCCAGTCCACTGAAGTGATACCACCCTTAGGCAGGTAGTCCTAAGAAAGCAGGCTGAACAAGTCATGGGGAATCAAGCCAGTGAACAGCATTCCACCATGGCCCATATATGCTTCAGTTCCTACCTCTAGGTTCCCACCTTGAAATCACGTCCTGACTTTCCTCAGTCATGGGGTGTGACCTGAGAGATCGGTGAACTGAAATAAACCCATTCTTCCTCAAGTTCCTTTTAGTCATGGTGTCATATCACAGGAATAGAAATTTAACTAAGGACATGGTACCTTTTAGAGCCGCCCATGGTGTCTGTCCGGAGAACAGTGCTATGCAAATGTGGGTAGTGTAACTGGACGAGAAATAAACCAACTTTTAATCACAAGAATGTTTACTTTGTCACAAGCTTAAAGGTGCTTGAAAATGGCGCCCACCATATACTTGTCTGGCTTTTCTAGGTGATGCCTAGCCTCTGCTGTCAATAGTATGTGGGAACACAGCTTCGCTGCTCAATACTGGGGGATAAAAGTGAGCCAGTAATGCTATAACATTGCTGTTGGGAATATTTTCATCCCTTTCCTTTGTACTTATATACAGATATCAGTGTAGATATACACACAAGTGCACATATACTCATAAGCCACTTGGTTGTGACACAAAGTTTTTGTGTGTATAAGTTTTTGCGTGAATACATGTGTGTGTTGCATGTACATATATGTGCATGTGTATTCCCTATAGCAATACCAGGTATCTTTTTCAATCATTCCATGAATGTATGTATGTATGTATGTATGTATGTATGTATGTATGTATGTATGTTGTGGGAGGTATTAGAAAATAAGGCGGCATGACTGGCTAGCTTCCGGCCTGGCCACCATGTTGCCACTCTATGGTTCTGGCACTAAGGGCAGCACCCGCTGGCCAGTGACACCAGCTGAGGACCCACAAGATATTGGTGTGGCTGTTGCCTCCGCCGGTCAGCTCCATGGCCTCCAGCCCCCCAAACCCAGGGAATATCCGCCACCTCCATGTGGTAAATATAACAATTTCAGTACCTGGTAGAAACAAGACTCTTAATGCTTAACGATTTACCAAATAGATTTATATATCAGCAAATACTCAATACACAAGATGCCCACACAATTAGAATTGTTTTCCCAAATATCTAACCTTGATAATAATAACTACCTTTGATAGCTAGAGACACGAGGGTAACATCTGCCTCCATCTCTCCTCTCCTTCTTCTCCTTTTCCCCCTTCCTCTCTCTTGTTCCTTCCTCCCCCCAACTCTTAGCTACGCCTACCTCTTCTCTATTCTATGACAGAGCTCCACTGCAAATACAATGAGCAGGAAAAGTCCTGCCACACATGTGTGCATGTATGTATGTATGTATGTATGCATTTATGTATGTATATATTTAAATTATAGGGTATGGTATTGGAGATTGAACTTAGAGCTCCATGAAGGGTAGGCAAGCACTGTCACTGGGCCATGCCCCTAGCCCTCCACTTCACGTTCTATGACAGAGTCTCTTTCTGGAACTGCAGTTCATGAATTTAGCTAGGCTGGATGACCAGGAAACCCCAGGAACCATCCAGTCCTGGGATTATAGGGGCCTGCCACTACACCCAGCTTCATATGGGTTCTGCATGGGTACTGGTGATTCAAACTCAGGTTGTCATGTGCATAGAAACTACATTTCTAATTGAGCCATCTCCTCAGCCTTCTACACAGTGATGCTGAAGATGCTAAAAAAAAGCAGAAAGAACAGACCTTCTTTTTCAGTACTGGGAATCAGCCCCAGGGCTTTGAGCATGCTAGCTAGGTAAGTGTCCTACCTCTGGGCTATATGTATAGGTCTAAAGAGAGCACATTATATTTCCTTTTCCTAGAATGCATACGTGATATCAATGGACACCTGAAGTTCTGGGTCTACTCTGCCCCTGGGCTGGGCCTTGGGTAGTCTGTCTGAGGTGAAAGTCTTCGAATGAGAGGTGACCCATCTGACACTCTGAGGGCTAATAAGGAACTGCCATCAGATGGAATATTGAACTTCATCTAGGTCTGTGAAAAGCTATTTCTCTTCCAGGATCAAGTTTCAGCCCAGTTTCTCTCTGCTGCCCATGAGTCATGAAGGAATGTAGGAAACAGTTCTGAAGGCTTGTTGGCATCTTTATTTGGAAGGGAGTTCAGTAGTTCCTTAAAGGCATGTTTTCACTTTGTGTGCCCCAGACAAGGAGCAAGGACATTGACAGTAGAGCAGCACTATGTGCTTGAGGGGTCATCTGGTGATGATGGGGTGGGAAGTATGTGTCCTGGTCACTCTGCCACAGGCCATTGTCCCACTAGTCTGTGGCTGCAACTGAGGTTAGAATGGTAGTGGAACAGTGGGAACCATTCACTGCCCTGATTTGAATGTGAGTGGGAGGCATCGGTGTAGGGATGATGGACATCACTACAGGCTGGTTTTAACCAGAATTGTAAAAAATATGTAGTTTGAGTCCATCATTTTCCCTTCTTTGTATGTGCCTATGTGATCTATATGTGTGTGTTTGCGTGTGAGTATAAGTGCTAACATCCCACAACATGCATGTGGGAGTCAGGGGACAACTTAGCATGTTAGTCCTCACCTTGTCAGAGATAGCATCTCTCGTTCCCTGATGCTCATACCAGATCAGCTAACCTGTGAGCATCCATGAATTTTCCCGTTTCCATCTCCTATCTCACTTTATAGGAGAACTAAAAATACAGATGGGAGCTACCGTGCACAGTTTTATATGGGATCCGAACTTGGGTCCTCATGCCTGTATTATTGATGGGCACTTTACCCATGTGGCCGTCTCTGCAGCCTCTGCGTTCAGTTTTGGATATGCAGTTTTGTATAGTCTAGGACCACATCTGTAAAGCTCAGGCTTGACACAAAACCTTAAGAGGTGCGTTTTTAAAATGTGTTTTCCTCTGTTTGGTACCACCCTGATTTTTTTCTAGATGACTAATCGTTCCGTGTAGCCAGGGATACCTTTTCAGAGAGGTGAAAACTATCAGATAACACTGCCACAGCTAATTTTAGGATGTGAGGAGAGCTGAATTTCTTGATAAAATCTGGATGCATTTGCATTTCATAAAATAAGATATGGTGGCTGAGAGTTTCAGAGTAATAGACCTTAATGACAGATCAGGAGGTATTTTTATATCCGGGCAACAGAGATAATTGGGGATAAGGAAATCTTGAATTACACCATTTGGCACACTGCTTTTAGTTACCAAGGAGGCTAGTCTTAGTCACAGATGAGGTATATCCAAATGGGTGGTGTTAGCCAATGGGAGAAGAACACCACAGTATAACCTGTGATTTCCAAATGATCAGATAAATTTAATCTTAGGTACCACAGTTGGCTTTTTATTTTAGCAATAGCCTCAAACACACTGTGTGTGTGAGTCTGTGTACATGTGTGTGTGCACATGCATGTGTGGTGTGGTATGTGTGTGTGTGTGTGTGGTGTGGGTGTATGTGTCCTTTTGCTTGTGAGTATAATTACACACGTGGAGGCCAGATATTGATGACTTTCTCAATTGTTCTCCACTTTGTTTCTACAGTCAAGGTCTATCAGCGAACCTGCAGCTCACTGATTGGCTAGTCTGGCCAGACAGGTAACCTAAGCATCATCCTGTCTCCAAATTCCCAGCACTAAGATTACAGAGACATACTTCTGTATCCAGCCGTTTAGGTGGGGATCCAAACTTAGGTCCCCATGTTTTCACAAAAACAGCTCAATTGAGTCATTTCTGCAGCCCCTCGGGCATACTTTTCAGGGTCCCTTAAAGTGATGATTAATAAAAACCTAGGCTAGAGATAACGAGACTTGAAAGGTTCTTGGGCTTCACTGAGCAAAGAGTCCCAGCTAAAGGAGATTCTGAACAGAGAAAATCATAGTCACTCTCATGACCGTCACAGCATCAGCTTTACCTCCACCACCATACAAAATGACAGACTGCACTCATAAGGCCACTCTTGCAGAGATGTCAGCATCAGGTGAGCAATGTGCTTGCTTTAGCATCATCTCACTGATGACAGAGAGTACTGTGGTTTAAGAAATGACGATGATTATCCCTCTGTGGCCTCTGGCTTGTCTAGTTTTGCCAGTCCTTCACTTCCCTTTTCTTGACTCAACTGGCTGCTAGAACTTGGTATCTGCAGCTCTGAGAATATCCATTTCGAGTCAATGTGGAAACATCCCTCTTGATCTCTGTTCATCTGACTGTCTGTATTGCCCACATGCTCTGTCTTTTAGTCTCTCTTCTCCTTTTCTTTGCTTTCTACTATCTGAGACATTCTCATTCCCTCTCCACTGACGTTCAGATTCTCATGAGCTCTTTGTCTTGTGCTGTAGGGTTATGGTGGATTAACTGGAGACCTAAAGATACATGTAGGGAGATGCCTTTACTTTTCTAAGTAGGGAGATAGGATTGAGGTGCAGCTTAGTTGGCAGAGTTCTTGTCTGTCATTCATGAAGCTCTGGGTTTGATCCCCACCCAGCACTACATACATGTAGGGAGATGCTGAAGGATCAGAATTCAAGGTTATTTTCAGCTACAAAGTGAATTCAAGACCAATCTGCTCTAAATGAGACCTTGTTTCAGAAAGGAAGGAAGGAAAGAAGGAAGGAAAGAAGGAAGGAAAGAAGGAAGGAAGGTAGACAGGAGGGAAGGAAGAAAGAAAGGAAAGAAGTAAGCAAGCAAGTCAGGCAGGTAGGCTAATCCTGTGACCTTGAAGGGATTTATAGAACATCATGGACATGATCCCTTGGCAGGTTTGTGAGGAATTCCTTAGATTAGGTTAATGGAGGTGAGAAGACCTGCCTCCCCTACATATGGGCAGCAGCATCCTATGCCTTGGGATCCTGGACCAAATAAAGAGGAGAACGTGAGCCAAGCACCAGCAGTATCAACAACCTTTTGATGATGTGCAGAAAGTGGACACCGGCTCACATTCTGCTGCTGTGACTTCCTAGCTTTGAGCCCAAAGGACCCTTCTTCCTTAAGTTGCTTTTGTTGAGTATTTTGTTCCAGTGATGTATGAATACAGTGAGGAAGAAAATGGCTGGCTCTGTTTCTAGTTTACATGCTTTTCTTTTTTTTTCTTTTTTTGGGTTGATTATTTTCTGCCTTTGGGGATGATGGGCATGATTTTAGTCATTTGGCCATGTAGGAGTGACTGAGATAAACCAGCTACCTTCTCGGTCCATTAACCATCTATAGAAACCGAAATGAGAGAAGAAAATTTGATTTTCTTTTCCATAATTCTGAACTCATCATGCCTAAAATCTAAGGACAAGGACTCATGGATACTTTGGGTATGGGAGGCTGGAGGTCATGCCTGGCATTTTTTTTTTGAGGTAATGTCTCTAGAGAGAAGATAGACTGAATGCATCATTAAACAATCAATTAGGTAGTACAAATGTACCTTTCTCTAAAATACCCATTCCAGCCAGTTTTGATATTTCTGATGTTATAAAAGGAATTGTTATTATTATTATTATTATTATTTTTCCTCTGGTAAAGGTTGAATTTGTGTAGGTGCTGATAGCCCTGGAGAAAGGAGGAAGACTCAGATCATTGACACAGTGCCCTGGAACACTCAGATGTTGTTAGTGGAGTCTCGGTGATGAAGCTCTGTCCATGTCTGGGCTCTATTAGACCCTTTTCAAAGCAAAGAACTTTCTAGGGTTATCTTTGCACATCTATCTATGTTTGAAGAAGAAAAAAAAATCTTTCTAAAAGATGGCCGGTAGTTGCAATGGTTCTTCGCATTTGGCAAACAATGATCCTCTAATGCAATGCCAAACAAAAACTCAAAGCATCTTTAAAACATATTAGAAAAGCTTTTCCAAGCAATAAAAACTTGGTTCTCTCGTCTTCTCGTGGGGAGATTATGATAGTTCCTTCTTTACTTCTTTGAAAACTAACCTTTTATATTCTAGTGCTTGTGAATAATACCTCTGACTTGCACTTGGCCTCTTCCACTGAATTGGAAAATTTGGTCCCATTCTCTCAGCGAGTAAATAGCTTTAAAGCCATTCATGGTTTTTTGTCAGGGCAGAGGAGAGCAGAAAAGCATTACATATGTTCCAAGTCAAGAGAGGCCAATCTTTCCCTGCGTTCAAGTGCTTCCTTCCCCCTCCCTGCTTCTATTAAGGGCTCCTCCACAATGAGGCTTTAATCAGCTTCATTGATTTCAAGCTAATTTGCACTTGGCTTCAAGGTTAAGGTCCACAGCACAAGCTGAAGACCTTTAAATCAGAAGTCACGATGAAAAGTCTTAGGTATATCATATTGTCCCTTGTGCCTACGAATGACAGCTCTTGATGCCTGCAAATTAACTATTGGGAAGAAAAAGGCACAAAGCCAGGTTTTCTTCTGTGTTCATCCAACCTCTGCGAGCCCTGTGTTGCAGCACTTCAGCCGACGGTCCGGAGCGATGGAGTTGGCCGCAAATGTTTTGGTATTGTGATGTTTGGAGCCATCAGTTTCTGCTTGGGTTCAGTTGGACTTCAACCTAATTGCCAAACTGATTCCATCTGTAATAACTTTTAACATTTATTTCTCCCAAAGGAGGGGGGGTCGGGAAGCCTCGTCTGTGTTTTGCAATTAAGAAGGTGATGAAATATTCAGTGTATGTCTCCAGTCTGACTAAATTCTTTTGTTAACTTTATCAGATAAACTATAAAATATTAACCAGGCTCCCAGTTTGGGCATGTGCAGACGATATAACATTTACCAGGCATATTCTTAATATATGTTTAATTTTATAAATTGAATTAACTATTACATGGCTAATTGCCCCCTCCTTTCCAAATTGATGCATCTAACGTTAGGTGATGGGCTATATGCTGCAATAGAAAATTTGCAGCTAATTACATAAGCCTAGCTGTGTAATAAATGACATTTCCTCCAAACTTAGCCACACAAAATCAAATCCAGTAGAAATAATGCTGTTTTCTAAGCCAAATTAGGCTGGATAGCAATGTTGAAGTTCTTGGCTTTCCCTTGTTTGACAGTGCTATTCTTTTCAAAAATCCTGGAACATTTCAATAGTTAAGCCAGTTTAAATGGGTAATCCTAATCCTAATCCGTCAGAAAACTTATCTTAAATATCCTTAGCTGGAACCTCCCAACATCCCCAAATATGATAATTTAATGGCCATGTAATACCTCAAGCACTGTCCCCTCCTCACAATGTGTTTTGAACTGAGTCAAGGTCAAATACTAAATCAGGGTATAAAGCTCATTTTAATTAGGAGCCATACAGAAGGTTTTTGTTTTGTTTTGTTTTAAACTAAGAAACAAAAGCTTCAATTGTTGGTGAGACGCTAAAATACCTAAGTAAACCTGCTCAGAGGAGAACAGATTCCTACAAGGCTGATCTTCATTCAGTGACAGCCAGGAGTTCAAGATCATCGAATATGGAGAAACACAACAGTTTTACCTTCTAGTACAATGTGTGTTCCAACGACAGTGCACCACAGGGGCTGAGGAAGAGAGTGCGTGCACAGTTCTCAGATGCTGGGGTGATGTTATGGAAGAGACAATCCTGAGCTGAGATCTCAGTGGTTGCCAGTGTAGCACAGGAGGGAGAAAGGCGTTCAGGTAGAGGTGATCAAATATACAGGGACAAGTGTGTACATTCCGTGCAGATGCAGAAATGCTGCGTATGTAGTTTGGTGGGAGAAGGAAGGAGATAGTATTTCATTCTATATTTCAGCTATGGAAGAAGCAGGATCTGCTGATACCACAGCCTGATGGTCTATGCAGCCGTAGCCTCATAGACACTTAGAAGATATTTTTGCTAAAGAGTTTTGAGTCCTCACTCAGGTTGGCAGGAAGCTGAAAGCAAAGCAAGACAGCAGCCTGGCGTCTCTGCTTTCATTTGCTATCCATCAGGTTCTTGCTTGACTCTGCAGAGGCCTGTATCACTCAAAAAGGGTCTGTCTACTTAACTCACCTAACCCCCTTCAAGGCTGAAAGCTCTAAGATAAGCAAGCCATTGTCCTTTACCTGCAGTCCCCTTGGATTCCAGGAAGAACAACGCCCAGAGGATAGACCACCCTTCAGATAAACATAATCTATCTGGGATGCTGGAGCTGCACCCTGGAGTAAGCCACACCCTTCTGAGAACCAGCTGTCCTCTCTTGCAATGAGGACTTCCAGAACGGATGGCTTTGAAGAACTGGAGACCAGACAACATGGGCGAAATCACATCTTGAGTAGGACCGCCTGATTATGCATACATCTTTCCCAAGTTTTCTTTCATTTAACCATAGGCTCATGCCAGTACCCTGAAAATGAAATGGGGGGAGGTAATTGAACCCTTTTTATTTACTCCTCTTCCCAACATGTTGATTAAATGTTGCAGACAGAAGGCAAGTGATGGAGAGGGGCAAACATGACCACTAAATGCCTCGAGGTCTCACGAAGTGACTCAGAGAACTGAATGCTGGGAAAGAATGGAATTCAGTCATGAGCAAGGATGGGGGAGGGGTGGGGATCTGACCCAAGTCATTTTGAATATGGGGCATGTTTTTGTACCTTAAGATGGCGAGCAGGAACTCAGAAGCTACATGCTTGCACCAAGGTGTGTGAAGTGACTTGATTGTGTCTCAGTGTACACTCAAGAATCGTTCTGGGAGATGCTGTCAATCCACTTCAAAAAAAGTGGGTGTAAAAGTTGAACTTAAAGCATCTTTTGTAGGTAAGTTGAGACGCTATTGATGGGTTTTCTCTATGAAAGGAAGGCAGATGATGCTAAGGAAATGCTTGTGCAGGATGGGAGGAACGGCAAATGGGGGTACATGTGAAGAGGTAGTGACTTGAATGATGGCTCCCCCAGAGCAAGAGCGTGAGTTTGAAGGACATGATATCTTAACATTATGTTCATCTATAGCATTTTTAACAGTAAGCATCTTTAATTCCTGGGACAAGGGGCAGAGTCTTCTTTAATGGTGATTCAGAGAGTTGCTGGGGTAAGACTGGTGAGCATGCTCAGCCCCTCCACTCTCCTCAGGTGCTTCTCTGTCATAGTGGTCCTCAGCACCCGGGTGCTTCTCTGTCATAGTGGTCCTCAGCACCCGGGTGCTTCTCTGTCAAAGCGGTAGCCAGCACTCAGGGCTCTGGGCTCTTGACACCTGCCTGACAATCTCCTATGGACATTACTCCTCTAGGAAAAACAAGCAAGCAAATACACACGTGGAGGTGCTAGGATGGAGAAGTTGAACTGTAATTCTCTCCATGGACCATTCACAAAGTCACCCGTGGACAGAGGCTGTGGCTACGGGAAGGACACTGGCTTGCATTTTTTGGGCATTCTGCTGACAGATGTTTCTTTTACCCCTGAGCTCACAACAGGGACATAGTCACCGACTCTCTTTATCCTCCTTGTCACCTCTTATCTGAATCACGACAGTGACAACCTTCTGGTTACTCTCCTCGTTTTCCACCTAATAGGAGTTAAATGGATTATATAAGTGTGTGCTCAATCCGAGAGGCCAGTCACATACACATATTGCAAGTTCGGGGATTTGAGGAAAGTCACAAAAGCAACAAAGTCTTCGTCAGGTTCTCATATCCTTTCATCCTATGACCACCAACCCTGAGACGGGATTTCTGACTTTCTCACTAAGCATGTGACAAGGGCCTCATGTGAGAGATACCCTCTCTGTCCCCAGAAGAAAATGACACACTAAATTCTAAGGGCAAAGGGAGGACTCTCAATGGACAGGACTTGCTAATTCTCCTTCCTTTTCATATAAGATTATACTCTTCTTTTTATGTCAAATTTTCCCGTCAAGCACTGCTTGACACAAACTCAGCAGTGACTTTAGGTAGATCGTCTGACATAAAACTTAGATTAAATAGATTAGTATTCTTTCTTTTTTTTTTTTTTTGACATAAGATTCCCAGCTATGAAACTGGGAGAGAAAGATGATCATTCCTAGTCCTGCCTCTCATTTATTTGTATGGCAAAATTGTAGTCAAACTACTAGCTTACTTGGATGCTCTTGGGAAGTCTTGGAATAAAAGCTTTTCTCTCACTCTGTCTCCACTGTCTAAGCCAACTGCCATAGAGTTGATCTGGAATGTCCATCAGAGGACCCTGTGTTAAGTTGGGGTTCCTATCCAGGAACCCTTAGGAGGCAATGGAACCTTTAAGAAGTCCTGCTCAGTGGAGCAGCTTTAGGCTATTGGGCTTATACTACCAAACTGCAGTATGGGACCAGCCTCTTCCTCTCGTTTCCATTCCCTGGTCATGAAAGCAAGGCTGTATTCTCCCACCATGGTGTGTGGCCTCACCGTGGGCTAATTGACTATGGCCTGGGACGTTGACTCCAGCCTCTGCTCTTCCAAGTCTGTCATCCCAGATGTTTGTTACAGTGGCTGGCAACTGGCTAGCATACCCAGTAAGCTTCCATGTCTTACACCTTCCCTTAATCAGTTGTCCTATCCATGCTGGTAGCTTGAGAGCCCAGACTTGCTTTATGCAGCCATCTTTCCTTCTAACTCTGCTTGTTCTGATCCGTTCCTGTGTATTTCTTGATGTGTGCTTCGGAGGCCCCACTTTCAATACTGCCATTGCTCTGTGCTTGCTGGTTAAACAAGAAGGGACATCACATTAGCTCCTGCTTACTCTTCAAGTAAATATCTTATATGTTATCAATAATCGGACCAGGCAATCTTCATTCTCATTTTATAAATAGGGAAGCAGAAGCAGAGAGAATTTAGACTATTTGACTGAATTGAGCGAGAAAATGATGGGACAGGGGTTCTTTGTTTCTCCTTCTTTGTCAGGGACTCTCACTTCTGACCATTTTATGTTACTTGGGTTCTTAGTGGTCTGTGGAGGGAGAAGGCTTGCTTTTGTTGTCAGGGTTTTCTTTTATGAGTCCTGAAAGCCTAGTAAACACGACTTTCTTTGGACCTGCCCTTTAAAATTAAAACCAGAAGATTCAGATACTATTAATGTGACAGGCATTTGCAAGCATTGCTTAATTCACCCCACTGCAGTCTCTGGTCACATGGCAGTCATATAACTTCACCTGATTATAGCCACGTAAGAAACTGACAACCCAATGCCCTGCGAACAGAATCTTGCGGTTAAATTCCCCCATTTTGTAGATTTATGAACATCTCTCTCATAGAATCCAAAATAAGAAATTATGTGAAGACATTATTAGACCCTTCTTTCCATTGATCACATATTGGCATACAGTCCAACCTGTCTGGGTTAAGCCAAGGATAGACCAGGAAATAAAAGAAAAAGGAGTGAAATATAGCACTTTAATTGCGTTTGTGGCCAAGGGACCTACATTATTCTGCAAGCAGCGTCTAACAGTGTACTCCGTGTTCTGTGATTTACCTTGCTGATAATTGCTTTGCACTCCTAATAAATTAACCCACAGAAAATCCATTCATCTGCATCTTCTTTTTATGCAGAGCTAGAGGCAAAAAGGACCAGTATAGCAATTTGAGTGGCAATCATGCACTGATTGTGGGAAGAACGTAGCATGTTGAGAGTCTTAAGCATGCTGAAAGCCTTTCTTTGTAAGAAAAGGGGAAAGAAAAAAAAACAAGAAGGGAGGGTTTTTTTTTCTAATTAAGTTCTGGTTTTTGTCTTATTTGCTATGGAGAATGTATTATGTTCTAGGTCAAAACCTCTCGTTGAATACCATTTCTCGTCAGAAATTTTCTTTTCATATCATTAACTTATTTCCTTTAAATATTCATAGGAATTTCTCGTTGTTGTGCCTACAGTTCTTGGCGAGGAAAGGATGTATGAATCTGTTATCGAGTTCCTATGAGGTTCTAGCCTTTGAACGCTGAGTGTCACATCCAAAGCTGCTCAGGTCTCGGGGAAGCGATTCTGTAATAGGAAGAATTCCATTTTTTAAAAAAAAGATTTATTTATTTTATTATGTATGTGAGTACACTGTCCTGTCCCTGTCTTCAGATACACTAGAAGAGGGCATCAGATTCCATTACAGATGGTTGTGAGCCACTGTGTGCTTGCTGGGAATTGAACTCAGGACCTTTCAAAGAGTGGTCAGTGCTCTTAACCGCTGAGCCATCTCTCCAGCCCAATGGGAAGCATTCTTAATGCTCTGTGTACTTTGGTTCAAATGCTTTGTGCAGTCTCCTTACTGTGGCTTCTGTGTCTGCCTTGATGTTCTTAGCTGCTTTGACCCTCACAGTGAACAGTGCGGTTTGCAGGAATGTTCAATGAGGCAGGAGTCTGGTTTCTTCCTCACTATTAAACTTGGCCATAGTGTTTTTACTTTCCTGATCCTGAATTTTCTTCCTCGCAGTAAAAGTGGATAATAGTGATTCCCTAGATCCTTTCCAGATCTAATCATATGTAGAACAGAATACCCTGAGTGACTCAGGTCTACAGAGGTAGGTGGTAGGACACAAAATGGATTGTGGAAATCTATGATACAATGACTGACCATCCTTCAGGAATCAACTGGGGGAAAAAAAAAGCTTCAAAGGGCCCCAAGATGCACCAGTGAGCTGGCAAAAAAACAAGGCTTTCTTTAGTACAGGGTTACCAGAAGAAAAATAGCAGGAAACACAGTCAAATTTGAATTTCAAATAAGCAACAAATAATTTCTTAGTATGATTAGGACCAGGCATACTTATGACTAAAAAACCCCACATGTTTATCTGACATTCAAATGTAACGGAGCATCCTGTGTTTTTCTTGCTAAACCTCACAAGTTATTCAGAGGCCAAGAACTGACTGTGAGCGGGATCTGGCGATGTGAACTCCACACACGACGTTTGACCATGGAGGTGTTTGCTGCATACAGACAACATCCAGTTGTGGTTTTTATATTCCCACAGAAGAGGGGGAGACCCAGCAAAACTAACTGGAAACCAACTGAATACATCAGAGACCACAGAGGCTGTGTTCTTATTATATAAGTACCTAGAATTAAGCCTAGCCCCTGTCCTGGACTGAATGTATGTTTAGTACTATCAATAGCAATACAATCCTGACTCCAAGCCCAGTGCTTGCTGGGAAAAAGAGAGGATGCTAACCCCAGGAATTTATATCTGAATTTTAGACCTGGATGGTCTCAATAACCTCAAGCCAATAATTTTCAGAGTGAGACTCTGTGAACAATATGACCAGCCATCAAGCAAGACAGCAATGGGTTCCCTGATAAAAGTCCTACATAAGACCTGGATCCCAAAGCATCTCCATACATGACACTGATGGTCATCAGTCTTTTCACCATTATGAAAAAATACCTGACGGAAATGCTCATGGAGACAAAAGGTATTCCTGAGATGAAACCTATGATCCTCAGATCTCTGTCCTTGGTACCATGGGCTCTCCACCCATGTGAGGAAGATTATAAGGTGGAGAAAGCATGTGGGAAGTTCTACTCACCTCATGGTAGACTTCCTATCCCCTCCCCTTCTATCCCATTCCCTCTCCTCCCCTCCCCTCCTCTCTTCTCCCCTTTTTTCACCTCCCTTCCCTTCTCCTCTCCTCTCTCCCCTCTCTCCTCCCTTTCTCTCCTCTTCCCTCTCCCTTCTTCCTCCTCTCCTCTCATTCTCCATTCTTTTCTCCTCCCCTTCCTCCCCTCCCTCCCTCCCTCCCTCCCTCTTTCCCTCCCCCTCTTCTTTCAGCTTCACTTTCTCCTGTTCTGCCTCCCTCTTCTCTCCCTTCCTCCCTCTGACACTGACTCTTGTTCCATAGTCCACGCTGGTCTCAGGACATCTTCCTGATCCATCCTCTAAAGTGCTTGGTTTACAGGTGTGAGCCACTGCGCAGTGGCATACAAGATATAGATCAAGAAGAGAAGTTGTGTGGTTTATAAACTAGTTCAAATATGCTCAGTGCCAGCAGTTTCCAAAGAAATGCAAAGTATAACCACAGTGAAGCTTCACACTTAGCTGACCGACAAATATGAGGCTGACCAAAAAACTGATCCCTGGGAAGTCTTAGGGGAGCAACTATGACCTTTATATAAAGCAGCAAGAGTGTGCACTGGTCTAAGCTCTCTAGACCATCAGTGGCTAGCACATCCTGTGAGTCAGTCCATTTACTTGAAGAAGTCAATCTCCAGGGAAGCTATTGTATCAGAAGAAAAGAGAAACTTTTAGCATGCTAACTTTGCACCAGCAAAAAAATAAAAGAAAACATAACATAACAAACAAACACTGTAAGCAAGGTTGATGGCCTTTGGAATGAGCACAGACAAGAAAGTTTTGCCATTGCACAAGGGATAAAATTGTATACACACCACCATGAAAAATAATCATGCCACAACATGTGCCTGCTTCATAACTTAACGCTGTATGTGTTATACACACACAATTTTACATGTCTTTGACACGTGGGTCCTTAGGAGACAAATGACAGCAGCTTTATCAGAAATGTGAAGCTCAGGCTGGCAACACTGCTCAGTCAGTCCAGTGCCTGTCTTGCAGGCATGAGATCTCGAGTTCAGTTCCTAGAATGTGTGCTAAAAGCCAGCATGGGGTGCACATGCTTTCAATTCCAGCGCTGGGGAGGCAGACACAGGTAGGTCTTTGGAGTGTGCTGACCAGTCAGCCTGGCTTACTTGGTGAATCCCAGGAAAATGGGAGACCCTATCATAAAAAAGAGAGGTGGATGGCGCCTGAAGAATGGCATCTGGGGTTGCCTTCTGGCCTCTCCATGCACCCGCACACATATTAACGCACACACACACGCACACGTGCACACACACTTTATCTTCCAAGTAGGAAGTGAACCTTGGCGGTACTGACTCTTGCGCTCTGTATCCTAGTGAATCTTTGTGAGCTCCAACAGGATCATCTTCTAATAATCTTTCTTAATAAGTAGGTCACCATGATTATAATCAAAGTACATTTCTCTGGTGTATCTTTTGCTGTTTTCTGAGAGGACGCAGAGAGATATTCCTGTTTTTAGTGTGATTATATGATTATATTTTCATGTCCTTGTCATCACTCTTGAGTCTGAAGAGATGTGATTGGTTATTGCATCAGAGAGCAGCAGGCCCTCTCTGCCTAGCAACAGGACAAGGCCAGTACCAAATTGTGTCCCCATAGAGAACTAACCAGTAGCAAGAGCTCAGGACTTCTCAGATCCCTAACCTACCCATACATCTTTCTTTGAACCAAACCATATCCTGATAAAACCTAACACTAAAATGTTGTCTAAGAGAACTCCTATCAGCCTTGCCAACAACATTCAGTTCGATTAAGTTCTGTCATGAAGTCTGTGCTGTGTTTCATGTCAGTGTCGAAACCTGAAACTGGTCAGAATCCTTCCTCTAGGTGACATGCATCTGTCCAGTGTGAAGCAAGAGGAATAAAATACCCTCAGGAGAAAAATCTTCCCCTGTGTTAATTAACTCCCCAGAATATAGGGTATGATTTAACAGTTGGTAAGGAGTGAATTATTAAATGAGTTGAAGAGTTCATTTATCTCGTGGTAGTGACTAGTTTGCTCTGAGAGCATTGTCGATTCACCCAAGGTATGTTGGAGCAAATTCATTATTGGCTTACTTGTCTTAGGGTAAAAGGATCATTGCTTGCCATAATGAAGGATAATTACACACTGTGATTTCTGCATCGTTGTGTTTACCAGCTGATGGACCAAGGTTTTTTTCTTTTAGGAGGTATTCCTTCTGTTTTGATAGGGCTTAAGAAGTTTTGAAAGCATTGAAAGGTATTCTTCAGTGAGGGCTTTATTCAATCCGTTCTAAGACTCCATGCCTTGTACAATGTACCATTGTATTGCACACCCAGTTGAAAACACGCTGCTAATTAAATGCTGACACAATGTATTCTTACCACCTAAGAAGTTTTTATTTCACACCTGTCGACAATACTTAGTTAACATACTTTAATCATGCATTATTGTGATATTTTCACAAGAAGAAAAGCAGGATGGCAAAGCTTTTGGCATTCAAAGAGCGGGTCTTCCGAAGTAGTTTTGATAGCTATGTTGTCCCACAGAAAGTTTTCATCTGTCCAGAGAGGACTAGTAAGTCAGGACAGTTCTAAGACTTATTAATGCCACTTGCATAGACTTGTAAGCCAGTGACAATTTGAGTTAGATTTAACGTTGACCTAAGTGTTATGTAAACTACCTCTTCTCTCTCCCTTTCCCTTCCCTTCCCTTCCCTTCAATCCCTTTCCCCTTCTCCTCCTCTTTTACTCCCACACCTCTGCTCCCCTGGAATCCCCTCTTCCTTGCTCTTCCCTTCAATCCTCTCTTCTCCCTTCCCCTTCTCTCTCCTCCCTTTTCCTTCCCCTCCTGTCTCCTCTTCTTTTTCTCCCCTCTCTCCCCTCCCCTTTCCCCCCTTTCCTTCAATCCTTTCTTCTTCCCTCCTCTCCTCTCCCCTCCCCTCTCCCTTCCTTTTCTCTTCAATCCCCTCCCCCAAAGCATGAAATGCACCTCATTCTTTCTGTGTGGCTAAATCCTCCACACATGCGCATTCACCCACTGGATTCTCTATCTCCATCAGGTTATGCACCAACAAGAACAAATACAGCTGTGACTTGGGTATAAGGCCAAGAGGAGCCTTGTCATTTGTGCTGAGGAATCCAGGACATTAAGGTAGCCATAGCTAGGATGTTTCTGACCTGTGATGCAGATTCCCACCTAGTAAATGGGGTTTTGGAGAGAAAATGATGCATCTAGAACGTGTAATATTGAGCTTGACATGTGATCATTGAATAGATCAGTAGTTACTGTCATTACCATGTAGGCTTTGGCGAGCCACTGGAGAAAATAAGACAAACGGGTGTGGGTGAGGTTTGCACACTATAAAGTCTTTGAATAGATAATGATGCAAGCATCTAAGTTGAACTTGTGGGACCACAAATGAATTTTGAGGTTTTCCCCTCAGGTGGAATGAATGCACATTTGTTTGCCTTGTGACTCCTCACTCAAATCTGACTGGGTGGGGCTGTGGCTCCGTGTGAGTTCAGCAGGACTGACTGCGGTCTGAGGTTCAGGGCACAGGTGATGGAATTTACCACTAGTACTTTAGAAATGCCATCTAAATATAGGGAGGGAAAGGACTTTTGCGCACAGCTCTTTCTAATCCCCACGGGATCACTGAGGAGGGTGGCATCTGTGTCTTAACTAGTGAGGTCATCGAAACTTACAGACACTGAGGTTTCTGTCCTGGGAGATGGTGGATAGGGGTAAGGGAGGGGGCAGAGCTAGAGTCTACCTGGGATCTCTTGACTGGAAGGCTGACTCTTTGCACTTTGGCACACCTTTCTGGTCTCTCTAGTTCAATAGCTTACTTCAGACCATGCTCTGTGTACAGTGTCATAAAAAAGCTTGAAGTTAAGTCAGAATTGAGGCATATTTTAGTCAAATGAACTACACACGGGTGTAATCAGATGCCCTCTATTGCCTGGTACATGCGTTAGGTATTAGGCACAAAGCTGTTGATTTGACAGCAGAGCATTGAGTCCAAACCAAGTGAAGTTGACTGTTACCAACTTGCTCTTACCTTGGCACTGCTCTACAAAACTGATAGAAATGTAGACACCGGATATAAAAATAGAAACTATCATTTTCCTTAGTTATTTACTCATAAATACTCTTCAATCACATGCATTGAGACTCATCTTTGACACTGGCTTTAAGAGACACAGTCTTAAAAGTTTTAAAGATATATAGTATTTTTAAGCAAGATTTTGGGAGATGTATGATTATCAAAATTCTAGGATAGCAGTTTTCTTAATGACATGCAGATTCCAAAGTCATGTTGGGACTGCTTCATTACGCTGCTAAGACGTAATCACTAAGTTTCCCTGTGCACTGATCCGATCATGTTCCCTCCAGTTAATTGCAAACAGCTCAGTCTGGAGCCAAACATCATGTCATATTTTGTCATAGGCCGAGCAGCTCACATATTATCTTTTACCCTTTGTAAGTGGGGTTAGAACCTATAGCTTTGTACACAGCAGGCAGACAATCTACCCCTGAGCTTTAACCCAGGTTTTCGTGAAGTATCTTTCCACAGTTGACCAGCATGTGAAAGATTGATTCAGAAAATAGTTGGGGGAAAAAAAGCAGAAAAAAAAAATCTTTGCCTTTAATTTTGAATGAAAGCAATCCTAATTCCAAAGGCAGTGTCTAGAGCAATGGTTCTCAACCTTTGTAATGCTGTGAGCCTTTAATACAGTTCTCCCAACTGTCTACTAGAGGCAGAAGTATTTAATAAGATTCTTAGCCATTTCTTGGAACAGAAAAAAAAATTAGATAGAATGTCTAATAAATAAGAAAAATGGCCAGCCAGCAACCCCAGGGACCCCAAAACCATAGTTATTTTTATTGCTACTTATAATGGTAATTTTGTTACTGCTCTGAATCATAATGTAAATACCAGTGTTCTCCAATGATCATGGTTGACAACTGTGAAAGAGTCCTTTAACCCCGAAGAGGTCATGGCCCACAAGTTGAGAACCACTGGGCTAGAGTGTATCAAAGGATTCCAGGTGTGAATGAGTTTCCAACTCCACCAGATCAAGACCACAGAACGCTGAGTGAACATGTGACTAGCTGAAAGCTGGAGAGAATCCCATCTCTTCCTGTGCAATAGTAGTCAGCAATTCAGAGAACAAGGACTGGTCTAGGTGAGTGCCAGGGTTGGATGAGCCTTGCTTTGCAGATCTCCAGGTACAGCCAATGATATTCACAGGGGCCCTATTTGCTGGGCTCTGTAATCCCTAAGTTTGCATACAGTTCATTTTTTCCACCAGTTTCTTCAAGACTCGGTGCAGAAGAAGTGCCAGCTTTATACCCTTAACAACTTTGGTTCAAGAACCGTCTTCCAGGCTTGTTCAGGCTCTCTAACAGTACAGGATGACTTAGTTTGCTGCCTTCCTTCTGTTCTGCTGGTTTTTCTCCTCACATTTCTTATCAACCATACATATTTTATCTAATAAAGTCCTTGCATACTTATTCTCCCTCCCTCCCTCCCTCCCT
>NW_021604595.1:2090305-2106232 GCF_004785775.1 Grammomys surdaster
GCAATTTAATAGATGCATAGAAATTTCTGGAGACCATTAGAGGATCCTGGACATCTTACCGCGTGTCAGGCCAAGCACCCACATAATTCTTTCTGAAGCTCTTGGTGCCACAGAGTTTAGCATCTCACTCCCCTACTCCCCCAAGGTAGGTGGGTGCAAGCTGTATATGAATTCATAGCCTGTGTGTTGAGTTACTTAGTAACCAGTCAGGTAAGATAACTGCCAGCCGCTGCAACAAGACCAGGTTCCCATCCTGCTCTTTTCCATGACGGGTGCTGCATGAAATCACAATAGTTCTAAACTTAGCATAGTTTTCTCATGCTTTCAATTGTGAAGTGCTCAACTTTTATTAAATGCCAATGGGGCACATGGCCTTGCCTGGGAGAAAACACCAGAAAAAGAAAAAAAAACCCCAAAAGGGAACACAGGCACGGAGGGGTTCTTTTGCTCACAAGCTAAATGCAGGCGTAGCTTGTAGGACTTAAACTTAAGAGTTTGCACAATGCTATTCTTCAGATAGCTAACAAAAGGTTTTCCAGGCAGCCATTTTTAATTGGCCCAATCCTCATTCATATCTTTTGAAACCCGCTAACAATTTGTGTTGAACTGCGTGTCTACCTTCTTGTGTTCCAATGCTTTGGTTCATTTTGTCTCTTGTCTTTCCCATATGGTTCAAAAAAGCACTTAGGCAGAATGCTTTTCTCTCACACGCCTCTTTGATTCCTAACATTCTTTTGCAGGCCTTAACTCTGCAACCATTACCTGATCATGGAGCTTTCATGTAGGATTAGGTTCTGCATTTCTATTGATCTTCTATGGGCTTGAATGTAGTAAACGAACCTCCTCGCTCCCAACAAATTTGCATGTAATTGCCTGTGCAGTCCTGCACACTGAATACCAGGGCTGGAAGAACACACTAGCATGAAGAGAGCCAAAAAAGGGGAAAAAAATTGGTTTTCTTTCAAAAGCTCTGCTGCTTTGTAAGAATGGCACATAGGAGGAAAGCAGTATGCTTTCTCAAGGTCTGAGAAAATAGTGAGGTGACGGGGACTTCTCAAGAGTTATTACTAGCCTCTCCAACCATTATAAGAACAAATGCATTTTCTGAATATAGAGCTAGAATTCCATCTTTTTGACCATGAGAAGGTTACGACTCACATTTGTATAACCCATAAAAAGGACCTGGACACTTTAATCATTCCCCTGTCCATTCTGGTGGTTTTAGATGAGTTTTACTATGTAGTGGTAAAAATAATTCTTCATCTACTGAAATTTTAAGGTATTTAATGATCAATCTTATCCAGAATTACTGCTGAGTTCTTATGCATCAAAAGGTGCTTTATTTTAAGTCAGACAGTATTAAGTCAGTCATAAGTATTTTATGTACTTATCAATCATTTGTCTGTCTGTCTGTCTGTTTGTTATTATCTATTTATCTACTATTTATCTATCATCTATCTACTTATTTATCTGTCTATATTTATTATCTATTATTTATAATCTATTTATATATTTATCATCTATCTGTCAATCTATCTATCATCTATCTATCTATCTATCTGTCTATCTATCTATCTATCTATCTATCATCTATCCTCATATTTGTTTTCTGACCTATTACTGTGGGCAAGACATGGAACTTTAAAAGGAGATATTAAAATTTACTACACAGAAATGTATGATTGTTATAATTTTGTCACATTTATTTACCAAAACCCTGTACTGTATTGTTCCAAGGCTTGGCTGTTACTTTATCATCGTCAACATTTGTGTGGCTTTCCATTCACTCTGTCCCCCATGAAACTCTACTGGGTGGCAATAATCTATTTAAAATATTACAGGAAATACTTAAGAAAGTAGTTTGATTTGCCTCGTAACCACTGGGGACCCCCACACTGTCTCCTTGTCAAGAGGCTTGGAAATGAATTCTTATGCGTGAACCCTTTTACTCACTTCAGGAGAATGAAGGAGCTTTTCATTTTGATGGACCACTTGGTATGTCACTGGGAGAGGGGTCAGTGTCATTGTCCTTGTTTGCCATGTTCAGTCTGATGAGCTGGTGAAGTCAGCTGCTCAGAGACGCCTTGCAATGATCAAGAGAGATTTCTTAGTAGGAGGTGAAGTTGTGAGGATGTGTTGAAAGGCTTTTTGAATTTCACTGGTAACTGATGAAGTTGAAGTCTTAGCCCTGTTGACAGGAATCCAGCTGAGTCTCTGGTAACATTCTCACTTTTTATTCCATCCCAGTAGAAGTGGCAACACCCACATGAATTTGAGCTACATTGTCATGCATTCTGATTCTGATTAGTTAAAAATATGAGCTACTAATAACCACCTTCAGATAGAGACACACAAAACAGATATTTCAGTTCATGTGAAGGGAAGATTTGAGACAATGAGTTCTACTGTTTTAGGGTAAGAATTATCTCTAGAGTGATTCCTGCTGCTACTACTTATTAGTGGTGTCACAGCAGCTATCTTTTGACCTATAACAACCCTCCTAGGCACTGTGTTCAACCTTGTACACTATAACCAACTGATCCTGTCTTCAAAAGCAGAACCACCATTAAGCATGAAACTTTAAGATGAAACCAAGCCTTAGGGAGGGCGGGGACCTGCCTGGAGTAGTGACTGGCTTGGAGCATGGGTAGCTAGATACAAAGATGCTAATTTAAAAGGATTCATTAGTGTTGTAACTTATTCATTGTCCCTGACTGAGTACTCAAAGTAACAAGGCTCTGAGTGAAGAGTCAGATCTGTCTTATTCTGACACTTATCTCTTTGTGCCAAGGATCCACATTCTAGAAAATCACACCTAGGTAAGCTAAAGGAAGGCAAGATTTTATGATGAAGCCTGTTACAGCCTTCTGGTCTGGGTTCATGTTTGCCTGCACATTATTTAGTAAGTATACTTGAAGAAATGTGTGTTTTTTTTTAAACCAAATATACTGTTTATGTAAAAAGATGTGTTTTAAATTAATATGGGTTAAAGTCAAATTAAAATTGTACAAAAAGAAGTATTATTCAATTCTCTATCATTTTGAAGGACAGTAAATACATAACAAAGAAGAATATGCCTAGCTTTTGGAAATGAGTTCCACACTGCATTTATTATCATTGTTCTTGTTGGTTTTAATTTTTTAAGATTTTTTTATATGAAGATGTTGCCGGTTTGATATTATTATTATTATTATTATTATTTATTATTATTATTGCTTCTTGACACAGCTTTGTAGCCCAGGCTAGCCTCAAACTCAGAGCCCCCTGTCTCCCAAGTAAGCCACTACATTGTTCTTAGCATGTACAAGAAAATTCTAGAATTATTGATGGAAATGTTTTCCGACTCCACAGAGAAAACACACAGTGCCGAAGGGAAAATATGACTCAGCCACTAAAAATAGAGAAGAAATACATAGTATTTTTCAAACAGCAAAACTATAAAATGCCTGTAGTAGGTTATGGAAGGGATATTCTGTGGGGGGAGAGTCACTTGCAGACAACATGGATTCTCCAACTAGTGATATCAAACAAGCTCATTCTGCATTGATCTCATGGGTCAAGATATGATCACTCAGTTCGCTCAAGGGACCCTCAGTAATATAGTAATGTATCTGGATGGATATCCGCTGGGGTAAATGGATGGGGCTGTTTGTTGTTGTTTTGTTTTAAGATTGTTTTAGCTGCAAACAATGAGGCAGCTCTGTGTTGTAAGACTAGAAGAAGGCGTGAGCGTAGGGAAGCTGAGAGAGCAGAGATGGAACTTAAAGGAACTTGGAGCCTCCCGTTCTTTTGCAGACATGGCTTGTAGATTCTGCCTCGTTGCTCCATCCCATGGCATGATGGCTGGAGTCTTCTTGCCTCACTTCTCTTCAGCCCCTCTCTGCTCCTCCCAGCACTAGGTTCCTGGACAGAATACAGATGATTACACTATCAGACACTCGGCAGGAAACATAAAAGGAAACTTACTGAAACATTTAGATATTTTTCTGTTTAATACTAAAATTAAGTATGTTTGAATGTATGAAGAGTTTTAGATTGTAGGCATGACTATTTTTTTTCTTTTTTCTTTTCCTCTTTGAGCAGACCTTTAATCCTAGCACTTGGGAGGCTGAGGTCGATGAATCTTTATGAGGTGGAGGCCAGCCTGGTCTACCTAAGGAGTTCCAGGCCTGCCAAGGGTACACAGTGAGGCCTTGCCTTAAAAAACCAACGTGAAACACCCTGAGCCTTTTAACAATGATCAGAAACACACTACCCTAACTTGGTGGTCACAAATTTGAAGGCATTCTTTCTGCAAATGGAAAGGGTCTATGTCATGAACCTTGGGTGATATGGAATAAGGCACTAGCTACAGGAAAAATAAAACCTTTACTTTATAGCCAACTGATACCTACAGCTTACGTATTAGAGTTTAAATGCATTCTACCTCAGAGCAAAATCATCAAATTTGTTTCACATAGAACATTCTTTTTTGTTTGTTTGTTTTTGATTGGTGATCAGTTTTTTCTTTCTTTCTTTCTTCCTTTCTCTCTCTCTCTTTTTTTTTTTTTTTGAGGAGGCAGGCATTTTCTTATATATCATACGGAATTCATATGAGATCTATGGAATCCAAAAAAGGAACAATAGTTGGGCTGAGAGTGAGTGAGACTTTTTTTAAATTCATTTTGTATCAGAATTTTTATTGCCAAAACATCTGTTACAAATTGGCCAGCAAGGGCAACAGAGGTTTTGGAGCCATTCCTAGTCCACTGATTATAAACACTAGGCTTGGCAAACCCTGTTCCAATGCACTTCATATGGACAATACAATACATGTACATCAGCGTGTGCCATCACGAATCTCAAAATCAGCTGACTCCAAGCAATCAATTAACATACCAGACTGGGAAGCAAAAAATACAAGGAACCAGATTCACTGTGGCATTGGGCTCCTTGCAGTGATATCTTAGAAGATAATAGTCAATTATATTTGCCTTCATTTCATTAGTAGTGAGTCCAGATATTTTCCAGAGCTAACGGAGAATTTAATGCATTAAGTACATGGTGATGTCTTAAATTGCTTTTTTTTGTTTTTAAAGAAATGCACACTATTTGTGTCAGGACAGACTGATACTTTGGCAGACCTATTCAGGGATCTGGAAAGATTTATTAGGATTTAACTGATGCCATCACAGGAGAGGCTTAAAGAGGATAGAGTATTTCCTGTAGGAAAAACGGTATCTGCTTTTAGGATCGTATGGCTTCTTGGTTTGAGCTGGGTATCACTGGATGCTAGCCTAACTACTTTTGTGTATTTCCAATGTACGTGTTCATATAGTTGATGGTCACACACGTATTATACAATATGTGTTGTACAGTGCTTGCTATTTATGGATTCCTATTTTGTACCAGATTAAGTGTTAAATATAAAGTATCTTTGAAGTGTGGTGGGCATAACAGAGAAATGATTCCTTATAGGAATCAGAAACAATTATACGGATCAGAAATAATTAAAGGACATATACGTAAAATGAATATTTTGAGTACTCAGTTTTCGAAAGTGAAGTGCTAGTGAGCCAAGATTTTAGAAGAAAGTAACAAAAGCCATTCAGAAAATGTCTAAGACCTTCCCTGAAATCAAATGGGGATGAAAGGAGAGTTGGGGGGCGATGGATATGAATTTGGTGCAATGCCTGCAGATAGCTGGTATATTCTTATTTCCCTATGGCCCCTAAAGAGAATCTAGTTGAGTTCACGCCTTCATTTTAATAATGAGATGACACCAAGA
The DNA here is from genome assembly GCF_004785775.1 of Grammomys surdaster. Classification (NCBI taxonomy): domain Eukaryota; kingdom Metazoa; phylum Chordata; class Mammalia; order Rodentia; family Muridae; genus Grammomys; species Grammomys surdaster. The sequence goes on from NW_021604595.1 coordinate 2,096,073, forward strand.
GTGACTATATTTGCAGCAAGGAGGAGACTTACTCCTTTCAAAGAGAAGTAACAGTTAAGAGGTCTCCTGGCTGTCTACCATTGTACACACAGCGGAAGAAGGGACTGTAGATGCCCTGTGCTGTTGGAAATGGATTATAGAGGTGTAAGGTTCTTGTGAATTAGACTTGAAACTCAGGAGGGAAAGAACATGGATTTGGGACCACCTTCGATTCTCAGACCAGTGCATTGCTTGGAGGTAAGCTATCGGAGTTTAATGTCAAACCTTCTACTGTGTCTCCAGTGGGTACTGTTGGTTTAAATACTGAGGAATATCTTTTAGGCATGGAGTCTAGCAGAGAGACATAAGGCCATATGGGCAAGGCTTTAGGGTTGTAGCCAAGTTCTTTGTTTACTTCCTTGGGTGTAGCTATCAGCTGTTGTACCTTCCTGCATTGATGGACTATGTTCTCTGAACTGTGAGCCTAAATCTACAGTCCACACCTAAGTTGTTTCTGTTAGGTATTTGACCACAGCAAGAAAAAAACAAAAAACAAAAAACAAAAAACAAAAGCTAATATTCCAATAGACTTAAATCAGCAGACAGCATCTTTCTAGTTCCTTCATTGCAGGGCTGATCAAAATACCACTGAGGGTACAGGGTGTAAGAGTCCTTGCAGTGTAAGTGTGAGAACCTGAGTTTGAATCCTAGAACCCATGTAGAATAGAATAGAATAGAATAGAATAGAATAGAATAGAATAGAATAGACCAGAATAGCTAGAACAAAACACAACACAACACAACAGAACTGAACAGAATAGAATAGCTAGAATAGAACACAACAGAATATAACAGAACACAACAGTACACAACAGAACACAACAGAACACAATAGAACAGAACAGAATATGGATACAAACATCAATTCTGAGAACGTGGGGAACAGAGGCAGAAGGATCACCAGGCCAGCCTAGCTCCAAGTTCAGTGAGAGACCCTGTCTCAAGGGACCAGGCAGAGAAGGATAGCAGTAGAGAAGTCTCATGGTTTATTATATGCTTGACCTAGGGAGTGACACTATTTAGAGGTGTGGCCCTGTTGGAGTAGGTGTGTTATTGTGGGCGTGGGCTTTTAATACCCTAGTTCTAGCTGTCTGGAAGTCAGTGTTCTGCTAGCAGCTTTCAGATGAAGATGTAGAAGTCTCAGCTCCTCCTGCACCATGCCTGCCTGGATGCTGCCATGCTCCCACCTTGATGATAATGGACTGAACCTCTGAAACCTGTAAGCCAGTCCCGATTGAATGTCCTTATAAGACTTGCCTTGGTCATGGTGTCTGTTCACAGCAGTAAAACCATAACTAAGACAAGAAGGGTGCTTGCCGTGCTCCCATGGTCTCTACATACACAACCCCCTTACACGTGCAAATGTGTGCACGCACTACAAACACATGCACCACACTCACATATAAACATACACGCACAAAATATTTTTGTTAAGACGTAATTCATGCATGATACAATTTACTCTATTTAAGTAAAACCAGTCAGTGGGTTTCAGTGTAGTTGCAGATATGCACCACCAGCCATACAGCTGAAAAATTCTAGGATTTTTCCATTGCCATAATGTGAAAGAACTTCCAGTCCCTTGTCTCCTGTTCTCCACCCTAATCCTATAGCTTTAAACAACCAAACCACTAATCAATTTTCTCTGTATATACTTGCCTGTTCCCAGACATTTCATGTAAATAAAAGTCTTTGACACACATTGTATGCATCTGGTTTCTTCTACTCAGAATAACACTTTCATGTTTTATCTCTACTAAAGTGTTAACTGGTGCTTTGGTTCCTTTTATTGATGGAAACTATTTCATTATATGGATACATTTTATTTGCCTAACCATTTACATGTTGATGGACATTTGGGTTGCTTCTATAATACACCTTTGTTTATGTTGTTATATCCCAACTGTGCAGTGCATTGGATCATGTAATTAATTTTATTTTTGGCTGAAATCACTTTATCCATATACCAAACTCACCCGAGGGTGCGGTGCCACTTAGACAATAACCAGCAATAATGCAGATGCCGGCGTAGCCCACACTGTGCAGGGGTAATCAGTTTCGAATGTTACAAAGTCAATGTGAAACCAGTAAAACTGGAGAGTGTCCAGGGCCAAGGAACCAGCCCATCATCTTCCTGGAGTCTTGGTATCAGCTTGGTTGCTTCCGCCCTACAGCTAGTCAGCTCCAACACTTCCGAGGACGGAAGGATAGGCAAGAAAAACCTCATCCAGAGTTTCAAAACTGCTGATTCTTCACCCACTCTTTAGCTCAAACCAATATCTCTACCCCCGAAACACAGGCACTTTAAAATCATTGATAAATGACTGACAAATAAGAGAGAACAGCCTTTTTCCTTTCTTTCCCTTTGTCCTGGTACAGTGTATATACACATACAATGCCTTGCTTAAATATTCATAGACTCCCCGCTCCGCAGTACGGTAACTCAATAATAAAATATTTTGAAGAGGCAACGATGCTATGGAGGCTCCGGGATACCACTAATGGGTTTGAAGAGGGTGCTAATGTATTGCAGGAGGAAGCGAATCGAGCTCTCGTGTGTAAAGGAGGATTATAAAACATAATTACGGAAAGGCAACCGTGGCAGGCTTGGAAGTCCTGTTGATGTGTTGGTACCACAAATGACATGTTTCGTTGATGAGGAAGAAGGCGTAGATGGGTATTTACTGCGCGGACAATCTCCGGTAACATGGATCGCATTACAGGAATGGCCATTTTGTGAACTCCGGAGTGGAAATTAAACAGCGTAAGATGGAAGCCGACAAGGCTCATGCAGCTTTTCACCGCGTATAACAGTTGTCAGGGCAGGCTAAGCGTTCCCATCTAGACCTTCTTGGAGGTGTAGGGGAGAAATAGCGATGTAACTGTCAACGTAGAAAGGAACGTAGGCTTTAGGAATTGTAGAAAATTAAACAAGTCATGGAATCCTGCTGAGACTTGGAAGAGACAGGGGCAGTTTCTTAAATATAATTTATCGGTGCAGCTGTATAAATTGTGGGCATCAGCCAGATAGTAGCTGATTTGGGGCATACCAGTAAAACTTGCCGTTCCAATCTCCTTACCTACTGTCTGTCTCCTCTAGCACAAAGAAGAAATGATCTTAGATGTTAACCTGGTATTTACCTGAGGGGGGAAAGCACAATGGTTAACGTAAGAACACTGAAGAATATGGGAAGACATGGGGGAATAACCATGAGGAATGTGTATATGGAAGTATCTTAATGAAACCACTGCTTTGTACACTAACAACTAACTAACTAACTAACTAACTAACTAACTAACTAACTAACCAACCAGCTAAAAGAATATTGAAGAGATATATCCTAATTCATATAGCTGTACTGTCAGCCCATAACGCCTTCTCTTCCTAGGAAATTTTCAACAATAGGCTTAACATTCAGGGTTTTGCTCCAATTTTTATGAAATAGCAATAAATTGTGGTTTTTAGAAGTACTTAACTAAAGGAATGCTGCCTTTAAATGGAGCTACTGGGGAGGATAAATGGGTGTCCTAGTAGTTTTGACGTTGTTTAAAACATTTATTCAGTGCTGTGTTTCTGTAGAGAAACTGTTTAAAATTATGAAAAATTCAAACACACAGAAAATACTCGCAACAGAGACTTTAAATAGATGCCGCCATTTTCCATGTTTAGTTTGCTTCTTCTCTCTCGTTCTTGTTTTATATAAATAGCGTTCTATTGCTATTTCCAAATTCTTGCCTTCATTCTCTCTCCTCAGAAGAAGCCATTTTGCAGAAACTGTTGCGAACTTTTCAGTATGTCCTGATACTATTGACACCAATAAATGTATGATACATTATTTATTTAAATGTGATATAAAATATGTAAATGTATGTTCATCTTTTCAAACTGCTATATAGTATTCAATTGTATCAATAAACTGCATTTCCCCAACAATTTCCCTGCTGAAAGATTGAGTAATAATACAAATATATTTCACAACTTAAAAAGAAAAATTTTAAAAATCTTGTGCCTTTAGTTTAACATTTAAAGAGAAATTACTTCTATGTTCTTGAGAATATACAAGTTACGTGTACTATAAAAAAGCTACTAATTTCATTTGTTGTTGTTACTTCTTTGCTTTAAGGATTCTTTTGCAGTCATGTTTTAAATGGTGGTGTTTTTTATTTGACATCTTTTCTACACTAATACCCAACAGATCTCTTCTTTCATATACTGTTTTGAGAATTGCAAAGTAAACTTTTCCATTTAGGTTTTTGTGTTTCAGAATTCTAGAGTAATGGAATTTATAAAAAGGAACGCTGTCTCTCTTAAACTCCTTTTAAAGTAAGTGGTCAATTTTGCTGACCTTTTCTTTTGGCCCAGATGTATCTTTCTCTCACTTTTAAGTAGTTTGGGTATACATTTCTGTGGTCAGTTACTTTCTTATGGTCCTCTGCTGTTGAGGGCATGTGGTAGCTTTGTTTTTTCTTCTCTCTTTGTACATGATTTGTTCTTCCTTTGGGAGCATTTTATGTGTCTGTGTTCACATGCGTGTGTGAGTGTGTATATGTATATGTATGTGTGTGTGTGTGTGTGCATATACATAGAAATCAGAGGATGATTTGCAGAAGTTGATTCTCTTTTTCTACTGTGTGGGTCTCGGGGATTGAACTCAGGCACCTTAACCCAGTGATCCATCTGGCCAGCCATGTATCTTTCTGTTTTGGTGATGTAGCACTATGTATGTCCTGTGCAATGTCCTCAGGTAAATACTCCAGTTAAAGTGTTCTTTAATCTAATTCTAACCTATTCCTTAACTTAGTCATAGAGTTTTAACTGTTTAGTATCTTAGTGTTTTTCTTCTAATTGCAAGTAGAAGTTTTTCCTCTCATGTACTATATCCTGACTATGGTTTCCTGTCTATCTACTTCCTCCCCGTCTCCCTTCCCATCTAGATTCGCTCCCTTCCTGTCTCTCATTAGAAAACAAACAGGCTTCTAAGGGATAGTAAAATAAATTAAAATAATAAAATAAAATGATTGAACAAAACCCAAGACATCAGAACTGGACAAAACAAATAGAAGGAAAAGAACACAAGGAAAGGAACAAGACTCAGAGACACACTCGTTTGCACACTCAGGAATTCCATAAAAATGCTCAGCTGGAAGCCATAGTTTATACACAGGGGACCTGGTGCAGACCGTGCTTGCTCTGTGTGTGCTGCCTTAGTTTCTGTACGTTTGCATGAGTTTTGGCCATGTTTGATTTAGGGGGCTTTGTTTTCTTGGTGTCCTCTATCCCTTCTGGCTCTTACACTCTTTCTTCCTCATCTAGCAAAGTGTCCCCTGAACCCTAAGGGGAGGAATCTGATGAGACATTCCATTTCAGGCTGAGAGTTCCAAGGTCTCTCACTCTCTACATGTCTAGCTGAGGGTCTATTTTTGTTCCATCTTTGGCAGGAGAGAAGCGTCTCTGATGATGGACCCTCTCGGATCTCAATAAGGCACTGGTCTGCTTCTCTGGCTGCTGTCCAGAGTCATATATATTTATTTATTTATAAGCATTTTTCTTGAATTACTTAATATCTTCTTCCAAGGCCTGAGCAAAGTGGTAAGTGGAGTTTTTATATTTTAAATTTTTTTTTATGTTTCTTTATCTGCTTGTTTAATTGCTGTTTTATCATCTTAACATTTTGCAGATCAAACCTTACTGGGTTTTGTACATGTTGGGTTAATCGGTGTTTATCTTCAGTTATTTTTCACTGTGACCACATATTTAAGGAGGCTCGTATTTTTCCATGTAAAGGCTTTGTCTTGGGTTTTGGAATTCTCTAGGTTCCCCAAGGCTGTCACAGGCTCATGATTGAGCTCTGTATCAACTTTCAGTTTAGATTTGTCCAGGCAATGAGATAGCAGTTGAGCATGAAGAAAACATATGGGGGCTCATGTTTTTAAGAGGGCTGTGTTTATGCTGCCTCTGTAGCAGACAGCCAAGGGGAGGGGGTTCTCCTTGGACTTTCTCGTCTTCTTGTTGGCAGACATTCCTGTTGTGTTGTCTGTCATGTGTACGTTCGCTGAGGATCTCAGTATTACGATCTGCTCTCTCTTGCTGACACCGTCCTTGAGAGGACAGCCTTACTTTGCCATCCTGTGGACAGCTTCCAGTGTGATCAAGACGAGATTCCTGTTTTCACCAGTGCACCAAGGCAGGCTCAAGGATACTCAAACCCTACTCTTCTGATTTTTGCTTCTTTATTCTGGACTTTGAAGATTCTCTTCCAAATCTTGAAAGCCCAGCTAAGCATCCAAAATGGCATCTGACTCATTTCCCATTCGCTAATTGTTAGAGATCCTTAGAGGCCTACAGTGAGAGAATCTTCAGGCTTAGCAGACATAATGCTAGGTCTGAGGATCCGTGGCTATTCTTTAAAATAGAGTACAGGATGCTCCGAACAATCTGCAGAATAAATAATCTCACCATTAAAGAGTCACAGGCTGCAGGGCTAGGCTGCAGAGGTTTGGATAACATCCCGTAGGGATGATGCTACTGAATTTGTCTGCACTAGAAGGTCAAATTAGAGTCAATGTGTATTTTCCCAATGTACATACATTATGTCATGCCGTCGCATTATACAGAGCCAGTGACATAAATCAGACCAAACTTCAAAACTCGACACCTGTGCACTTTCCTCTGTGTCTAAGCGTGCTGCTGGGGGTCAGAGCCTCCACAAACCCAGCCGATTTTAATGTTCACTTTCTGCTGACCTTGGGCTTGGGGAGATCTTGTCTTTCTTTTCCTTTACTCTTCCTGTATCTCCTCTATCTCAGGTGGCTGACAGTGATTCAAATAAGACTTAATCTAGTCAGTAGTAAAAGAGTGTAGACACCTCACTCAGAGGCTGAGCTTCTAGTCAGGATGGTAAGCCCCACACCTGTGACACAGGAAGCAGAATCTCAGCGGTGGGACTAGTTAGCAGACATTGCAAATGAAAGCAAAAGGCATTCAGTGGATTATGCAGAATGGACAGTGCCTTAGCTCCCTTTCTTGTCACTATTACCAGACACATGGCAGAAGCAACTCAGGAGGGGAAGGACTGGTTTGGGTTCACAGTTTTAGATAGCATCCATCCACCATGGTGGGGAACTGTGATAGCTGAAGTAGGTCTGACATTGGTGGCAGGAGTTTGTGGCATGACTATTCCCATGTTGGTGACTATCACAAAGCAGAGAGCTTGGATGGGAACTGTCTTAGTGTGTCATTGCTGTGAACAGACACCACTACCACAGCAAGTCTTATAAAGAACAACATTTAATTGGGGCTGGCTTAGAGGTTCAGAAGTTCAGTCCATTATCATTATGGTGGCAAACATGGCAGCATCCAGGCAGACATGGCACTGGAGGAGCTGAGAGCTCTACCTCTTGTTCTGAAGGCAGCTGGGAGAAGACTGGTTTCTAGTGACCTAGGAGGTGGGTCGCCAAGCCTATATTCACAGTGGCATATTTCCTCCAACAAGGCCACAACTCCTAATAGTGCCACTCCCTGAGCCAAGCACATTCAGACCACCATAGAACCCAAAGATCAAGTCATCTTCAGGCCTTCTCCCAGTCATGCATGCCTATTAGCTGGGCTGTAGTCTCCAAAGCTTCACAGACTCCTACAGCAGTACCACCAGCTGGGGAGCGAGGATGTGACACTTGAACCTGTTACAGCACTTCAGACACAAACCATAATAACTCGATATTTTTTTCTTTAATAACTATTCTTGAAACGAAATGCAAACCTCTCAGATGGGTCAGGAGCCAGTCTGTTGCTAGGCTATCAATATGTCAGTCCTGTTAAGTTCAGTGTGATGCTATTGACCTGGGAAGAGACCCCTCCATGGGAAAGTCATCCATACCGGCCTGGGAGTGCTTCAGCCAATTGTAGGAATGAAGTTCATGGACGGGGAGAGTCCCTTTGGGACTGTTTCTCTTTCTCAACCTGGTGTGAGGTGTGAAGGTAGAGTAATAGGGAAAGCAGAAAAAAGCTTCCTACCTCAAAAGTGAAGAGAATCCTATAAGGCCCTACAAAGGTAGGAAGGATAAGACAAAACCAAACTGGGACAAAGTGCTAACATATTCAAGGAGAGAAGATGGACAGAGCCAGGTATATTCTGCAGCTTCAGCTGCTCTGATATAAATAGAGGGTATTTACTCCTAGGTAAGTATATTGAGCACTGACTGAATACTGTGCTTGACAGTGTCGTCACAACAATGAACAGACACTTGCCTGCTGCCCCTAAGGCTTTTAGTAATTATGTCCCACTATAGTGGTTAGGCAGGCTAAACAGTGTAAACTCCTTGAAGACAGACTCTGTTTAATTGACTTCCATGCTCCCCTGTGTGTGCAGAGGAATACTTTAAAGCACCAACTTAGTAAGTCTGTTTAATAAAACGACAAGGGAAAATGTTGTGTAGAAACAGTGACCTGTTGTGCAGGTCTTAGGTCTTGCCGCTATTTATTGGTCTATATTTTATGCAGGTGACCAGGTTCGTTGCTATTTTAAGATTACCTGGGATATTATATTTTATTTTAATTTTAATTAAGCATAAATGTCTAGATGATCGTCTCTAATCTTTTCCTCTTCTTCTATAGACCTACAACTTGAGGGAATCTCATTGCTAAAATGTTACTATTATAAATAAGCACCGACATTAGCCCGATAGAACCCTGAATTACAAGTAGGGCATATTTTAAAACTCAGCTGTGTGTCAGTGACAAGTGGCTCACACTGATGTGGAGCCTGCATTCTAAATTATTATTTGGAAGATGTACTTTTTATTTAAAAACAACCCAAAGAGAATCAGCATTGTCTGTAGGCTGAGTAGTCTCTGTGGGAGTGACTCAGTCTTAAACTCAGAGAGCTACGTAACCCCTGAGGGCAGCGTCCTTGGTTGGGCACTCTCAGACTTCTCAGTTGATAGAAGTAATTTACCACTTACTAATTTCCAATGTTTCCATTGGGTGCAAGTTGGTAAGGCACACCCTAGTTCTTCTTCAATACAATTATACCTTGAATAGATTCTCCCCAACAATTTTGCCTAATTTGTGGCAAATATCTGACCAGCATTTGAGTAAGCAGCAGATAACACTAAGGAAGAGTGTTTAGCTTCCAAAGGTCATTGTACACTAATGAATCTTTTCCCCATCCCCCACCCCATCTCCTCCATATTCCCTATGACCGTATAGTCCTTCGAGTTTATTATGCAAATGTGACAGTTCATTATCCTCCAAACTTCAAGTTATCTTCTGACCTTTCCTATGCACTGTATCCAATGATGTATGAAGCCAAAATATAAATACAAGTTGATAGTGATGATAAACATTAAAAAGAAAAAAAAGCCTTAGACTAACTATTAAAGATGAATAAATGAATGAATGAATGAATGAGAGAAACCGACGAGGCGCCTGTGATTAGTTTCTGAAGATGATACAACACATGGCTCTATTTCACAGAGGACAGCACACAACACAGTCTTGGCATAAAAGCAAGATAGGAAACCCAGTGGGTTAGATGGTATTTATTGAACAGTAATTAGGGAGGCTACAAGTTATTCTGGAAGACACTTGCAATAAATTCTGGACTGAATCCATCATTTGGATCTCTGGGTAAGGGATATTGGGTAACACAATACATAATGTGCTAGGTTATTTAGTAAACACACACATACACACAGTGGAAGCCAACATGTATCGACTATAAAAGCTGAGATTAAACCACACAACTGAGGCCTAGAGACGTTATTTGTATAAGAACTCATCACTAGGCTGCATGTGGGCTGGTTTTAATGACCGAACAATTCACGTTGAGCGTAGCCTGTAAGTGGTGTGGGTTGGTCATAGGGCCTTGTGTGCACGAAGGAAACGGGACTATCAAGGAGGAGCTTTCGATCTGTGAGAATTTGCAAAGCACAGGATGCCCTATGGTGGTGACATTGAATGACCTCAAGATGTGCCACACATGAGACCAAGAACAAGAATCAGTCCTCGTGGGAAAATAGCTCTTGAGGTTCCCAGTGAACCCAAACCCTCATCTCCGTTGACTCAGTCATGTGTCTGAAGCCTCAACTCACACAGACCACAGAGAAGCCATGTTTTTTTT
>NW_021604595.1:2106632-2136044 GCF_004785775.1 Grammomys surdaster
AGGGAAGGGAAGGGAAGGGAAGGGAAGGGAAGGGAAGGGAAGGGAAGGGAAGGGAAGGGAAAGGCATGTTACTCTCGCTGTGCAGACCTTTCTACCTGGGTTCCTTCTAATGAGTCTTATTTTAAGTCCCGGTCTGTCGGCCTGAGCGTGAGCCAGCTGTCTGCAGTGGAGTGCTTTGACACATTATTGCACTGTACACTGGCTTTCTCATTCAATCAGCTGTGGCGCTGCTCTCCTCATAGAGCATGTCACATCTGACAGATTTATCACTAGACTGTGGGCTCTATTTTCCACAGCGCTGGGGAACCCTGTCCCATTAGTGATAGCAGGAGTGATGTTTATGCATGAAGAGAGGCTGTTCGATTGGGCAATTGGAGGCCTCCTCTGCAGGCGTGAGCCAGCTCCCACTTATCAAGTAGGGCTAATAGGGGATATTCATATGCACCGGAGAATCAATTCTCCGTACATGGACCTCTACTACAAAAATAATTGCTACTCACTGGTGGTAAAGATCTCAGCAATGTCAGAGCCTTAATGGCGAGATTAATGTTCTACTGCTCCCAGGCTGGGCCATTTCTCTCCAACTAGGGAAAAAAAATCCAGGGCTCAGAGCTTGGTGTGATTTTTTTTTTTTGTGGGTGAAATGCAGAGCTATCCTGATTTGCTATTGTATTATACAAACCTTGTATCTGTAGTTTTATTTTTCTATAGGCTTTAATTAGGTTGAAGCCATCAATGGGTGGTGTGGAGTTTAGAGCCAAGGTCTATTACCTAAAGATTTGCTATTCTGATCCTCAGTATTTCTGTTTATAAAATTGGGAAACTGTTTTAGATGATTTTTGTGCAAAAAAAAAATTTGTTCATATCTTTACATAGATTTACATAGATAGCATGTTACACTGAAAACACATTTGATTTTTTTTCTTTTCTATTAGATTATGGTCTGTCATTTTAATTCTGGAGCCTAGCACAATATTAGATGTGTAATATACATATAACATATATACCTGTATATATAGTATATCATATTATATTAATTATATGCATAAAGTTATAGTAATATACAAAGACTTAATGAAGCCCCATAAATATTTTTAATTGAAAATAAAATTTTATGGCCCTATAACTCTGTATCATTTGTAACCCATTCAATAATCATGCAACCCCTTAAATGAAATATTTATGGATTCTCATTCTTGCATCAGCAAAATTTTGGAAAGAACTCAGTGAAACTACATTGGTCGTGGCCCCTTCATTAGCACACATCACTCCATTTTATTGAAGGCCTCTAGAAAAAGAGACTTCCTGAGCACTCACCACAGGCAAGAGTAGACAGGCAAAGGCCACAGATGACCTCCATTTAATGGATTAGAGTCTGACTTGATCCACAAAGGACAGCTAAGCTTCCTGCATAGGCAGAAGGAGGTGGGGACACCACTGTAGTGTGAAGGAAATGAAAGGCCACATAGCACTAAGATAGAGTATTAAGCTGAGGGCAGTGCAACTGATTGTGGGTCCTGACAGATCTGACAAGAACTTAAAGATCTGCCAACAATCAACAACCCCAAATCAATTAAATCAAACAGGATGAAGTGCCATCATGGCTTACCTGTGTTGGGTCACATGATTTCACTGCCGTCTTGTTTATGAGTACGATATGCGCAGTGCTCTTGTTCCACTGATAGTGACTCAATTGTACAAAACATACTTTTCATGTGTTCCTGGAGTTGCTCTTCAGCATGGAAGTGTTGAATTAATATAACTTTGGGTTGTATTGTGTTAGAATGTTTGAATTGTAATACTGATATCTGATCGCTAACTTGAGTTTCATTAAAAAAAAGGTCATGCATTCTTAGCTGGGATTGGGGTGGAGTTTTTGGAATGGCTATAAATATATGTCCGCCTTTTATACTATGTGTTTTAACATTAACAACCATAAAATCAAAGTAGCTAATGAGTCTGAAACTGTGCGATATGCTGTGGGCAACAGAATCAAATATTCATCTAAAGGTTTCATTCTTCATATCAGTATACAAATTTGCTTTTTTTCCCCTTTAGCAAATGTTAAAATTATATGTATACTAAAGAATTATTTTAGTAAACACTTCCTTATGACTTATCAGTCAATATTTGATCTGTATACCTATTTTGATATATCTCTATATGTGGGCATTCCATAACAATTTCTTAAAGGTTAAGGGGTCATGAGTGGAAACAGTTGAAGAAGTCCTGGTCAACAGAGTCTGTGGAAGGCATGGCCTATAGGCTGTAGCTCTGGAATTGAAGTAACCAGGCCCCAAGGCTGCTCCATCAGCTCCTCCTGGGTCTGTAACCGGTAGGTAGACAACAGCCTTGCCACCAAAGCGGGTTATCTCACTGTGCTTCCCTACATTTTATAGTTCCCCCTGGAATTAAGGTGCTCTGACAGAATATTCTTTAGAGTCATTGATGAGTTTGAGCATTGCTGAGCTGTTTTCCTTTTTGTCGCCTATCACTGTACTTTATCCTCACCTGACTGATGAAGCAGAGTGTGTTCTCTCTACACCAATCTTCTCTTGTACCTCAAGAGTCTAAGTATATATTCTGCCCCTTAGTATACTGTAGGTTAGAAATACTGTTCTATCACTAAAACAATACCCTTGGTTTCTTTCCCTCCCTTATTGCTTTTCTCTATCTAACGTGTGCGAGCGTGCATTTATGCATGTATATGCTTACTTAGTCTGACCTCAGATTTGCTATGTAGTTGAAGGTGACCTTGACCATTGCTCCCGAGTGCTGGGATTACAGGTATGGACCACTAATGCCTGACTCCCTTTTTAAAACAGTAGTTTGACAGACTCCCCTCCCTTCTCATTTCTCCCACCTCTCTCCTTCCCTCCATCCAGTACTCACGGGACCCAGAGACATAAAAATAAAACAAATACTGTTTAAAATCTTGTTTTATTCTGCAGAGATGTAGAAAGCTTAGCTTAACTGATGGTAACAGTGATAAACACATCCCTGGAATGTGTTACAGATAAACCTCCTTCCTTTTGCAGAGAGCAGAAACATAGTGAGCCTAGCAAAGGAGAAGCTGCACAATCTCTGTAAACACCAGGCAGCAACTTCTCCTCTTCTGGGAAAACTTGGCTTCAGTGTTTTGACTATATCAACTCATTCCTTGGTGTTTGCTTCGAGCTATGTATCTGATTGTAGATCAAAAGGTGTTGCTGAAGAGGGGATGTCCTTGGTGTCTACAGAGAGGGGATCCACTTGGTGTCTCTGGAGGGAGGATGTACTTGGTGTCCCTGGAGGGGGGACGTATTTGGTGTCTCTGGAGAGGGGATGTCTTTGGTGTCTACAGAGAGGGGATGTCCTTGGTATCTCTGGAGGGGGCATGTTCTTGGTGAGTTTTTTTTTGTTTGTCTTCTAATTAGGCTTTGTTTTCCTCTTTATTTTTTTGTGATTTTGAGTTGGTACATCTTATCTGTAAGGCATCTCTGAGTGTCAATCATTATTAACAAGATACAGTAATGGTTTTAATTATTATAGTATATTTACTATATACATAGTAAATATACTATAATACTAATTATTATAGTATATTGTCGTATACTATACTTTCCTTTTTGTGGATAGGAGAAAGAAAATGGGGAAGAGAAGGAGAGGACAGGGAGAGGAAAAAGGAGAGAAAGTCTAGAGGGGAGATAGGAAGGAGAGGGAGAGGAAGAGAGAAGGGAGAGGGAGAAGTAGGGGAGGGGAAGGAGATAGGGACAGAGACAGGGAGGGAAAGACAGAGAGACAGAGAGACTCAGAGACAGACAGAGAGACAGGGAGGGGAAGGGGATGGGAACAGGGACTGGGAGGGGAAGAGAGAGAGAGAGACAGGGAGGGGAGATGGGGAGGGGGAGGGCAGAGGGAGGGGGGTGTTGCTGGAGAATGCGTCATCCAAACTGCTTTTCAGCTAAGTCAGCCAGTGTTCCTCTCCTTCTGTATGAATTCCTCTCATCTGACTCATGCTTACGCGTCAGTGTTGAAGTTCAATCTTAGATCTTTTCATCTTTTCCTGGGCTTCAAAACTGTGGCCGTTCTTCTCCAATGCAAGAACTTGGGAATAGATAGTACCCTTTAGTTTTATTTAGAGCTGGTGTCTCCGGGGGTCCTTGCTGGCTTCCATGTCAGAAATTGCTATGGCTTACAGAGTGTATCTCCATGCACCCCTGTTTGAGCTCCTGCCACCTCCAGGTATGTCTAGTGTACTGGAACTTAACACCTAGACTCCATCAATAGAGATGCACACAGCCTTTGAGTTCTTTCCTGGTATCCCTGAGGTATCCTCCACTCAACCATTTGTGGTGGGTGGTTTGAATATGCTTTACCCAGGAAGTGGCACTATTTGGAGGTGTGGCCTAGGTGTGTCACTGTGGGCATGGGCTTTCAGACCCTCCTCCTAGCTTCCTGGAAGCCAGTCTTTTCCTGTTTGCTTTCAGATCAAGATGTAGAACTCTCAGCTCCTCCTGCACCATGCCTGCCTGGATGCTGCATGCTTCCTGCTAGGATGATGATGGACTAAACCTCTGAAATTGTAAGTCAGTCCCAATTAAATGTTTGCCTTTAGAAGAATTTCCTTGGTTATGGTGTCTCATCACAGAAATAAACCTAAAGACATGGTTTTGTCCCTCTCCATATCAGACATGGTTTTTCTTAGCCCTCAGCCTAGTTTGTCTCATTCATTTGGGTCAGCCAGATCCTAGGCTCTTGGACCATTTAACTTTCCTGGAACTAAGAAGTTTCCAGTCTTGAAATGTAGCTGGTCACTCATTCTGTGATTTTACACAGGAAGCTTCTAGAAGACAACACACTTGAGTTTATATACACGATTTACATTAAGTGTCCCACGTGTGTTAAAGATCACATCGCAGCAAGGTTACTGAAAGATCTAGTCACCTTCTATGTGGGAAAATAGGCATGGTGGTATCCTGGAGACTTTCCATGTGGCGGGTCCAACAAACAGGAGAAAGGTCTGGAGTTCCAAAGGCTGGAAGCTTTGGTGACAGCAAGCCCCAAAGACACAAGAAAGTCCTTGGTTCCAAAAGGGTTTATTTTCATGGCAGATGGTAGATGGATCTGGATGAACCTCCATGAAACTCAGGGCAGACCTGAGTTATATAGGGAGGGAGAAAGGCGGAGGGTCTGGGGAAGAATGCTTAATTGACTCCACCCTCTGGCCTTCATTAGTATGTAAATCTCTCTAGGGCCTGAGCCTGTAGTCACACCCTCTACCTGTGCATTTTGGGAGGGGCTGTAATGGCCTACATGACTGAACAATGTAGGTCCTTGGAGACTAGACTGAGTGTCAGGACCCTGGGTTCTAGAGACGTGGCTGAACACTTGCCATTTCTCCCTTGGAGTCTCGGGGTTCCAGGCCCATGCTCAGCCAAGAACCAAGATACCCTTACATAGTCCCACACTTCTATTTGTGTTTTTTTAGAATTTAGAAATTGGCATTTTATTCTAGGTGATGGTGTTGGCTTTTATAGTATGGGAACAAAGGGACAGAACAATAGAAAAAGGGAGATTGGCTAACATTAAAGTTATTTACATTTTATAAAAATGAGTTTACAAATCAATAGCTTTCTCTGTGACATTTTCAAATGCACTATGTTTTAATTGGTTCCTCATTGGCAAGTCCTTTCTCTTCCACTTTCATTTCTCCTGTGGTCTATTCCCCTTTCTCTATGCCTTCCTCAAAGCCTTCTTTTTTTTTTTTTTTGTTCATATGGGCTTCTTTCTATTTTCCTGGCCTTTCTCCATCTTTCCTCTTCTTGGATACCCATGTTTAACAGCTGGAAGTCAGAATCTACATGTCATAGAGTACGTGTGGTGTTTGTCTTTCTGAGCCCAGGTTACTTTCCTTGATGTTTCCAATTCCATCCATGTTAGTGTAAATTTTATTTCTCTCTACAGCTGAATAACATTCCATTGTGTAGGTAATCATAATCTTATCCATTTTTTTTCTGTCAAAAGATACATAGTCTGACTCCATTTCTTCATTATAGTGAAAAGGGCAAAAACCAACATGGGTGTGAGACCGTCTCTATGGTGGGATGTAGAGTCCTCTGAGTAGATGCCTACAAGCTGAACAACTGGATGTTTTAGTGTTGTTTTTGTTTTGCTTTTGTTTTTTGATTCATTTTTTAAAGAAACCTCCAGGCTGCACACCATAGCTACTGTACCAGCTTGGACTCCTGCCTACAGTGAATAGGAATTCCTCTTTCCTGTCAGGGATACAACAGAGGGAACGTGGTTCTTCGTACACTGGTTCAAGTTGATTGAACTCTTTCTAGTTGCTTGGTGGGAACCGCTTGGTCTGTTTGAATCTATTTGCTTCCCAAGGCTCACTTTGATCATTTGGCATTTAGCATTTGCGATTCCATCTTTGCTTGGTTCTGATCTGCTTGGAGATAGTATAAAAGGTCATCTCAAAATGATGAATTCTCATTAATAAGTATATATCAACTTATCCCATGAAGGGGAATCCACATTTGAGATGATGTCATCATGAATACAGATTTGTCATGCTCTACTTTCTTTCTTCCCTCCCTCCCTTCTTCCCTCCCTCCCTCCCTCCCTCCCTCCCTCCCTTCCTTCCTTCCTTCCTTCCTTCCTTCCTTCCTTCCTTCCTTCCTTCTTTCCTTCCTTTCCTAATTTACAGTAAAGGTTGGCTAAAATAAATAGGCTAAGGTTCAGAGCTTTCCTCACTGACTTGAGTTCATCAGCAGAGCTCCCTCAAGAGCCTTATGAGGAAGGGAGACCCAGATGTCAATTAAATTGACTCTACCTGCTGACCAAAGGAAGGTGAAATGTTGTTTCTGAATTCTGCAGACATTGGCATGGAGTGTTTCCCTCCAGATCTGCTCATCCCATGAGTGTCTGGTGTCTTCCTGCCTCAGGTCTTTACAAAGTAGTAGCTGTGGTTTCCTGTTTTCCTCATTCTCTGATGATTTCAGAGTGAGCATCTATTCTTGGTCAGTACTCTTTGAGATTCCAACTTACTTTCTCTTCCCCGCACCCCAGTGATGTACCACTGAGTTAGAGTAGACTATGGATTGGTGATACTGAGACATCTCAAGTATGGCTCTTCTGAGGACTGACAGCTTTCATGTCTTCTTTCTTGGAATGCTTCCTGCCGGTTGGCAGTCTGTGAGACATTCACAGATTTTGAATTCTAAAATAATCTTCATACATATCTCTGTTGAGATTTGGTATTTCGTTATCTATTGTAATGCTAAGTGTGAGCCTCTAGGACCTAGTTGTCCCAGAGAGGAGAGTATAAGCCTTGGTCCCAAGTTCTTCTGATTGGTAACTAAAGATGCCAACAGTCAATAACTGTGCAGAAGAGACATAGGTGGGGTTTAGGTTCCTGGGCTTGGGGTCAAAGGACAGCTATGAAAGAGAAAAAGATGCAGGAGGAGGAAGGAGAAGTTGCCACAGATTAGGAATCAAGAGAACATGGCCCTGGGGGCTGGCCAATTGGAGTTAAGAGCAGCCCAGATGAAACATAGTGAGTAATAACTCAGGGTTATCAAAAGGAAAGTAGATTCTAATATCATAGAGGGTAGGCAGCTAGGCAACTTTTGTACTATTCAGGGATTATTGTAAATATAAAGGTTGTGTGTGTGTTTTTATCCAGAAACTAAATGGTTTAAGGCAGGGTGGAAACATCAGGTCAGATAAATAACTCCTACAACTTCCCTCCCAGTTGGCCACTCATCTGTGGTCCTGCTGAACAGTTGGTGTCTGCTTCCATCCAGATCAGCTGAGTCCGCAGATAGCACTGGTCATCTAATATCAGAACTTTCTGCTCAATGAACACAATCCTGACTGATCTCAAGACACATCTTGTTTGTATGAAGCAATGTAAAAGAGAAATCTATTCTTGGTCTCTATTACTGTAAGATCTTGAATGTAGCTAATTATCTTTAACTTCACTCTAGGATTATAAATTAGTTTCCATGTAGTAGGTTATTTTTCAAAGCAATCCACAAAGCACAGGCCAGGAATACACAGTGGATATTTACTGTGTGCCTGACAGAGTGATAAGTTTTAAAGACAAACAAGACAAAGCCCAAGTCAGCAAGAAGCCAAGAGTCGAATGGAGTAAAAATATTTAAATAAGCAATCACTACCATGTGGTAAATCCTGCGACAGGGATGATTTGTATATCACAAAGCATCTGTTGCATGCCAGATACAAGGTAGTGGAAACAAAATAGATTCCTTATTTTAGAGGAACTTACAAACTACTAGAGGAAACACAATTAAAAACAGGCATTTCTGGAGCCTGGAGAGATGGCTTAGTGGTTAAGAGCACAAGCTGCTTTTCCAGAGGACCTGGGTTCAAGTCCCAGCAACCACACTGCAACTCACAACTCTATTTAAGTCCAGTTCCAGAGATCTGATACTCTCACACAGACATACATACAGGCAAACACAAATGCATATGAAATAAAAATAAGAACAAGCAAAACAAAACAAGAACCTAGGTGTTTCTAATGTGTAATCGCCAGAGCTAGGATGGAAGGGTGAAGTTTATGCTATCTCAGTGCAAGTGTATGTTAATTACCTGACATTGCATGGTATACTGGTATACAAAAAGATGCATTTCACTTTGTCTTCCCCCATGGTATATGTTAATTCCACCAGGCAAGAATAGGACCACTACCACAATTTTTAAGCCAAATTTGAATTAAGCTTGATTTTATTGGAGATGCACCAGAAAGTTGGCCAGGAGTTGTCTTCTAATTCTGGTTAGAGTGAGCAGCCCTGAGTCCGTTTCTCAGGCCCTTCTAAGGAGTAAAAGCGAAAGTAGTTAAAAAGCAAGTCTAGAGAAGCAAGACCATGGAGCAGTAAGGAAGTACAGAAAAAATCTATAAACACAACAAAACAAAAACAAATAAAAACCACAAACACACACACAAATTAACAAGCAAACCAGCCAGCATCATGTGTCACTGATTAGGGAGCTTAGAGTGTTCTCAAAAACAAGTCAAGGTCAAGGGTTGGGGCAGGTCAGGTTCCAGGAAACAGACTTTAAAACAGAAATTCATCTCTCATAGTAAATGGAAACTTAGTTTTCACAATACAACATAAGGACTCTTGCCTTCAAAATGGAGTTAGGCAAATTCCTCAGTA
The DNA here is from genome assembly GCF_004785775.1 of Grammomys surdaster. NCBI lineage: Eukaryota > Metazoa > Chordata > Mammalia > Rodentia > Muridae > Grammomys > Grammomys surdaster. The sequence goes on from NW_021604595.1 coordinate 2,115,806, forward strand.
TATTTCAAAGATGGATCAAGTATTATCTTCCAAGCCAGTGCCATTTGACACCGTGATATGCTTCTTTGTGAAGAAGAGTTTCAGTGCACATACCTAGGCATGAGGCTGGCTTCAGGATTCAACCATAAGAGACCACGGTGGAAATCACACTGAATGCTTTCTGAGGCTGGGCTGCGAGACACCAAGATCGGTCAGCCTGATCTCTAGAACCTTCTCCTTCCAGTTGCCTCATCTCAAGCTTTTTCTAGAAACCAGCTCCTGGTTCAGATAATACCAAATCACATGGTGAGCCCAGATGCGTGTAGGGAGTGGAAGAAGTCCTCAGTCAGCCAAGTCCTGAGCGAATGTATTTTCACACAGGCTTGTTGTCCCGAGGACTGGAAGGTCTTGGACCCAGGCAAAATTGGCAAGGCTGTTTGTTACTCGTATGATTGAAGAGGGGAGGCAAAGTTCTCCTTAGATACCTCAGCAAGAGTATTTACGAACTCTAATCAGTGTGAGCAAAGACTATCAACAGCAGCTTCGTTTTCCTGGATGTTTACAGCCTGAGACTGCTACAGAGACCTCCTACTGAATCTAGGCTGCCGCCCTTGGCATTGTACACAGTAAACAAGCTGAGGTTCCAGGCTGCAGCATAACATTAAGTCCCAGCTCCTCTGTCTGTGTGTCTGTGTATCCGTCAAACATTTTTACTCCCACCATCCCTATCGAGGGTTCCAGGATGCCACCGGACATGGAAAGGTACAGAATTGCTGGCTGGCTGTCTTGGCTTAGCTTTTGTGTCTTTCTAGTGAAGTCACTCCACACAAAGATAGCATCTGCAGATGATCCCAGCCTCAAAATTGTCCGATTGACACTCAACCTTTGAGCCTTCTAAGCTGAGAGTCCAGGTGCCCCATTCCAGAAAGGAGTCTCTCTGTTTTAATTCTCTTTCAAACTGTATGTATGTATGTATGTATGTATGTATGTATGTATGTGTGTATGCGTATGCGTATGCATATGACTTATATCATTTTTGAATCTTGTCTATATGGAAGCTCACATTTCTGTATGCAAGTTTTTCAGTTAACTTAGAAAAAAATAGTTATTAATTTTTTGAGTTCTGTCACAGGGTCTTGGGAGCCCATCCCTGACTAAAATGATTTTCCATCGTGTGTGAAATTATGAGTCTGCTTGCTTGAGAAACAGTTCACTCCTCTGATAAAGGACCACTTGTCTTCTTCCAGATTTAGTGCAAATACAACCAGGGAATGAGCTGATTTATTTAGTATTCCTGTCATAAAGCTGCGAGACACAACATTTTGTAAATGATTAGTGGGAGAAAGTGCCTTGGTATATTAAGAGACACTGGCTACTTCAAATATAGTATTTCATCAGGATTTTTTGTTTTTTAACCACTGATTAGCATTTAGAGGAAGGATTTGTTTCTGTGAAGCGGATTTAGAAAAAGATGTGGTATTAAACTAAAAATCCTCTCCCATTTCAGTCATCTGACCCTTCCACTTATTAACAGATGAACTGTGTATATTTCCAAGACTGGCAACTTAGAGATTGTCTAAGGAAGAGATTCATTTTAATTCTGTGAGCTGAAAGCCCTCCCCCCATTTTTTCTCCTACTTTTCTATCTTGCAGTAATTGAGAAATCATTAAAAATTAGAATACAATTTCACTAAATTTGGAGGGGGAAAAAGAGACTATGTTAATATCCAAAATATTTCTTTTCTTAGACTGTAGTCTTGACAGATGAGATAATTAACTCCGTGTCTCTGTGGTGGTAAAATAGGTGACATGGAAGGAAAACAGGGAGATGTGGTATACGGTTAATTAATGGATGCCAATTATAGCTCAGGTAGAATTAAATGTCCCAAGAAACTGGAGGACTCATTAAAAGTGGCCATGGGTTAGGCCTCGGGATCATATCCATTTAGACTACGATGGCACCTTCCAGATAGCCAGAAGCTGGCAAGTGGGCACAGGACAGCTCCTATGCAGAAATATCATGGGTTTAACACACACCTGCATCCTGAAAATTCTGACCTTGTCTGCAGAGAAAGCATGCTCCTCAATGGCCAGCTCTCTAGTTCTTTGCAAACATAGTCAAATGAAAAGACAGGACGCAGGCCTACCAGGAAGTCTTCCTGGCACCACCTGACTGCTCTTCCTTCCAACTCTCAAAACTTTCATGTATTTTCTTCAAGGACTTCTGCATGGCAGTTTTTAGAACCTCTCACATTTCACTCAAATTTCACAGTCTAATTGGCCCTTTAAACACACACACACACACACACACACACAAAGTAAAATTAGCTCCAAGATGGTTCCTCCAGCACCTGTTTGGGTGGTTCATCGCAGACCGGTCTCAGCTCTTGCTGAGTGGATGATGTGAATGTAGAGGTAGGCCTGAGGCAAGACAAAACAATGACTTGAAGATGTGGGCCATGTGGAAAGCCAACCAGAGAATGCTGACATCTTTCTGTGTATCTTTGGGCTATATACCTGCATTAAAAGTAATAATAATTCTCAGGGTTCCTTTCTAACCCATCCATGGAGGTTTCTAGTTAATGCTGATTTTAGATTGTTTCAGAGGAAGCCATGTACCTCTAAGTTTTTGCACATTTGCAATATTTTTATTCAAATATATCAAATATATATATTTGAGCTTGCTTGTTCGCTCAGTAGCTGAGCTTCAATAAGCTTTGCTAATTTCATGAAATTTAGAACAGCGTTTTGCCACTTTAGAGATAATCCCTTAAAGTCTCCTTTGCGCTGGCGGTAATAAATCATGCCCTCCACTAAAAGCCTCGCTGTCATTTGATATTTATGACACAGAGTGAGTAGTGGACTTAAAAGCCATTTCACGTGTCTTATTACTTCAATCACCTAATTTATGGGTTTCAGTTGCAGTTGTAGCCACGAAAAGTACCTTTCCTTCTCTGATCAATACAAGTCTGGTTTCGGATTCTGCCTCCTCTATACTGCTCCAGCCATGGCTCCTCCTGGAATTTGCTGGTCCTACCCTCTTCCTAAAGGTTCTATCATTCAAGGAAATGGCGATCTGAAATGGAAAGGAAGTGTCGACAAGACTGATGTAGATTGACTGGGCTTTACAGGTCTTAGCTGAACTTGTCAAAAGATATCTTAGTTATTATTAGTTGAGCAATCTAGCCCCGGGGAAGGGAAAGCTGTCAAAACCCTCCTGTGTTTAATATGTACATCTCTGGCTTCATGGAGAGACTATGAAGGGAGCCGATTAAATACAGAGGAGGTAAGGCTGAGCAAGGCACACTTAGCGTCAAGAAGAAGAAAAAGAAAGCCTTGCTATTCTTCGTTGCTGTGTTGGGTGCAAGATTCTCTCCCTTCTACAGTGAGAATTAATCTCTGTCTCCATATGCCAGTCATTCTCAGCCTAATGGTAGAAAAGTATTAATGTGTAAGGAGGAAAGGGTGTAAACGGCAGGAACACTTAAGAAAACACTGGCAGAATAACTACAGTGTCTAGTGCTAGGTCTGGCCGGTCTCAGCCATGAGGCTGATGGATGGGAAAGGCAACTGTTGTATTCCTTGATTTCAACAGCAAATAAGATGTACACACAGAGACACACCTTACCTTTCCTAATCTTAGCTCTGGATCCTCATGGGGGAATTTTAAAATTAATACAAAGTCTATCTCATGTAAGACATTAAAAGACATCTTCCTATCGTCTCGGCTATACCGTTCTTGGCCACTCGTGTGTAAGGACCAAGCTAGTCTTTTATACTCATATACTCTCTTAGTTTCACCCATCCCCCGGGGTCTTTTCTGAATGCCCCTCCTCCTCTATTCTGTGGCAGATCCTTTGGTCATCTATAGGATGAGTTTCTCATTCTCTTGCTGCCTTGGAGATGTTCTCTCCCCCTCGCATCTATGATGTGGACATGAAACTCAATCCAGGCACAAGGCCCTGGTATCATCTGTGCGGCGCCTATCACCCCGACCAGCAGGGAAGAAAGACTAGCACACCAGTTCCTTCCAGCAACAGTTTACTCAGGAGTTGCAATTTACATAGAGCTTGAATGGTGTGTCCCCCCCCCCCCCAGCCAGCCCAGGAGCGAAGCTTTATACCCTGCGTAGGACTGCCCATGAGCCCATACCATGTCTCGCACTGTGATTGCTCAAGGACCCATGACACAAGATCAGGCCACCAGGAAGTACCGCCCCAGGACAAAACAAGGCTTGTTTACTCCAAGTCTGCAAGGTCAAGCAGGCACCATCTTTAGGATGCTGCAGCAGCGCTCCACAATCATCTGCTAAGGGATTCAGGAACTACTTACCTTATGAAGTAGTAGATTTACTGGAAGAAGTAACTCCCTTCCTCAGAGATGGCAACATCAGCTTGTCACACCTTAGCCTGCTGGATAACCTTGCTCGTATGAGGACTGTACAAATGGTAAATGGAATCAGGGCAACCCCCCTGCATCCTGGGCAGTCCTATTCTTGGTGTGCTTTGCATATGAAAAATTGTGTGTTTTCACAGAAGGTGTGTTTAGCACTGTGGCTGAATAGCCTGGATCTATTCTGAGCCCAAATATGAGAGGATTAGATTTCTCTCTAAGCTCTGAGAGAAACCATTCTTGATGCTCAATCCTTTGCCTTACATTGATGCTTCCTTTCAGGTTGTGAGGTTAAGATAAAAACTCCATGATCCAGGCATATTTGTAAGTTTTCTCAGTAAAGGCAACCATGGTGACTAAAGAGGGCACCTGTACTCTTTAGAACATAAACATTCTATTTAAAGTACTTTATTATTAAGTTATGCTCCCCACTGTGTGTGTGTGTACATTTCTGTAGGAGCCTCAGAAGAAGATATCATATCTCCCCCACCCCCCAGGTGTTGTGAGCTGTCTAATGATGAGAGTGCTGGGAACTGAACTCAGGCCCTCTGTAAGAACAGCAAGAGCTCTGAACCACTGAGCCATCTCTGGCTAGATTTAAGCAATATGGATATATTTTGATTTGTGATGTTATTATATTATAAAAAATCCCACAATAAATTAAGAATATTATGAGTAAAATGGGGTGAAGTATATTTAATATATTGAGTGTTCTTTCACACGAGGGGGGGGCGGAGACACACACAGAGAATAAAATGTTTATTCTTACCCTTATGATTGTGAGGTTGACCAGAAGTCTTTCTGGAACCATCCAGCATTGTGAGAAGGACTAGAGGGCATGTGATCTTCAATGATGTCAAAGTAGAAGGCTCAAAAACCTATGACACTTATTGCAGTTAAAGATAATCTAGAGATCTTGGTCTGTCATATAAATCCAAAATAGGACCGTTGTTTCCTTAGTCACTGATGTTGGTTTAAGTCTAGGAATGAGAGAAGAGAGGGATGGATGGATTCCAGCTCTAACCTGGTCCATGCTGAATATGGACAACTACACAGTTTGCTGAGAACAAATCATTTACCTTCACATCCCACGAAGGAGAACTTCCTGTTCTCCACCCCTCCCTGCCTGTCTTTCTTCCTTCTTCCCCTTTCTCCCTCCTACATTTTGGGAAGTCTCATGATGTAGCCCATGCTGACCTTGAAGCCTCATTCTCCTCTCTGTTTCCCACATGCTACCTCTCCTGACAGTAGTTTTAATTCATTATGTCCAGGTACCTTGTTATACCAACAAGCATCTTAGAAAGACAACAGAGACCCACAAGACAGGGCCTCTGAGACTTCTCAGTCTACAAGATCTCCATCTGAGGAAGCTTAGAATCTTCAACACATTTCTACAACCCCATCTAACTTCCTGCCGACAAATGCCCATGTTCTGCTTCGGTTTCTTGTAAGTATTTTTAAAGCAACCATCAGCTCACGCTGCTCACCTGTTAGCCACAGCAAGCCACAAATAGGTCCTGAGTAACTTGCAGTCTCTTGCTGTGTACTGAGCACATCAACCTTCGCTTGTGACCCGAAGATATTTTTTTCTTTTTTGTTCTAGGTGCCCCATCTGGGGCGCGTGAATTTAGCTTTTCTATATTTAAATCAAACTTCTCATATTTCTTGCACACAGGCACTTGGGCCACAGATGCTCTCTTGTAGGCTAAAATTATTTAAAATTATTTCTTGCTAAAAATTGAGAGCAGACCACATCAGGGGACTATTAGTAGAAACAAATTAGTGCTATCAAAATATCTTTTTTTTTTTCTGATTGTATATAGTCAGAAACTTTGGGAGTCTAGAAAACATATAGAATAAGATACTTTCGTTGTTCCTTCGGGGTAACAACCATGGGCAGCTACTTTTACTTTTGTCCTACCTTCTCTGCAGCATCTCTATTTGGGGTATATGTATAACATACTTGTAGTACCTGCTTATTTATAGAGTGAGTTAGGGATTGGGGAACAGCCTTAGTTTTCCTCAAACAGTAAAATTTACATAGCTATGCACTCCACCAATCTACAGAACCACTGTGGTTTGATTTAGCAAGTCTCTAATTATTATTTTGTTGTATTCATTTTGTTAATATTTACTAAGACTTCAGAAAGTCTTAGGAATCTGCCCAATAATCTACTGTGTTAATCACCCACTTAATCAATTCTTCAAGGAACACAGGGAAGCCACATCCCTAAAATTATAAACTCCCTGAATAAAAAAACATGAAGCACTTGGAGCTGGCGAGATGGCTCAGTGGGTAAGAGCATTTGTCGTGCAAGCAGAGGACACGAGTTCAGATCACAGAACCCACACACGCAGCTGGGTGTGGCTGCATGAGCTCCTGTAACCCCTGAGGAGGTGAGACCAGAGGATTGTGGGACCTGCTGGATGCCAGTTTACTTCCAGGTTCAGTGGGAGATCCTGTCTTCAGGGAACATGGTGTAGACAGAGCAGGATACTTGATATCCTCTTTTGGCCTCCATACTCACAAAGGTGTACATGATTCCCACCCCCACGTAGAAAAGAAGCACTCCTGATATCAAGATGTCAATGTTTTTATCTAGTCCTTTGTCCTGAAGACTTCAAACGTCTAAGAGCTGATCCTTAAAGATGGTGAAGGCCATCTTTCCTGGTTTAGAGATAGAATCCCTGTGTACGAAGTCAATCTCTAATCGGTGTGTCTCTGGCTATCCCCTGATAGCTTCCCACTGAAACCCAAAATACAAATCCTATAGGAGTGGCTAGGACAAGAGGAGTGGCCAAGATGGTAGGAGTGGCCAAGACAGTAGGAATTGCTAAAACACTAGGGCTGGCTAAGACAGCACCTATTTTATGGAGTTAAAAGGGATCTAGGAGGAGTCATTGGTTAACAAGTTAATTTGTTTTCCAAGGGGCTTTTTTCTGTTTCTTTTAAAGGCATAGCTGTTTATAATATGTTACTGCTTTGTTCTCTCTCTCTCTCTCTCTCTCTCTCTCTCTCTCTCTCACACACACACACACACACACACACACATGCACACCATGGGTGTGCCTGGTACTTCTAGGGCCAGAGAGTGTATAGGATCCCCTTGGAACTGGAGTTACAGATGGTTGTATGTTGCCATGTGGATGCTGTGAACTGAATCTGGGTCCTCTCAAGAGGCTTTAAGTTACACATTCAGTCTTTGTGCCTTTTAACTCTCTCACCTATCAAATTGCTTAACAGTAGTTTATGGGAACATTGAATGAGGAACAGAACAAACACAGGAAACATTATTGAGTAGTCGACCCATCAGAGAGAGTGCACGTGGGGAAACACAGATTCACATGTTATTCAGTCTGATTTTTGACAACATGGTGGTATATATATATATATGTAACACTGCATAAAGATTTCCTTCAGGATATTGAAAAAGTAATGAGATTGGCTTAAGATGAATGAGCTTTTGATAGCTGTCACTCCTTTGCTATACAAAGTTAATAACATTTTACTTAAAAATTCCTTTCAAAATATGGACCAGGATTAAAGAGATATTTTGGCAGTTAAGAACACTGATATCTCTTCCAGAGGACCCAGTTTTAACTGTTTTATCATGGCTCACAAATGTAACTCCCATTCCAGAGAATCTAAAGCTCTTTTCTGGTCTCTGAGTGGTCTGCATGCACACTCTTACACACACACACACACACACACACACACACACACACGTACAAATGATACAGGCCTTTTACACTGTTAGGAGTAAAATTTTGTTTTTAATTTTTAGAAAATCATGCATACTTCCCATTAGATGAACAAACTATAATCTTAGTCTCTTAGTCACTAAAAAGCCACTTTTACAAATTGTCATACACTTGAAACATTTAGACATTGTTAAAAGTTACAATAGGTGTATGTCTTTCTCAGCTTTCTAGATTTTTGTTGGAAATATCTGTAGTAAATGTATCTTTATGATGATCTTGTTGTTTGTCCTGGTTCACATTGTAGAGGTGATAGCTGTCCTTATTAAATTGTGGGTATTGAGAGGATTCCAGAGAGGTCGCATTTGCTATTTTTCTCAAAAATGTTGCCAAATTCTTAAAAAGAAACAACTTAAGAGAGGAAGGGTTTTTAGCTTATAGGTTCTGAGTACAGTCTATCATGGCAAGGAAAGCATGGCAGTGCGAATAGCTGGTCACACTGGTCACACTGGTCACACTGGTCACACTGGATTTGTGTTCAGGAAGCTGCAAATGGACAGGAAGTGGAGTGAGATTATCAAACCTCAAGTCCCACCTCCCAGTGACCCACTTCCTCCAGTGATGCTCCACTCATGAAGATTCTATAGTCTCCTGATATGGTGCTACCAGCTGGCTGTTAGGTATTCAAGACAGGAGACTCTTTGATACATTTTACACTCAAGACATAAGAGGGGCTAACGCACCATATTCTTGGTCTTCCTTGTCAAGCATAACTACCAGGACCAGGGCAGAGCATTATTCTAGAACCAGGTAAGAATTTCACGAGTGCTCTACTAGCAGGAGATTTTGACATTGTTCTCCCTTAATGTTTATTTCAGAGAAGTACCCTTATTATCTGGTTTGGTCTCATTTCCCTATTATTAGTCAGACTATGTGTTCAGCTGTTTGTAAAAGAATGCTCTCCTGTTAGTATTTATGATGATTCACTTCATTCTGTAAACCCATTGTTCAGGAATTTATTAACATTTGAATCATACTTCTATTCCAAATGATCACATAGCAGTAAAAACAAAATGTTGCAAGTGAGCTTTCACATTTACTATTTATTCCTGTCTTTTTATTTTTCAGATACGTTCTTGTTCTGGAGCCCAGATTGACCCGCATCTTGACTTCTCCGATCGTAACCCTCCAAGTGTCAGGGTTCCAAGTGTATAGCCTGACACCTGGCTCGCAAACAGAATTTTAAGTGACATGAATTTCTCTAAGTAATGCACTGTTCTTTCTGTTAATGCACTTTGCCTTGACTATGTGATGTTTAGCACGGGACATTGTAAATATTTTTCTCTAGCCCTGCTTGTTACCTGTCTAGAGCTTCTTAGGGAAGGGGCAATCTCTCACTTAATTGCTTTGTTCTTCTGACCTGGCATGGCGCCCAACAAAAAGGAAGCATGAATTTACATGAATTAAGTGACTCTTTTCAGTATCTTAGAAGCATAATGATGTGAGCAGAGATCAACTCTCCTGGTTGGTATGTTGATGGGTTCATTTAAAACAGTTCTACCTATTGTCTTATTTAGGGTTACTGTTGCTGTGATGAAGCTCCATGACTGAAAGCAACTTGGGGAGGGAACGGCTTATTTCACTCACAGTTCATCATCAAAGCAATGAGGGCAAGAACTCAAATAGGGCAGGAATCTGGAGGCAGGAGCTGATGCAGAGGCCACAAAGGTGTGCTTCTTACTGGCTTGCTCCTCATGGCTTGCTCAGCCTACTTTCTTGTAGAACCCAGGACCACCCCCAGCCCAGAATGGCACCACCCAGCATGAGCTGGCCGCTCTCCCATCAGACATTAATTAACAAAATGTCTTCCTGCTGGGTATTATAGAGGCATTTTCTCAGTTGAGGTTTCCTCCACTCAGCCTGCACACCTGTGCACCACAAAAGAGAGAAGTTGGTGTCTGGAAAGATCTGTCATCCTCTTTGATGTTTATTGGTGGTATAATCAGTCAGCCGACCTAGCCTTACTGTTTTTGGACATTTACTAATGGTGCCTTACTGATTTATAAGGGTTAAGAATGTTAATATGTGAAAATGGACAATACATATAAGTATAAAGCCTGACTAAATGTTAACAGTATCCTTTTATTCAGGCGTCAGCTCAGTCGGTCTGGTCTTCTTTTCCTTTAACACGTATTTGCGGGCAAAGGCTAATGACTGAAGTGTTTATATTCCATGTTAAAATCCTCTTCATGGGATGGAGAGGCGATTCAGTGAATGGATAATGTTTTTACTGCACTGGTGGGAAGACCGGGGTGTTGACTCTGCAGAACCCAGGAAAAGTTAGGTGTGGTAGCGCATCTCTGTATCCTCAGAATTCCTATGGCAAAATAGGCAGAGACAGTGCAATTCCTGGAGGGTCACAGGTTAGATAGCCTAGCTTATGAAGTAGAGAACAAGAGATGACATATTCAACAGATGTATCACACACATACACACACACACACACACACAGCATATGAAGTGGAAATTCCCTGTTTCTTTAACAACTCAGCTGTGTCTTGTGATGTTTTTCCGAAAGCTTCGTCACGTGATGTTTCCCCCCCCCCCCCCCCCCCGCGCCCCCCGAAGCCTGTCTTGTGAGAGGATGTTTTGCTGAAACAGACACGTGAGAGGATGTCTTGCTAATGCAGACACATGAGAGAGCATGTGATGTTTTGCTAGAGGGGAAGCTTGAGAGGGCTCTGATGTTTGGAAAGAGTGTAAGTCGAACCCCATAAAGAGTGAGAGGTCACTCTTACATTGTGACACCGTGCAACACTTCCCTGGCCTTCCCTGGGCTTCACTGATGTGCGATGGTTTACTGACCTCACTTCTTTGCTGGGTTTTGCAGGTCTTCACTTTGTAGAGAGAAACAAACTAAAAAACTTCTTGTTGCAGTATTAGGGCTGCTTCTGGCTGCTTCTGCTGACTCAAGATTTGGTGGAGCCTTGCAGTTTCTACTGGATTGTACTGAAAGACTCTGAAAGGCTCCCCAAGGGGAGACCCAGGAAGGACTCGGACCCAAAGACACTCCAGAGACCGTCTTGCTGCAATCACAAGAGTCAGGTACTTTGTTATCGAAGCTTCCGGCTGGTACGTGCCTCACGAAGGAGGCAGGGGTATTGACCAAGAGGCCCAAAAGCTTACGATTAATATAGGCAAAGCCGGGGGGAGGGAAGGGGTTGTGGGTAGTCACACACAATTGGTTGTTTCAAATGTCTGTAATATGTGTAAGCAGATCTCGGGCAGAGGTTTGACAAATATCACGGGAACAGTCTCTGGTCCCTGTGGCCTTTGGGACCCAGTGTGAATGTTTATCTGAGCCAACAGACTATCTGGCTGAATTTAATTCGAAAGTCCTTGGGACCTCTGGTGGGAATTTTTCCAGAGGAGGCTAAGTCAGACACCACGGGAACAGATTCCCAGAACACTCAATTGACCTTTGTTTCTCCAGCTCTGCATCCCCTGTGACGGCCTTGGGTTAGCAAGTTAGCTGACCTGCAATTTTAACTCCCTGTATCTGAACCAAGGCGCTCTGTTATATCACTGATCTCAGCTAACTCAAAATTCCTTTTCAGTGCCACTGCTACTGATTTGAGCTTGGTGTTTGCTATTGAACTGGACTACTGGTATCCTGACAACAAAGTGGGGAATCTCCCCCAAAGAACTACTTCTAAATAGGTCTACAAGCCCCCTTTCCTGTAAATCTTTTCCCTTCTTACCTCTGGTCAGTGGGCTAGAAAGGAGGCATTCAAGAGCCCTAAGTAGACTTTGAAGAATCTAAGCCTACAAGCATACTTCACAAAGCATCCCCTGGTATATTAATAAACTTTATATGCTTTGATATAATACATACACATGTATGTTTACATATGTTACATAGGTATTCATATTATTTTTACTATTGTGTTTGATACTTTTCATCTAAGACTACAACTACTATATCCTCTCTTTTTAGTATTTATCATTTTTTATGCATTGCATGTGTACACGTATGGTCCATACATGTATGTGCATATGTGTATGTCTGTATGTGTGTAGGACAAAGACAACCTTGGATGTCAGTCTTCAGGTGCATCCACCTTATTGTGAAATAGAGTTATTGGCCTGGAACCCAGCACTAGGCTTAGCTGGTTGGACACCATGCAACAGGGACCTGTCCATATCCACCTGCCTCACACTGTTTACACACATAAACCACCACTGCCGGCTTCTTAAAATACTGGTTCTGGGGGCAGGCCAAGCCAACTCTTCAGGCTTTTAAGCCAAGCCCTTTCCTGATTGAGCTGTCATCTTAGCCACTCTGTATTTTCTTAACAAGCTGCGTAAAATTGCATAAACTTTATACACAACTTAAAAAACCTTCTGTTTTGTTTTTGTGTTTATTTTTTTCATTACTTTCTCACTGTAGGACTAAAAAGAGCCTGGTGGTGATGGCATACGCCTTTAATCTCAGCATTCAGGAAGCAGAGGCAGTTAGATTTCTGAGTTCGAGGCCAGCCTGGTTTACAGAATGAATTCTAGGACAGCCAGGGATACTTGGAGAAATCCTGTCTCAGGCAAGCAATCAAACAAAGAAACAACCCCCCCAAACAAAACAAAAACAAAAACAAAGGACTATAAAGAAAAAAACTTACACTTTATTTTATTACTTTTTGTATACATTGAAACTTTGTTACTATACATTTGTACTGCAAGGTGAAATATCAGGCTTCTCGAGGGCCGTGAATCACTCTGTTACTAGCCTCTGACTTCATGACTAGCGTATATGCTTATAGATGCTTACACTTGGAGGTTCCAAAGCAGCAACTCCATTGCGGTGGACACATAGTCATTAGCTTGATTTAGGCCATCGGAGATCTTCTTGTCATTAAGCAGGCAAATTGTCTTAAATTAATTGTAACGTGATGACCAGTATGCACTACAGTGTTTTGTCACCAACCATAGCAGAATGACCCTGAGAATGTTAACAAATGTGATACTTTCCCTAAGTATTTGTTTGTACTTAAAATTTTAGTGTCTCATATATGAATGTATGTGTATATTTGTTCTTTTGACAAGGAAAGTAAACCTCCCATTATGTATGGAGACTTTTGGAGAATTTGCTTTGGAAATATATATGTCAGAAATAATTCCTTCCTTCCTTCCTTCCTTCCTTCCTTCCTTCCTTCCTTCCTTCCTTCCTTCCTTTCCTTCCTTCCTTCCTTCCTTCCTTCCTTCCTTCCTTCTCTCTCTCTCTTTCTGAAATCTTGCTTATTCTGGAAAACAGAAGACAGCTCCACAGATATCATTGAAAATCGAGCATTTCAGTGATGATTAAACAAATGTCAGTTTTTCAAAGAAGCTTCTATCTTAACCAATATACTCCATGCTAACAGAGAGGTCAGGGGAGGGCCAAGTGTTCTTCATTTCAGTGGAAATATGCCCTGTATTAAAATGGAGTCTACAGTTGGGTAGACAATAAGGCTTGCTGACAGCCTTCAAACCAACTCGTTCTCTCATGGATGAACCAGGGTTTTTGACAGAAGGACGGGATGGGAATGCTTAGAGACAGCCCCTCATCCTCTTAAAGCTCGTCTTCCATCCTCACCATCCAATCATCACCTTAAAGCTCATCAGAGAGCTAACTGTATCTCTCACCATGGTCTCTGTGTGAGACAGCTCGTTACTACTGTTTCTAGCATATCACAGGGGGATGTGAGCAACAGGCAGGTAAGACTATATGAGCAAGAAATGAGTTTCTCAAAACTCTTTTGGGTGACCTCAGGGTCATAGGACTTAACGAAGTCCTCTTATGTGTCTTCCAACTTTCAGAAGAGCATATTCAATTATTTATTAACCAATTTCTGTACTGGGGATTGAACCCAGGGACATGGTGCCCTTCCACCAAGACATACACCATTTCTGGAAAACCACATTTTTAAAAAAGCTACTCAAAATAAAGTGAAATTTTATGTTGTCCATAAGAGACTCTCTTGGAAAATTATTTTTTTTTAAATTCCCTGGTCTAGAGGTATCTCAAAGAGTTTTTTTTTCCCCACTTAGTTCAGTCAGGATTCATAACTCTAGAGAAGATGGTGATGAGACAGACTCTGGTTCTTAGGGATTGGGGAATGGATAAGAGAAAAAAACAGTTTATCTTGTTATCCACAGTGTACTTTGTCTAAAGTTTCAGAGTTCAGACTGAGGAATGATTTTAAGAGTCCTTGCCATCAACCATTGCTGTCTGTGAGCCTTCCACTTGTTACTCCTGTGTCCATCGAATGTCAGTCATATTGCTTGTCGGTTCTTCCTTAGAGTGATGTATAATGGCTAGTAACACCACAGAAACTCTTTACCCACAAGTCATCATTAATACATCAAACCATTTTTTCCTCTCTCTCTGTGCTCAACTGCTCAAATCTAGCCGTGATTACAAATCAATCAACGCTGTCATAGTCTATAAAATCTGATTATCTGAACTCTAGACTTCAATTGGCCACCCTCTTTCTGTCAGGGAACAGAAGGCTAGAGATTTCAATGCAAGGTGGAAAACCTCAAGGGTGGTTTTTCTATCACCTCTAATGTTTCCAGGGTCTGTTCCCACAGGCAGTGACAGTTGCGGGCTGCATCTTTGTGTCCCCATATACTCTTTGCTGTCTACAGTTGCACAAAAAGGCTCCACATGGGGGTCAAGAAAATATCATCCTTTGTGTACTAAGAAAATTGTAAGTGACAACCATGAATGCTTGTTCAATAGATGTCCTTGTGATGAGGAATATTCTGTGTTGTTCAACATGGCTGCCAGCTATGGGGCACTGGAAAAGTAGTGATTCCAACATTAGGTCTGAGCTTCTAATTTTATTGAACTGTGATGAATATAATCTAAAGCAGCTATGTATCACTAGTGTTGATGATGCTGCACAGGAAATTTCCACAGAGTTCGTCCATAGAAGGGATCTAATTCGTTGCTCCTTGAGAATTCATCTTTTGATTAAACTTTGTGGTACTCTTTTCTAATGAGAGGCAGGAAGATGGTGTAACTGGTTGAAGCACAGGTTGTGCAAACCTGGTGACCTGGGGGCCATAGTTGCATCCCATGGTGGAAGGAGAAAACCTACCCTCAAAAGTTGTCTGTTGATTCCTCCCATGATGCTGTGATACGTGAACACATGTGTGCATGTACTCTTATACTCTTTAAAAGAAAAAAAAAAAAACATCAGCATCTACCTTTGGTGACTGCACATGGGATGGATACCCAGGTGGAATTGACAGGAGCCTGATATAGCTGTCTCCTTAGAGGTCTACCAGAGTCTGACATATTCAAAGGCAGATGATCACAGCTAACCAAGGGGTTCCCAATGGAGGAGTTAGAGAGAAAACTGAAGGAGCTGAAAGGGTTTGTGGCCCCATGAGGAGAGCAACAATACCAACCAACCAGAGCTCCCAGGGTCTAAACCACCAGCCTGGGAGCACATAGGGAGGGATCCAGGACTCCAGTTGTATATGTAGGGGAGGATGGCCTTGTCGGCATAGGTGGGAAAGGAGATCCTTGGTCCCATGAAGGCTGGACACCCAGTGTGGGAGAATTAGAGGGTGAGGAGGTAGGAGTGGGAGGGTAGGTGGGGGCACATCCTCACAGAAGCAGGAGGAGGGAGGATGGGATAGGAGGTTCCTGGGTAGGGAGGGGGAGGAGTATTCTAGCCTTCTTTCAGAGAATGAGTAAATGACCCATTGGCATGCAAGTGTATTTAGGGTGCTCTACATTGAATGAGTTCTGAAAATATAAAGGGAACATGAAGGAGTCAAGGAACCATTTTAAAATGTCAGTGGCTTGGTGAGGTGACACCAACCGAGCCTGATGTAGAAGGAGCAAGGGCTTGTCAAAGTTTTTGGTTTTGATTCCTCAAGCTCCCTACACTCACCCACCCGAACCCATGGTATATTCTCATTTTTTAATTTCAATTAATTGTCAAAATTTTTCTCATCATTAGTCTTTATTCAGACCCCACCAGTAGGTTTGTGCTATGCATCTATTGCTTGATGCCATGGCCTTCTCTTCTGAAGAGAATTTTTCTTGTTGCTCCAGTAGCTTTTGCCATATTTTCATGGATCATTGTTTTGTGCTTGTGATACTTTGAATAAGGCTTCTTCTTTCTTTTCTTTCTTGGCATTCGATGAGCACTGGCATTCTCAAGACCCCTGTTAGTGTTCTTTCTCCTAATTCCAGGATGTCCTCGGCCTCCTTCTCCCTGCGTCTTTAATATGCCTCCTGTTATCTTCTACAGATAACGACAGAGGGCACTTGTGAATGTGACTACAGATGTTCAGGATTTTCATCTCGGCTTTTCCTCTCATAGTGCTACATTGGAAATAATTCTTCAGCCCAGTCTTCCAAATGGCTGATTCACCTGTCAGCTGTTAGGGCCATTTCCTGAGATTTTAACATGCAAAACTATAATCCGAGGCTCATGACATATCAGTATCATTGCTTCAGCACATTTCAATCCTCCAGCTTACTCACTTGTTTTCATGATATAAAAAAATACCCCATGAACATGCTATTGAAAGCAATAACCAAAGGTACATATCACCTCACCCAAGCATACATGTTTCTCCTTTATTTTGTGCCTGATCTTTCTGCTCATCCGCCTTACATGTTGGGTTTATTTTTAATTTGCTTTTTGAAAACTCCCCTCACACAGATATACACCTAAAATAAATGGCTTCTTTAAATAAATTTTATAAATTACCTAAAGGATATATAATCTCCTGGAACTTCCTATTTACAATTATTGTTAACAGCTTGAAATTTATGCATATTGCTTATCTGTAGGCTATTCATTCATTTTGCTACTGCATAATTTTAAAAAAATGTGTCAATTACATTCCTTGTTAGTCTACACTCAGGTTAATGACATTCACCTTGTTTTATTAAAGACAAAACATTCTGATCAGAGCATCCTGAAGAGAGAAGCCTTTAGTACAAGGTCCTAGAGGTTAACCCAATCATTTGAAGGGTTTGAGGGAGGCCATGGAGACTGTTGGCTTTTGTAGACTTCTCAAGGTACAGGAAACAGAGGAGGATGTGGTTAGTGGTCTCAGGTGCCTGCAATAGAGCCATGTCCCAGTTTCAGAACAATCATCAGAAGCCCCATCTCTGTGTGCTATCTCTGTTCTGCTGGCAGATACTGTGGGAGCTAGACCATTTCCTTGACTGTTCTTCTTTCTGAATGTCCTTTGGGCATCATACAATCTACATTGCTAGCTAGACGTCTGGAAAAACAGTGTTTTGTTATTTTTTTTCCACATAGGAGTGAGTATGGAAGAGAGTAGCTAAGTATCTGAAATGTAGCCTAGCTTGCATTAGGGTTCCTCCTGAGACTGCTAGGCCAAGGGCCAATGAACACTGAAACTGACAATTATGTGACTATAATGCTTTCCTAGTATTAATTCTGATGTATTCAGAAATATATGAAACCATACTCTCTCTAACATTTCACATTGCAGAAGACACTGTAGTCTTGCCAATCATGTGGATATAGACAGCAGATATCTCAGTGCATTTCCCAATTGCTGATGAGGTAGACCATCGTTTGATATATTTATTTCCCACACATTCTAGCCTATGCCTAGTTTGTTCTTGTTATTATCATTTTGAGACAGGATCTTACCCTATAGCCTAGGCTGACTGGGAACTTGCTATGTAGCCTAGGCTGGCCTGAAACTCATGACCATCCTAGTTCAGGTATCCTAGGTATGGAGATTATAGGAGTGAACTACCAGGCTCTGCCCAATTGAAAAAAAAAGTGTGTGTGTGTGTGTGTGTGTGTGTGTTCTATATGAACATTGGTTTTTGTATAATGGGTGAAAGCAACCGAACAATACATTTCGACACCTCTACAGCTTGTTAGAAAGTATCTGGAAAGCTAAAAGGCAAAGGTACATTGACTAAGATAGATCATTGTGAAAGTAACTAACTGTGCAGGGTGAGTTACTTATGTGGGGTCCCCCCAAAATTTTCCTCTATTACTCAAATTCTCACCATAGAGCAGTGTCAGAGCTCCTGAAGAAGTTGTTGGTCTTACCAAATTCAGTGGTCTATTTGAATATGAAGTCAATGATCGGAGATGGGCACTGCCCAACTGACTGGAAGTGGAGCGTATGAACCCAGAAACAGAAGGGATACAGAGGAAGGAAGAGCCCAAACATATACACAAATTTCTAGCAAATTGTAGGCAGAGTCTTACACTACACATATGTGTAAGACCAAAAGTAGCTAAAGAATCAATGGTGGGAATGGGCACTCACTTGTCTAGGTTCTAATGCTTTGTTCAGGATGGAATGTGCCAGTTCAGATGAAACAGTTACAGAATGCAGGACCTCATTGGATGACACCGTTCACCTCAGGCTGGGCTTGAATTCTGGCCTCTCATCAAGCCTCCTGCTTCAGCCTTTCAAGGATGGAATTGCAGCTTATTTTGAATATTTTGTCACTGTTAGAATGGCTTTCCATACACACACACAAAAAGAATCCAACAGGAATGCATCCTTGATTTTTCTCAGCATTTTAAATATTTATACCCTGGTTTCAATCAGAGTTCATTATTGTAAATTGTGTGAGACACAGGTCCAGTTTTAGTTTTGTTGAAATGACTAGCCACTTGTTAGAGAACTATTTCTAAACACCCATTTTTACCCACAGTAATTCAAGTGGGACCTTAGAAACTTTCCGTGCATCTTCAGACCTGTTCTTAGACCTGCCATATTCATCCATCTGTCTGTTCATGTGTGTATTAGCGCTATAATGCTCTAGTGGTATTTTTTAAAAACAGTACCTGGTAATATATGTAGATTTTCCTTGCATCTTTTCCTGGCTAATTTTAAATGTTCTGTTTTTTCTTTTTCCCACACAAATTTTAGTTCAACTTAAGTCCCTAAAATTGTATTTTGGTATCTTTATGAAGATTGATTCGCACTGGTGGTTTAACACAGATGAAGTGTACATGTTTACAGTGTTCTCACACTGACTTGAGACTTCCAGAATGATTTGAAGTTCCCATTACATAGGCATTGCACATTCTTGTTCAACAGAATCTTAAGTTTTAAGTTTTCTTTACTGCAATGCCCTGTGTCTTATATTTTAGAGACACTTTGCACACCTATTTTTATGGTTGGTTCATAATAGCCGAGTCTTAGTAATTGGCCTTGGTGCCCGTCAACAGGAGAGTGGACATAGAAGGTGGTGCTCACGATGGAGTGTTTTCAGTTACAGCAAAGGAGGTTCTGTCATGCTTAGGGAAATGGAAGAAGACTGTCTCATCCCAATAAGCATTATCTGGACTCAGAAAGACAAATCCCAATAATAGAAGATCAGCAGACAACGTAGACTCTGTAAGTCTGTAAGCCAGAGCCAGCTGCTGTAACCATAGACTTGCCTTGAAAGAGATGAACTTGAGTCACAGATTTCTAGGGCTGTCCCTCTTACATAAGGTTTGGGGGAGAGAGCTTGTTTCACTTTGCCTTTAAAGGTTGGGCCTCTTTGTTTCGGGGGGTTCAGAATGATACAGCCCAACAGAGGGACCCTTATGGAACCATTGGACAGATGCCTTCACCCAATGGGCTTTAAGCATAGAAGAGGTAGTCTTAAGCCCTAGGACCTGGTGAAACTTGATTTGCCAGATTTTGGACTTGTTTAAGCCGTCTAGCCTCCGGTATTTTGTTATGGTCTCCAGAACAACAAGGGCATTAATACAAACAACAAAGGGCATTATTCTTGTGGAAAATGTTGTAATTATGTAGTTGGTTCATTATATTTTGGGAAAGGAACAGGGGGAGAGATTGGTGAGTACACAGATGCTATTCTCTTTAGCTATGGAATAACTAAGACAAATAATCAAGTCCATAGTTTATTTCTGGATCTATTTGCTTGATTCTTGATGTGTAGGTAGTTTTTCAGTTAGCTTCTAGGTGTTCCATTTAGTTCTCTCTTATAACTGTGATTTCTAGTGTGTGTACTTCCATAACAAAAGGTGAAGCCAGCTGTGCCTTTGTCTTCATCCTAAACAGTCCATGACTTTATCTTTCTCTGGCTGAATTCTCTCTCTCTCTCTCCTCTTATAACTGTGATTTCTAGTGTGTGTACTTCCAT
>NW_021604595.1:2136444-2233944 GCF_004785775.1 Grammomys surdaster
TGTGTGTGTATATGTATATATATATGTGTGTGTGTATATGTATATGTGTGTATACATAAATGATGCCACTGACATGTATATGTATGTATATATATGATGCAACTGATATATATATATATATATGTGTGTGTGTGTGTGTGTGTACGTGTGTGTGTGTAGGATGCCACTGAGATAATGTATATATGTATATATGTATATATGTATATATGTATATATGTATATATGAATATATATATATTCAATTGACATGTATGTGTGTGTGTATGTGTCTATCTGTCTGTCAGTGGCACCATGTAGTTATACTAATGTATATGCTAGAGAATTTTATTTTATTTATTGTTGGCAACAAGTTGTGCTTCCTGAATATCCAAATCAGTGATTTGATTTTATCTTTTCCATGAGACTAAATAGTATGTTTCTTCTATTTCTTTCATGTACACAACATCAAAGCTTCTTAACTTGTGTGTAGTGACTCCATCTGGGATCCTGTAGCCAAATGTGGGTCTCATGTTGCATTGGCAACAGTAAGAGGCGCCTGAATGTGCAATGATGGGAAATAAACAAACAATCCAGTGAGGAGTCACTGTGGGGTGTTCCTGGCATCGTGCTGCTGTGTGGTATGGTAGCGATAGCATGCAGAGTGCAAAATGTGCGTGCTGTGTCTCCACAAGCAAGGAAGCAGTGGAGCACCATGCGTGACATGGTACATGCACTGCAGCCATTGTGAGCTCGCAACATGCACACTTTGTACTGTGCACACTGTCTCACCATGCATCACCAATGAACACCACCAGAAACACCCCGACTGAAATTTTAGACTACTGTGCATTATTAAACAGTTAAAAATTTCAGTGCTGAGCCTGGTGTGGTGACATGAGCCTTTACTTTTAGTACTCAGGAGGCAGAGGCAGGTGGATCTTTGTGAGTTTGAGGCCAGCCTGGTCTACAAGGCAAGTTCCAAAACAGCCAAGACAGAGAAACTCTGTCTTGAAAAACCAAAGTCTGGGGCGGGGGTGGACTACAGTGTTTTTACTGTTCATACAAAGTTTTCTGCTCCTATAGAATCATCATGGTTTAATTGTGGAAAGCAAAACCTTTGAATATTTTCCTATCACCCCTCAGCAGGTGACTAATCAGATTAATGTATATTTGGCTTATGTTACATTAGAAAGACAAGCACATCCACTTTGTCAGTGTGTGAATTTGCTTTCGTCTTTCGTAAGTGACAATATGTTGTACCTGTTAAAGGATTGTTTTATAATACATTTCTTGATGACTTGTAACAAGAGACTTGATATATATACCTATTTCGTATGCCTGTACCCTTGGGGTTCATTTGAGCAAAAAGTGTCACAAGTGGAAAAAGTTTCAGAGGCTGTGATCTGTAGGGGTTTCGATGCTGACCATACTAATCCTTCCTCTGTTATCTTCTCCTATCCCCTCAGTCCTTCCTGCTGTACTGAGAGTAACTTCCGGATACACATTCCCTCTCCAGTCCTCTGGCTACTGTGTCAAACTGGCATTGAACCCATCCATAGAATTTTTGATTTCTACAGATGGCTTTTCATTTCTAAAAGCCTGTTCCCTCCGCATTTTTCCTATTCTCAATAATTTCTTAATGAATGTTTCGCCTTATATTGAATATTTTCCATTTAAAAATCATTTCATGTAGCCATGACATGTATCCCACAGATCAAACATCTGCAGTTTTTGTGAGTCTAAATCTGTTGTCTCTTATTTATGCGTACTGATGTTAATAGCAGTGATTTTGCTAATTTTGTTTGTCGGTTGATTACTTGATCTTAATCATGGCGATTCCTGAGGACTGATGTGTTTACTAAATCCTCTGTGACTCTCTCTCCTTAGCCCTCTGAGTTTGGTCCATTTGCTCAGCCTGATTATTGCCTTGTTGGACTTTCTCTAGTAATTTCTTCTCACCTCGTGTTTCTTTTTACTCACAGTTTTTTGATTGACTGCTTCATGTTCTGTTTTACTTAATTTTTTTTCTGTCACTCTGATCTACATGATCTCCAGCTATATATTGCTTTTCTCACAACTTCTACCATTGTAGATAATGTCACAAAAACATAATTCAAATTAATATCTTCATCTATATCCAAAAAAAAAAAAAAAAAAAAGAAAAAACGGTACCTGAACTTTAAAGAGATCTACCTGAGGTTGTCATTCCCTGGGCTCCCTCCTGCCAATTTTGGCTTCTCTTTATCTGGCTTTTCTTTGGCTGCCCAGTGCTTCCAGACTCTTTTACTTCAGGTCCTCAGCTATGCAGCCCTTGCTGCTGCAGCTCCTCCTCTAATCCTTTGTATATTCCTAACCTGATTCCTCTCTTCTCTCACTTGATGTTAGTCTGAGAAACTCTAACACCCATGTGTCAGGCATCACTCATCAGTATTTCTCTGAGGTCTTCCAAGAAGACCTTCTGTGATGCCAACCATGCCTCCAAGAATCATTTTGAAAAGGCGAATCCTCCAACACAGTGACCATTCATGATGGCTTGCTTGTAAACCTTTGAGGGTTTTTTCCCCCAGTAATTACTTTTTTCATACTAAAGATATTGACTCGTTTTTAACGGCCACTCTTGTTTTACAAGCTATTGTTGTCTTTCCAAATATGCATGTATCTAATGAACCCTTTGGGCTAAAACTTCGTTGTTCAGTTGTGGTATGTGTGTGAGCTCTAGGCAGTGGAGAGTGGGGCAGTACTCATGCCCGTGTCTAGTCAGTACCACAGCAAGGGATAAGAAAGGCGACTGCCTAAAGTCTTCATGTGTGTGCCTGTTTGGCAAAGAACAAGCAAACATTTCCATCTTCCCTTATTATACTCTCAGATACTAAACATTTGTACCAAAAATCCAATTATATTGCTCCGTTAACTGTAGTCTTCTGATTCAAACCCCCGCGCAGGCCTGGTTCCTACATCCTTGGTGTCTTTATGTTCTTAGTTCACTACTGGAAAAGTCTTGTTTGCTCATCATGCATTTGAGTGTTCTTTGTGGGAAATCACTCCCTGAAATTTCAACTCAAAACTCAGATTTCAAGTTCAAGAGACTCAAGTTAAGGCTAAACCACATGGTATATTTGATAAGGTCTTTTTCTGCAAACGCATAAACGTACAGCATCATGGCTGTGTCGATCTACAATTAACATATACATGCATGGCAATATAATCCGTAAAGAGAGCTCATGTCTACTACCGTTCTCATTTTGAGGTTTATGGAAATTCTCTTCTTTGACTTTTCAAGTGCAAGAGTATATTAGCTGATTTATCTCTTTTATATCATTCATGTGAGTGCGGTGAGAAGCGTGCAGATTTTATTTTATATTGTCTGTCATTTCAAACAGAACACTCACTTTAGACTCCGTGTCACCATTAACCTCCTGAAATAAAGTATACCTGGGTATTATCAAAAATGTCTTCTTTTCCCAGTGAGAAGTCTCCCGCAACCCCATCTTCCCTGAGACAACACTTGGCAGTCTGTTCACACGCTTCCTTGAGTTGCTGCAGATCGTACATTGAGTTAAGTAAGTGGGGCTCTTGAGCCTCCATAATGAAGTTCGGAGAGGAATTACAGCAAAGGAGATTCCCAGCTTGCCATACTGGGGCATCACCGCTGCTTTGTGATAGGAACGTTATTGTCCTGTCTCCGTTGTTGATTCTGCTTGCGTGATTTGAATCCTTGTACAATGGTGCCTGTATCATAGTAGAATGGACTCTAGATAGTTCTGCAAATACCAAAAACATACTTAGTCTTCGATGGATGAATGGTAGTAAAATATTTCCTTTGCAGCTCGCACTTGAGTTCTGTTAAACACCAGAAATACAGGGGATGCTTGTTCAAGGCCGCCTCGCCCAATTATTTCACACAGAATGAAATTCCTTCTGCTTGGGAGTCCTCTGAAGTAGGATGAATACCATCAAATTCTTCAATGGATTCCTAAACACATGTTTTCATTTGCCTCCCACAGATAATGCAAAGTGTACGGACCCCCGTGGAGTACCACTAGTGATTTCCTGTTCTGCCTGTACCTGAAGATGCTTTTCTAAGGATTTACTCCCTGAATAGGAGCTGCCAGTTCACTAAGTAGCCACCTCATGGCTCTGCATTATTCCAACTGTGCAGGCAGCAGCTGTGACTGAGAGAAACGCAGATCAACGCAAGGCTTATGGAGCTCAATATGTTACTTCTGTTTATTCAAAAGACCACCTGTGTTTCTCGGGGAAATTGGAGATGATCCAAAACAGAATGAAGATGCAGCCGACAGCCGTGGAACCTTCAGAGCTGTAAGCCTGGCCATCACTGCTTTAGGTTAAACACGCCGTGACAGCCCCGTGGGAAACTACTCCCAGAACCCACAGCTCAGTGTTTTGGGTTAGAATCTTAACTAACAAATAGATAGCTAAAGTATCCAGCTCTCGATTCTTACACTTGAAGGAGTACAGCATCACAGATATCATGGGGAGGGAAAAGTTGTACTGGGAATGTGTCAGCTACGCCAGCATAGCTGACTGAGTTCCTTGGATCGGTGGAGGGCTGAAGGCGAGAGAAAGAAAGACAAGGAGTCATCTGGTAAAGACCAAATGCTCTATTTTCAACTGCATAGCTCCCTTTTATACTCCCCACAAAACAGGAACAAGACAGGAACAGGAATAAAAACAGGAACAAGGAACAAAATAGGAACAAGGAAACACACTCGGCAGCCTACCAAGCTTCGATTTCTCCTTGAGCAGTCTTCCCCAGTGGAAATGCATAGAGACAGGGGAGACAGGGGAGACAAGGGAGTGGGCACAACAGCACAGGTGCAGAGGATGGTGACTCACAGGAATGGAAATTATACTGGGGGGTGGGGTGAGAAGAAAGGACCCTGGGTGTGCATTTTCTTTTGAACCTGTATTTTCTGAGTAGATTTTTTTTTTAACATTTGTGAGGGACTTTTATTAACTGTTAATACATGTCATGTTGTTTCCTCTTGAATAGATACTCACTCTGTCTCCTCCAGGTTACTCAGGGAAACTGAGTCTCCTCAGAGCTTCCTGGGGCTTCTTGTCCATGAACGTTTTACAGACACCACTGTGATAGTTTCTGAGAGTGCTGGATAGCAAGGTGAAATAATCCAGGAATACACCAGCTGAGCGAATGGATGAGTGATGGCTAGGAAGGCCTTGAATTTGAGAGTTACACGGCCATAGTAATGTCAGGTTGCTCTGTGTGAACAGTATTGGGGATTTAGGAGGGAGCATGGGAAGCTTCCTAATCCCTTATGTTCCCATGAATTCTCGATGGCAGTGTTGGAGGCATCCCCTCAAAGCCTTGTCATCTACCCTAGGTCATTCTTTGAGGTGACTTTTCCCAACACGTTTCTGTACCTATCCTCTTAGTGGGTGCTAGGGTCCCACAAGCAAGTACAGATTATACTAGCAAAACAACCATCCCTTTGAGTTCAGGTTGATCTGGAGTTAACATTTAATTTTGGAGGGGAACAAAGTCTCACTACCCAGCCCAGGCTGGCCTTGAACACATAATTCTCCATGCGATAGCTGCTACAGTGCTCTGCTGGAATCCTAGGCACAGAGTATCCTCACATATCAGCCTAGGAGTTGATTTTTCTAAATACCTTTATCTCACACTCTCCTTCCTCATTTCTCAAGCAGTGGTTTAAAATCAGAGACTTACCAGAAGCAAAAACTTTCAACATGATGTGCTGTGTTCTATAGCTTTTCCATACTTCAGTGTGCTTCTATAATTCTCAAGTAATTCATTGACGGTTTTCCTAGATATAAATCTGAGTAAAGAAACAGGGTAGAAAACATTAGGTAGAAAATTTTTTGTCCTGAAATCTAGACTATTCCTTTGATCAAAGCCAGTGAAAGACTGAGGTAGAACCTAGGTTCAGTGATATTTTATGGCGGAGGGTTGAGAAGAAAGATACAGGGGATGAACATGGAATGTAGAGAACGTGCAGGAAGTGTGGTTACAGGAGACAGGGTACTATACACATCCAGTTCGCCCGTCCTCTCTCTCACTCTGCCTGTACGTTTAGCATGAGGTTTTGACATGATCTGCCACACAATGTGTATTTGTGTGGATGATGTCCTTGGCCCATACAGCTGAGCACTCTACTCATGGCTAGTTAATTATTGGTGGTAAAGAAGAAATGTTCAGACCTGCCTGTTTGAAATTTCCCAACTGCTCCTCGCCCAGCTGGTCTACCTGAAAGTGGGTTTAGGAGCCAAGATCTGGTGAGAGAAGGTCACCATGGTTATGACAACTTGCCAATGAAGCTCTCTGAATTTTTGCTTCTGGAAATAAAATCCCCTCTGTTATCCCCCACTCCCATCCTTGCTGGTGTAACTGTGAAGTGTTAAAAAAAGCAAAACAAACAGACAAACAGACACAGCCAACTAACCTCCTGCTCCAGAGTCTGTTTTTTGTTTTGTTTCTCTCTCCTCTGTATTCTTCCTTAGGAAAACAAAAATCAAAGGGAAGTTTTTCTCTACTTTAAGCCAAAATTACTTAAATAGCATTTCTCAAAGGTGTTGGAGAAATCGACAGCCTCATGGGTGTGTAGCAGAGTGAGAGAAATGTCAGGTTTGGGTCCCTAACTCAGGCCAACTCAATCAGAAACTATGTGGTAGGAACCACAGGTCTGTGTGTAAATGAGCTCTTCTGGGTTTCATGAACTGAGTTTGAGGCGTGTTTGTAAACTATAGGAGATGAGCTTTTGTGTTTGAGCCCATTGAAGTATATTTGACTGGATGGTCTTAGAGAAGAGAGGCTAAGAGAAAAGTAGGGGCCAATGGAAGTGAAAACTTGTATTCTCCAGACTTTGAGAAGGAAGGTAATGATGGACTTTGCACTCAGAGAATAGAGCCCATTCCATAAGATGTTGTTGTAGACAGCAGACCTCCTAAGGACTGCCCACAAGGGCACCTGGAGACAGATCACCAAACCTGTGATCTTGAGAGTGGCAGGGAAGGTCCTAGTTGCTGGCTCTACCTTGGAATCTATGGGCATGGTTGCTAGAGTCATCCAACAATTAGAGTGCCTTGTGAGTGTGCACAATTCGACAAAATGGAAAGCAAGAGGTCCCTTCCCAGGACAATGAACTGTGTAAGCCCAGGCTTTTCAGACATTCCCAACAAAAATGGGTTAGATTTCTATCATATGCTTCAACTCCAACTTTCTCCCAATTCTAGCTGGTGGAAAATAAGACTTAGTAAATAAAACAAACTTTGTACGTATCTCAAAGAAACTATTGATAGACACAGCACCAAGAAGGCATGTAATTAATAAAGGGATGCCAAATGTAAATGCCTTCTCTCTTTTTGTCTTTTTTTTTTTCGAGGCAGGGTTTCTCTGTATATCTCTGGCTGTTCTGGAACTCACTCTGTAGACCAGGCTGGCCTCAAACTCAGAAATCCACCTGCCTCTGCCTCCCAAGTGCTGAGATTAAAGGTGTGCACCACCACTGCCTGGCCCTTTTTGTCTTTAATAACAATGAAAACTTCTGATATCTGACATCCTCTGAAAAATTGCTCTTTGGGTATGTTTAAATGTTCTGGTTAATTGGCTGGTACAAAGAAAAATGTGCTTTCTTGGTTTGCCTCTATCTAAAAAAGAAAGAAGGAAGAAAGGGGGAAAAGGTAGAGAGAGAAGGAAGAAAGAAATGAAGGGAGAAAGGAAGGGTGAGGAGAATAAAAAAAAGTGGTGTGAATGGTATAAGACAGACTCTGGAAACACCTGTATGTTGAGAAAAACAGGATGGGGAGACAGGACCTCCATTCCAGATGAAGTGTGTACTAACTGTGCAACCTCAGGTAGGAGATGTAGTTCTGTGCTTCTGTGATGCACTTTCGTTGTTTCTAAGGCTTCCTCTTAGCAGAGAGTTTCTACAAAAACCTGGGAAAAGCAGCTTTTCCAGGATAGAATGTAACTCCAGCACCTCCCAATCCACCCAAGTTACATCCTTTCTTTCTTAAAGTCATGTCTTCATAGTCAAACAGACTAAGCATTACTGTGTGCATTTAGTCCATCCAGGGAGGCTGGCATTGAGATGTCAGTCATGTTACGGGAACAAAGAGGAGCAATTATGCTTTCTTTCCTTAAATGACATTTAATCTCATTCCACAAGAGGAAGCTTTTTTACTTTTTTAAAGTTGTGCTTTCAAGGACTTATAGGAACAAGAAGTTTGGGTGAGAGACATGGCCATAATGGGCTATGGGCCAACATTCACCTTTGCTTCACAAAGTCTATTTTCTTCTCAGCTCAGAATACAAAATATTCTGCAGAAAGAGCTTTCTGCATAGCCATTTATTTTCCATGTGATGGCTGGCCAAATCCTCCAGTCCAGGATGCATGGCTTCGCTCTGGCCTGTGCCCTCTTCAGAGGCCCCACCTGTGTACTTTGAGATCACGGTGGCTCAGAGATCTCCTTGGCTCTGTGGATAGGGACCAGTTCTTTACCTGTATTGATTTCCCTCTGGTCCTTTGAACTTTGATCTTCTGAGCCAAACAGACTCATACATGACTGTATTAGAATGTGAATGGCTCTATCATTATGCCATTCTTATCTCCTAATATCGAGATTATTTCTGTTTCCTATCCTCTCCCTACCTACGCCAAAAGTCAGCCTATTGCATTTTTTTACCCTTTACAGAATCTTGTGTTGGTGATTGTGAGCAGTGGCAGAGAGGGGAACCAGTTTCAAGCGGGTGGCCAAAGTGACCAGATCTGTAGAGAACTACCTACCATAAAGCTTCACACTCCGTGGATGCCCATGTGTGCTGCTGAGTGCCAAGCTGACAGAGCTCTTATAAAAAGGATGAGATGAGAATCAGCAGAGCGTTTTAATGCGGCTCACCTCACTCATCCTCAATTACTAGGACTGTGTTTACTACTGTTTTTAAAAATGTGCATGCAAATGCATCATTAGTCCATAATTAATGCTGCTCGTCCCTGGGAGCTCTGCAGCAGCCTCTGGGTGACATGAAGGACGCTGTCTGTGCAAGCTGTCCTGAACTCTCACTCATCCTAATCACTGGGCCTTATGTAGACTCCTGTTCTCTGTCACGCTTCACAATCTCTTCTGAAAAACAGGCAATGAGGTGAGATCGAAAGGCGTCCTGCTCTCCCAAACAGGACAGGACAACTGTCCAGAGACCATCTCATATTTGTCTTGGGCACATGCAATGTCTTACAAAGTGCCTTCCTGTGTAGAATTGCATCAGAGCTCTAGTCCGTTTTGGGGGGAGAAAAGTGTCCAACCACAAACAAAGGCTCAAAGTTGTTAGCATATGATTTTGCATGTGATTTGCATGTTAATGGTCCAATGTCAAAACATACAGCCATCTACCTGTCCCCTCTCCTTCCCCTCCATTGTCAGGATGAGCTGATTGGTCTTATTAACATTAACTCTTCAGTCTCTCCCAGCCTCCACTGCAACAAGATGAAAAGCTGCTAACAATGACAAGAGAAGTGCATTGTTTCCCTTGTGTGGAGCACCTCTCTTGTTGGAAAAGCTGAGGGGAAGGAGTCAGTTGTGTGGAACTGCCAGTTTATAAAATGATAGATTGCTAGTTGTTAATCTTGTTCTTGAAGCCCAGTGAGTATTTCCAGTGTCTAATTCTTGAAAAGTTAAAAAAAAAAAAAAACAACAAATCGAATAGTAGGTCAAGTGCTGCTTCCAAATGGATTTATTTTAAAATTAAAAAAAATGTCTATGTTCACACTCAAGAGCCACTCATGTTACTACAGGAGTAAGTATTTCAGATGCCTAGGAATACGAGAGATGCTAAATGAAGCACATAGCAAGTAGAACATTTTAATGAGGGACATATTTGTCCTAGGATGGTATTCCTGATGTCATTTTGATGGGTGGAATGAAGATTTGTTAGAGGAAGATGTTTCTCCCAAATTAATAGCAGAAGCAGGATGCATCTGGAAATACTTGCTAATAAGGGTGAGATACTTGATTTCTGAGTCCAATTAATTCAGAAGTGACTCTAGGTCTCCAGCCCTCTCTCTCTCTCTCTCTCTCTCTCTCTCTCTTACACACACATACATACTCCCTTCCTTAATGATTTGAAGAATTGTGCCAGAGATAATGCTAAGGTCTGTGTGCTATCACTCAGATCTTTCAAGTCCTTGCTAACTGTAGGCATTATGCAGGGATACAAAGGGACATAATGGAAACCTTGTCCTCAACAGTTATGATCTAGCTGGGAAAATAAGTCAGCATCACGTGAGAGAATAGCTAAAATTTTACAACGCACAAATCTACAAGACACAGAGGAGCTATGAGTCAGAAAGCATTCTTCAGAAATCTCTGGCAGGAAGTACACGATCAGCCATTTGTCTGTCCACTTACTTGGCTGATACTTTCTGTGGGCTTCTGTTGTTGTAAGCTGTGAGATACAAGGCCATTCCAGTTGTTTCCTGCCTCAGTAACCACTAACTAATAAATTCTTTGACTTGAGTAGCACAGAAGGGGAGTCACAGAGCTCTCCCTATCTTTGATACTTAATTTTACAATCATCACAACTTGCAGGTGAAAGCATTTTTGATGTCGTTTCTTTTTACTTTAAAATACTGAGAAAGAAATTAATTTTAAAGCTCCCATAGAAACTGAGTAGCTAAGGCTAGACTTGAACTCTGGCCTACTGATGATATATACATCTTGGGAATTTGATAAGGATGAGACCATGCAAGCTTTTGTAGACGAGGCCAGGAATTTAGATAATGAGTACTAGTAAGTTCTGAGACTGCAGAGAAGTTACCGTCCACTTCATCCTGTGGCTGTATGCAGTTAGACCAAGATAAAGAAATGGTTGGCAATAGATTAACCTTGACCCCTACCACAGCACAACACACCAGTTCAGTCCAACATTTTATGGTGGAGCTGAACTTCATGGCAATCAAAGAAACAGGGTGTGTGTGTGTGTGTGTGTGTGGGAGGGGATTGAAGAACAAAGATGCTGAGCGATAACCAACAAGATGGATGATGGTTAGGTATGGGGCTAAGGAAAGAGGG
This sequence comes from Grammomys surdaster, assembly GCF_004785775.1. NCBI lineage: Eukaryota > Metazoa > Chordata > Mammalia > Rodentia > Muridae > Grammomys > Grammomys surdaster. The sequence continues at coordinate 2,147,491 of NW_021604595.1, forward strand.
AAAGTCAAAATTGATATCTAAATGTTGTACTTTGAGGAACTGAGAATGAATGGTAACTTGGCCTGTCCCACAAAAGAAACAGGGGTAAGAAGTATATGTCTTTTTTAAAAGATGTGATACGTCTACACTTGGATAAGTTGAGAGTTTGTTGCCATGTTTAATAATAACACAGATATGGATTTGAGAGGGTTTTCAAAGGTATCACCATTTGTGTTGGGAATCTTTCTGTCTCTGATGGAGTTGAAGGGAACTATGAAGACTTGATCTAAGTCTTGTGTTCTTAAATGAATTGCATAGGCACAGTGCCTATCTAAGGGTAACAATAGTGATATCAAATTCTGCATCAATATAAGAAATTTATACCAATGAAAACCTTAAATCTGCATCAGTCTATAAATTCTGTTCCAAAGTAAAATTATAACTTCAATTTGTATCAAGTATAAAATTTCTACCAGTGTGTGATTATGGGTATACGATGTTTCATTTAAAAATAAGTTTAGTGATCCATCCCATGTATTTCCTCCCTGTTCAAAGTTATGACCATTTCCAATTTATCCCTGAAAATGACAACCTATCTATAATTCATAAAATAACCATAACCAGACACCCAAACCCAAGGGATTGGGGTGATGCAACTTCTCTGCAACTTCTTCCTTCTGAATAGGGGTGGTGAAAATTTTTAAAGGGGTAAGGAGGGGTAGGAAAGCTAGAAAAATTGGTTATACTTAAGAAAGCTAGCATTAGCATCTGTTATCTAGTCTCTGTAGGTTTAGATGGCTTAGGGCTAGACTGAAGTTCTGACTGGATCTGCCTGAAAGGCTGGATGAACCTAGGCAATTAGGAATCAGCAGCAATTCCTGAAGCTGTTCCAGAAGCAAGTCTCTGGACAGCATCAGGAAGCAGGGGGCTGGAACAGCAGGTCACTTCAGTGTCCCTAAAAATGAATCTTGTCAGAGCTTCAGATTTTGCAAAATATGAGTCTTACAACCAAAAATTTAGTACTATTAAGATATTCGTATGGATTGTACAAGATACACAGATCAATTAAGGATGAATTTTCATTTCTTATTTGAGCAGATGAAAGATAACTACTCTTTTATGAATTAATTTGATCAATAACCAATTGTAATAAATCTTCACTTTCACCATGTGAAAGATGGCATGATGAATCTTAAGGACTCCACAACCAACAAGATTTATTGTCAATTAATTTTAGCTGAAGTTTTAGCTAGAGACATTTTTATGTTTAAGCCAGTTATAGGGTTGTTCCCATGTGGAGGAATCAGCAAACCAAGTCCTGTTTGATTTTTTTTCAATTTTTTCCCCTGTATCTAAGATCTTCAGAGGGCTTTCCCCTGTCAATTCTGATCCATATCATTCTAGAAAGGATCCAAAGCCTTTTCTCCATTCCTAACAACAGAAGTACAGAGCCTCTCTCCCAAAATAGCATACCCTTGGTCCAGTAACTGGAAATCATTAAAGGTATATATTAGATTAATTTAATAGCCTGACCCCCTCTCCCAGAGGAATTTTAATATAACCACCAAACTTATAACCACATGCATTTTGATAATTAAAACAATTTAAAGCAGTTAAAACAATCTAAATAAATATAATTATCTGTTGAGATAGTGCTCCCGCACCATTTCCTGCCCCGACTTACATGAGATCAAGGCCTAAGTTATTTATTCATCTGTATACTTAAAATCTCCATTCTATGGAGATTATTATCTATATGGGTAAATATGTCTCCTTTCTCTTTATATAACTCAAATTAACGTAAGTTTCGATTATCTGTCTGAGATAAGGGTTTCCTACTTATCTTTTCCTCTTTGACCTGATATTTAAGATAAAAAACCCTCAATTATTTATTCATCTATGTGTTTAAGTTTAATTAAATCCCCTTCTACTTACTGAATGAGCCTATTTCCAGGCTTATTTGTCATCCGAGGCTGAACAATCCTAGAATTCCCATATAGACCACATTCAAAAGAATCCTACTGTTTCCTCTGTAATAGACCTTTTCAAATTTTCTTTAAAGAATTTTTTTTCATTCAATCTTCCTTTTACCTGTGTGCCTTTGTTTCCTACATTTGAGATCAAAGGTCTGGATTTCTTTATTCCATGTATACTTAAAACCACTTAAACACCATTATACTCCCTTCTATCCTTAAAAACAATTAAATGAAATTTTATACATCTCTATTCTTTTTCTGGTTCCAGGAGGCAGGCAGCTTCTACCATTTGTCTCTGTTGAACTTTTGAGCAGCCTGTCTCTTTTCACAGCAGGAGCTCCCAGTGCCTCTGAGCCCACACTCTTTGTATAGTTCCAAACCACTGGAAAAAAATCCCCAAGTGGCTCCAGCAAAATCTGTAGCCTGCTAAGAAGCCAATTCTCCCCAACTCCTAATCTCACATCACAGTGTGTGTATGTGTATATTATATCCAAGAATCTCTAAACAATTTATAATAGTGAGTTCTTGACTACCACATTGAGTGCCATCTGTTGTGGTGAATAGTTAATCTGCTTGGCCAAGAACTCTGGATTAAATGAAAGATACCCACACATAGCATTATTTTCAGTATGCCTTACTAGCTCAATGGCTGGGTACTTCCAAACCTCCCCTCAGCTAGCACACATTCACCCCTGGTATTCCTGAGTTAATTTAAATCTATATTTTATCTCTGCTACCCCAGACCTAATTGGGGAAGTGGCCCCTGGGGCCCCTTTCCTGGATTCTTGCATATCAATGGGCCTTTAAGTCTGATTCCTCTGCTTTCCTATCATGACCATTCTGTCATGGCAGAATCCCTTCTCCTCTCCTGTGTTTCTTGTGTAGGAATCCTAAACATCCCACCTCTTTCACTCTGCCCAGTCATTAGCTGTTAGCTCTTTATTAATCAATCAAAAACCAACTGGGGACAGGGACTCTCAGCATCTGGACATGCAGATTCCTATGTGATTTTGGGAGTCAAATTAAGAGAAAGCATTAGAACCAGTCCCCAACAAGTGATGGTGGTTGTGAAAACAGCCATGCTTTCTGGTCAGTAAATATTGTCTTTTTGGTTAATCCTCAACAAAACATGTGCCATCTTAGCCTGAACTATATTTCTACCCCACAAATATGGGTCCAAACAAAAGCATCATTACAAGAAATGTTATCTATCTCAAGTCCTTCTAAGCTCACTTCTGGGCAAACAGCAAGAAACACTAATTCAAGATCCAGAAAGTTTTCTCTCATGTTTGGATTCTAGATTTTAGTTTTAGCATATGTGTGTGTCGTGGTTGAGTATAGGTCATGAAACTAGAAAGGGGACAATAAGAGGGGGGAAGGAAGTCTTAAGGAAGTGTAGAGGGATGAGAGAAAGGGATAATAGAATATATGTGACATATTGGTGGAAGGAAAGGCTGCTACTGGGGAGAGAGAGGGAATGGGTAGGGGGAAGGAGAGGAATCTGGAGGAGGAAAAGAACAAGCTGAATGACTATGCCAGTTGAGCATTTCTCATTCTGTATGCTAACACAAAGCCAAGCAAAGAAAGAAAGAACACAGCACTGGAGTGCTCACAGGGAACAATGACCGGGTGGCCAGCAGAAGATTCCACTCAAGTGCATGGTGATAGAAAATGATTTTGAGTTTAAGGACTATCTCAGTCACTGTTAGTGCTGTGAAGAGGCACCATGACCAAGGCAGCTTCTGAAAGGAAACATTTAACTGGAGGCGTGCTTACACTTTCAGAGGCTTACTCTCTTATCACCATGGTAGGAGTTGGACAGATGTTATGCTGTGGCAGTAGCTGAGAGCTATATCCTGATCTTCAGGCAGACTGAGAGATGCTGGTCTGGTGTGGGCTCCTGAAACCTCAAATCTCATCCCAGTGACCATTTCCTCTCACAAGGCCATGCTGCAGTTGGAGAACTTAGAAGCAGACACTGTGATCCATGCATGGCTCCTCAAATCAGTACAATGCAATCAACTCTGTGATGCTGTCAAGAGGTATTTTCCTTAGGAGGGGACTAAGTCATGAGTGTAAAGTCTTCACTGAAGGGTCTTAATGGGTTTATCCATGGTCTCGTAGGAACTAACCAGTCTCTTTCTATTGCTTCTGCTTCATGAGGATTCCAAGCTTCTCTCCTCTGGAGGACCCAATAGGAAGGCACTATCTTGGAAACAAAGCTGCTACCCTCATCAGACTTTGAACCTGTTAATGCCTTCATCTTGGATTTTTCCAACCTACTGAGGTACAAGAGATAAATGTTCATAAATTATCCATCCCATGGTATTTGGCTATAATAGCATCAATAGAAGAAACTATCAGGTACCACTTGTTTGGGAATTATGGGAAAAAAAGAGAGTCCAAACAGCCAAAGCAGTCATAGGCAGCCTTGATTCAGCTGCTTTCAATTTAGGTACTTCCTGTAGGGAGCCCCAAAACACCATCTCAAATACATGGTGTGAGCTATTTTGGATATTTGTTTGCTATAACATATATCGACAGAAGAGACATATGTTCCAATCAGAGGTAGTATTAGAGAAAACTATCACCATATATCAAAGACAGAGAAGACGGGCAAGGGAAGATGACTCAACTTGGTAGGGAAAAGTGCTTGCTGCCATGCTTGATGACTTGCGTTTGAATCTCAGGATCCATGTGGCTAAAGGAGAGAATTGACCCATGGAAGTTGTCCTGTTAACTCCACATGCACTTTTCTTTCCTATAAGATGTGAATAAATAAATGCAATTTAAAATTTTAAGATTATAAAAAAACCCATTCATATGTGTATAGAGTAACCAATTTTAATCTGGACTCATTTAGATTTCTTTAGATCTGGTTAGGGGTATAAGAACTGAACAGTTATATTTATTTATTTCTTACTTGGAAAGACAAGGTCATTTTCCTGAGTCTCAGCAATGCTGGGCTCAGGACTCAAGGCTCACTCTCCTCCTCTTGTTTGGTTTTAGCAGCCTTTTGACATTAAATCTGGTCTCTCCTGCTTCAGGCTACAGAACACTTTGTCCTCACATGCTCACTCTTCCTTCCAGTCAGTGTTTCTGCAGCTTTTCCTCCAGTCTTCTACAAACTCTTTTCCTTTCTTTGTGATTTAAAACAGCAGTCCTTCATGGACTTCCACTTAACAGCTAGCAATTCCTTCTCCCACTGGCTTCTTAAAGTACATTCTTCTGGGTCCCATATTTAATTACATACTGCTCTGAATGCCTGGGTAGATTATGAATGCTTCTGTATAGAGATATCCCTTCTGTGCATTTGTTCTCCCAAGAGGACTTACTGGGTCCTTCCATTCTGTCCTTGTTTCTTCCTTTTTCCACTTTAGACTGATTTGAATTGTGTAGCTCTGGGTGACTAAAATGACATCTCTCTCTCTGCTTTTATCCTTGTATCGTTCTTCATCGACTTCCCATGTAGGTCCATAGAACAGAAGTAAAATGCACATCAGCAATATAAAAATGAAGTGAGGAGGAAACATACCTGTATTTTAATGAACTGAGGCTGGAGGATAAAGTCTGGTCAGAAGGAATTTCCTTTAGGCAGAAGCCTGAGCTGGAGCTAAGAAACATCCCAGAAATAGGCACTCTCGAGCAGAAAGGCTTTATCTTGCAGAGAACAAATTTCATTGAGTCTTCAGTAGGATACAAAGGGAAGGCAAAGGCAGGTGGATCCCTGGGGCTTGATGGCCAACTAGCTCAGCCTACTTACCTACTTACCAAGCTTCAGGTAATTGGAGACCCTGTCTCAAAATAGTTGATGGACAGCAGTTAAGGAAAGCCAGCTGAGAAGGGCCTTAGAATTTCACTTGCATAGCACATACGTACACACACAGCCACATACACATATGCCTGTTCATATTAGTGCACACCCCATCCATCACACCTGGAAAGAAATAGGAGCCATTGATGAGGGGCTCATTATAAAGCAAAGATAGGCTGCGGGCTCCACAGAGAGCATCATGCATCTGATAGCTTTTCTATAACATACACCCAGGCTGATGTAATAATTCCAGGTCTCTAACTTTGGGTCCCAACAAGTTTATTGTGTACAGTAAACAGGAATGAGTCACAGCAAGGGGGCTCTTTGTAAAATTCTGCCCAATTAATTTGCAACCATGCTTCCTGAGTCTTTCATTGAATGAGTTCGAGATCTTTAAAATGTAACTAAATTACATCCATAGTCTCATTTCCTTTGATTTCTGGATTTAATAGCTGCTATATTGCACACGCAATATGCAATATGCATGTATCACCATACTGTATATACACACGCAATATGCACATACCATCATACGGTACCCCATAAACACATCCAATTGCTAGGCACTGATGCAAATTATTATGTATCCCAACAAAAGTAATCCTATAGGTCAGTGGATCACAATCTATGGGTGACAAACCTTTGGATAGTTTGAGGACCCTTTCACAGGGATCTCCTAAGACCATTGAAAAATGCAGATATTTGCATTATGATTCATAACAGTAGCAAAATTACAGTTATGAAAGAGCAATGAAAATAATTTTATAGTTGGAGGTCACCACAACATGAGGAAGTGTATGAAAGAGTCACAGCATTAGGAATGTTAGAACCACTGCTACAGGTGAATTCCCAAAGCAACCATGAACTTAAAAATCTCAAGTCCAAGTAAGAGACAAAGGAGCTATCTAAGTTTTTAAAAGGTAAGAAAGACATGTTCAACATGTTGGTCTCTATTTGAATGTTAAATTGTCTCATTAAAATACTCCACTAGAGTTGGGTAGCTTAGCTAAGATTGTTGAGTTCTTGCCTTGGAAGCAGGAGAACTCACATTTGACTGCTAGAACTCTTGCAAAGAAGCTGGGTCTGGTGGCACATCATGGTATCTCAGAACTTGGGTTGGAGAATCAGGAGGATTTGGAGGGGGCTTGCTGGCCAGTTGGCCTGGACCATTGCTGGTTCCAGGTCAGTGAGTGACTATCTCCAAAAGAAGTGGACAGAACCTGAGGAATAGCACTTGAACTTGTCCTCTGTATCCACTTGCACACAAATCCACAGTGTACACACACATGACACACCCAAATGTACCCACACAGAGCACATATATATTCTCTCTCACACACAATAATCCAGTGAATAAACTCCTAAATATGAACGTTTTCCTTCTCTTTTAAGAGTAATAATAGACTATATCATATTACTTTTAATTCAAAGATCAAGTATCTAAGGTAAGAAAGACATGTTAATATCATATACATTATTTCAGTGCTATGTTGTCTCATTAAAATCCCTCTCTATGTATGTTCATCATATGATGATTTAGCCTCACCACAGTCACCCTTCCCCCAACCCCCTGCAATATAGGGTGAGGGTCATCAGTGGAAAAGCCGCAAGCAGGGGGTCACCTCAACAGAGAGGCAAAGCCACACACGAGCACCTGGAGTTCAGTCCTTTCTCTTCATAGATTTTAGAACATGATGCAATGTCTCCACTAATGATGCCATTTTTTAAAGCCTGAGAACGAGGATCCTTCTAGAAGTACAGCATACCATCACTGAGGCTCTAATCTCATATCCTTTGGTAGGATGACTCCTTATATTAAATGTCCCGGCAACATTTTCTTTGTATAACTACAGAGAAAACACATAGAACAGAAAATCTTACACTCAGAAGCATTCTTCTGCCCTTCCATCAAATGTCTCTTCACACTTTTATTTTTCTGTACATGTATGAATGTGTGCATGTACACAGAGGTAAGCAGACCACTTCCGGGAGTTGGTTCTCTCCTTCCTATCTCATCCTTTTCAGCTGGTCTTCCTTTTCCTGATCATGCCCCACCTACCTTTTACCACACAGTGTTGAGACACAGGGTCTGGGAGCTTCCTCTCCTCTCTGCCTCCAGCCAGACACGTGTGTGGGTTCTCCATCCTCTAAATCTGCCCACCAACTGAGCAACCCACGACAGGAATTTCTTCCCACCTCCAAGTTCACGTGTTTCTTCAGTAGTTGAGTAGGAGAGAAAGGAGCAGGCACACACAGCATTTCGCATTCTCTGGATGGCACCACACAGTAATTCTGCTGTCTGAAAACTCTGTAATGTCAATAATTGATGCACTTGAGAAGTGGTAATTAAATTAGTTAATTATGCTGGTAAAATTACATGCAATTATGTGACTGCAGGGTATGTTTAGTAAATTAGGCTTTCCCATACTCGCTACATATTGTGGTGCCAATTTTGTTCCTTGATGATTACGTGGCTTTTGATACTTCTTAATTGATTTAATACCTGGATCTTCATTAGCCCTTGATTGCTATGCTATGTATGTCTGACATTTTTTTCCTCTCTGATATTTTACTGAGATCGCACATCAGGGAAAATATACGTATATATTTGTGGATGATGCATAGATATACATGAATTGACACACACTCATTTTTTGTTTCAGATTTAGAAAAGGAAAAAAAAAACTACCTCTCCCACTGCTGCCCTCCTCCCGTTTAATTGTGATTGTTGAGTAATTCTGAGTGTTGACTCAAATAGAATCCAAGGCTGTAAATCTTTTTGGACACTCTAAAAGAGAAAAAATTGGTATGTTTATTTTACTTCTGAAATAGCAGTATGAACAGTACCAGGCAGTAACAGAAAGAATGCTCGCTTTGATATTTTAGGAGCACATTATCCTTTTCCCCCTGAAAAAGAAAAAGGCTGTAATCTTCAAATAAGACCCTTATCAATGGGGAGTTAACTAAAAGGTTATAAATAATAGAAAAGGAAAAGCTAACACTTGATCCTAAGAGGATTTTTAGTCTGCTAAAGACTTTCCGCGTGCATTTGTAGGTCTCCATGGTGGAAAGACTGGTGGAGAAACCATTAGTGCTGTGGGTGGAGATTGTGGATGGAACATCTTGGTTCAAGATTTTTGAGTCACTGGGAGCTGGAAGGAAGCCTGGGAACTTCTTGATCTACTGGCTTCCTATGCCAGATGAGGAATGGCGATCCCAGTGGTTGCCTTGTACAGAAAAGCAAGGACCAAGTTAGGTACTGAATTTAGAACTTTTGTATTCCTGGCCACTGGCAATACTTTTTCTTTTGTCCTCTCCCCTTTTTTTTTTATTCAGATCCTCACCCTAAACTTTTATGTGGCCCTTTTGCACACTGGTACAAGGCATGTTTTCAAGAGATAGCCCTTAGGCAGAGTGTCAGGAAGTTGCTTGGGTTACTCAGGAGAGTACATGGCAGTTGTGGCATCTGCAGGACAGACCTCAGGGACCTACTCTTCTTTGTTTCCTGACACGCTTGTGCAGTACTCAGCGTCTGCCTTCTCTGCTACACTTAATCCCCTACTTACTGTGACCAGTGAGGCATGCTGGTGTGGACAGAGTTTTCTAGAGAAGAGCATTGCCTTAGCAGATTTGGAGGGATGGGCAAGGCTGGCTGGGAGTCAGAGCTTCATCCTTCTTCTAGCCTGGAAGATGGACAGACAGACTCCCACAACCATTCAGTCAACACTTCTTTTGCTGTCATGATTCCATGAATAGTCATAAACTGCATCTCTGAAATGGGTGAACCTCCGCTTGTCCAACATTCCTTTCATGTGACACAAAGCCTTGCCTTTTGTCTGTTGAGTAAAGAGAAGGCATGCTGGAAGTAAATAATAATTCTCAGCTTTATTTCTACAATACTAAACACTTTCCTCATGCTTCTCATTTTGATTTCTGTTGTTGTTTTTTTTTTTTTTAAAAAAAACAACATTTGCTCTGAGATGATAAAGAATAATCAAATAACCCTTTCTCATTTTATAGTCTCACCTATGAAAGTTTTTCCAATATTGAAATAGCAAACAGCTCTGAGATTCATCTGACCTGGTAAGGAAGGTCTCAGACTTATGACACTAGTGTCATATGAATTTGCATCCAACGCAAAGCCTGTCTTTGAGCATTCTGTCTTTTGAGAAGGTTGTTATAAAAGAATAGATTCCGTTATAGAAATCAGTTTTCTAAAAAAAAAAAAAAAAGTAAAAATAGCATCTCCATATGGTCTAGCTAAACCACTCTTGAGTATATACACCTGAAGAAATCAAAGTCACCACACACCAGAGACATTTGCAAACAACACAGCTGCTTCTCCTGGTACTGTTCAGTAGCTATGTCATGGAGTCAGCCTAAGGCCTCCCTGATAGATAAGTGATTAAAAAAAAGTGACAGATTTAAACATTGGAGTTTTAGTTGGCCATAAAAAAGAATAAAATTATGCCTTTTGTGGAAGATGCATGAGACCGCAGAGCATCGTGTTAAGCAAAATGAACTGGACTCAGGAAAAAAAACATCCCATTTCTGTCATCTGTGGAATGTTGACATTAAAAAAGGGTGTATGAGAAACTGTTAGCAAAGAGGAATGGATTAGAGGAGGGGAATAATGGGGAGATAATGAAGTTAAAGTGCTCAAAGAGCAGAATATCCGAATGGGAAAGTGTCAAAATTAAACCCACTATTTTGTACAATTATTATATATTAATAAAAGCCGAGCAGCAGATGACTCTTCCTTTGAGGTCTCCTAAGGAATATTGGGCAAAAATGTCTGTCACCTGGCAACCTCTCATACTGCTGGTGTCCGCCTCAGATCTACCTACTTTGCTGATGTGTATGAAGGCATATGTGGCAGATACTGAGTTCTTGATGAAGATGCACCGGCTGATTTGTGTTTCAATCACTAACCTTTCACCAGGCGCCTGGCATCAGATAGATGAGTGGCTTGAAGTTGTTCAACGAGTGAACACTGGACGTTTCTGAAAAGTTTGGCTTTTTTCTCACAGTCAGGCCCTGTCTGAACTCTCGTGTCCAGGTTCTCTCGGTGGTGAGCCTGCGTCTATCACCAGAATTCTCCCAAGTGTGTGTGCTGTACTTAGTTATCTTCACATGTTCTAGATAGCTGAGTTCATTCTACTCTTTTTAAGCTAATCAAATGGAATATTATCTAAAATCCTCTCAGTCATCTGGGTGAAGATTTTTGTCCTAAAACCTTCCAGTAGGCTTTTATGCCACTGATTCTGCATGCTGCAAAGTTATACGACATCCACTGTCCTGATAAAGCCTATTCCAGTTTTACATGAAATACTTCATCAAAGCACTTATTTCATTTGGAATTCTTGTGTGTGTGTGTGTGTGTGTGTGTGTGTGTGTGTGTCTTATAGCTTACTTGGATGGATTTAACATTTCCCATTTTAATTAGCGTGGACAGGACCAAACAAGGGACGTTTCTGTTAGTCTTACAGTAGTATAAGGACTGGGGAAAGATGGGGTGGGGGACTCACCTTGTTAAAAGGAGAGCTGTGGGAATGAGAGGCCTCACTAGCAGCGTATTGATGGAAAGCCCACTGTTTCCCATCACCCCTGCCAAGAAGCAGGCAATAACACCACCTGTCTGTTTGGCAGCTACAGGTGTCTACACATGGTTTGTAGTTTTTTTTTTCTTTTCTCCTGACTTCAGGATTTAGATTAGAGACCCAACTAACTAAATCAACAGGTGAATCAAAATGTAATCTCATGCAGCAATGAAGACGAAAAAAAAATCACTCTCATCAATGCCGTGCGAAGATGAAAGCAATCCAGCGCTCTTTGGGCATCTGTATGAGTTTTGTAAGGGCTTCTTGTCTAAAGCCTTTTCTTGGCCCCTGGGCTTTGGCAAAGCCAGTCAACTATCCTCCAAGCTGGCACAATGCCATGGTAACAGATGGCCAGGAGCGTAGGCAGCAAGAAAAGCATGTAGGAGCGTCTGTAGCGAGTGCTAAGGGCGAGTGCTCCAGACACACACAGCCTAGAGTCTGTCTGTCCTTCTGTTTCTGCTGCATTTCTAAGCAAGCTAGGGACATGAGAGGCTGTAAGATACACCTTGGTTATGACCTGCTCCAGGAAGAAAGGCCAGCACTACCTGATTGGTGTTTTTATATTAGTTTTTATTCAACTTTGATATCGAAGAGGGGATATAAGGACAGATGTTCCGAAGGAACCCATTGGCTGCTTTGTGTCCTTGCCTGATCCAATTCATTCCATTCATTTCAGCTGAATTCTTCTCTTCAGATTGTATCTCCCTTCCCCCCACCTTTTGATGAAGATAAAGGCTGTGTTGATGGTGGAGGTCCTAATCAACTTGATAAACATTTATTATGCAGACATTGCTTTGTAATTTCATAAGCAACTAGGGCTGAACAATTAATTTCTTAAAAAACCCTTATAGCTAATAAATTTTAGAATTGAGAGCCAAGCCCCCAACAGTCTGGCTGTAGAAAGAACCTTACCAAATATCATTTATATTTTGGGAATATATGCAAATCCACCTTTCAAAGGTTCTCTAGAAATATCTTGAAGGTCATCAACTTACAACTTAATAGACATTTTAATTTAATTAAAATTTAATTCAGCTAAAAGTTTAGTAAGTTTAATTCTAGATAATGTTTGGCTATTTAATGTTTAAGAAAATGTTTTGTTTTGTTTTTCTTTTGAGAAATCAATTTCCATTTAATGAAGACCAAAGTAGATGACATTTGTGAGAAAGCACTGCGCTGATGCTTGATCTCTGGGTAGGTTACCAGGAGGGAACAACCTAGTTATTTCAAGGAGCTGATAGCCTAGCTGTAATCAAAAGCCATTTCTATCATCTATGGAGTTTTCCTGAAACTTTATATCTGTAACTATATATTTATTTACATCAGTAAATATGAGTCAGCTATTGATACATTACAAATAACCACTGAAGTTCAGGACATTGGCTACTTGAGCTGATTCAGAGAGGTTGAGTTGCTAGCTTGGGCAAGCACTTGTCTTAGCAAAGACAGAAGCAGAAAAGAAAAGTCTCAGACCCTCAAGCCTCTCTTCAAGTCTGTGATGACAGCATTCTTAGAACAGCCTGTTCTGCTGCTCAGATGGCATTTCACGTGTAAACCCAAAGGGACAAAGACTCTGGGTCTCCTCTCCCATTCTCTCTCTCTCTCTCTCTCTCTCTCTCTCTCTCTCTCTCTCTCTCTCTCTCTGTCTCCCTCCCTTCCTCCCTCCTTCCCTCCCTCCTTCCCTCTCCCTTCCTCCCCTCCCTCTCTACCTTTTATCCACCTTTCTGTTCATCACAGAGTAAAGATTAGCAATAAAGGGAGAAGTGAAGCCCTGGGACAGTGCCAGTGATTCCATATAGCATGTCTTGTACCACTCTTGCTTTATGTAAGCCAATACTCAGATGGTGAAGCCTCTGTGTCAAGCCATCTCTCAACACACACACACACACATACACACACACACGCCCATGCACACATGCACAGTTTTTGCATCTACTCAAAATCTATTGTCGATAACATTGAAAACATGGTGTTACAACTTGAGTGTGCGATACACCCTAGAGGCTCCTGTGTTTGCACACATGATCCGCAGCTCGAGGTACTACTTTAGGACATTGCAGAACATTTAGGAATTGGTCCAGCTGAAGGAAGTATCTTGGTGGGGGTGGGACTTGCAATTTATAGCTCATTCCCATCCCATTTCTGCTTCCTAATCTACCTAGATGGGACCAAGCGGCCTCACTTTCCTGTCACACCAGAGAGGAATGCCTTCCATATTCCTTCCCTGCCATGATGGACTACATCCTCCAGCCATAAGCCAAAATTAAGTACAGATATTTGGTCACAGTGAACAGATGAGTACACAACACTGATGACATTTTCCCCCTTCAGGAACATCTGATAAAGTCCTTTCCAGGAGTAAATTCACATTACATGAACTGCTTCATGTTCAACACAAGGCCTTTGGGCTCTAGTCCTCCAGTACTTGAATGCTGCATGTCCTATCAGCTATGTACAAAACACCAAGTATAACTTCCTCACAGAAGCCGGCCTGAACTTGTCTTCCCCTTCGGCAGAGACATGAATGCAGTCATCATTACTGTAAACAATAGCCTCCTCTATGGCCATATTCATCTTACCATTACGTTCTATGACCGTGTTTATACCCACTACCATTTGGATTCAAATCTTCCTTTATTAAGGATCAGTTATGAAATAAATAGCGGAGACAGGGAAAGAAAAAGAAGGGAGGGGTGATGGACGGATGGAGAAACAGAGACTGAGAAAGAACGCTTCTGTGACATGACCTATGTGCATGCATGATTGAGTAGAACATATTTATTTCAAAATTAAGCCTACTATCTACATTTTATTTGTATATGCTGTGTGTATGTGTGTATGTGTGTGTATGTGTGTGTATGTGTGTGTATATGTGTGTATGTGTGTGTGTATGTGTATATATGTGTGTGTATGTGTTTGTGTATGTGTGTGTATGTGTGTGTATATGTGTGTGTGTATGTGTTTGTGTATGTATGTGTGTGTGTATGTGTGTATGTGTGTGTATGTGTGTGTATGTGTGTGTATATGTGTGTGTATGTGTGTGTGTGTGTTTGTGTATGTGTGTATGTGTGTGTGTGTATGTGTGTGTATGTGTGTGTGTATGTGTGTGTATATGTGTGTGTATATGTGTTTGTGTATGTATGTGTGTGTGTATGTGTTTGTGTATGTATGTGTGTGTGTGTGTATGTGTGTGTGTGTGTATGTGTGGATGTGCCTTGGGTCCATGAGTATTGTATGACTGTGGAGGCTGGAGGTTTACTTCAGGTGTCTTTGTCTATTGCTTTCTACTTTGAAGTAAGCAGGGTCTCTTACTGAACCCAGCGCTTGCTCACCAACTGGCTAGACTGTCTTACCAGTGAGCTCCAGGCGTCTACGTGCCTCCTCTATCATCTGGTTACAGACAGGCACCGCCATACGGAGCTTTTCATACAGGTGCTGGGGTTAGAGCCTACATGTGACAGACGGAGCCATTTCCTCTCCCTTATTGTGTCTACTTTGATCATAGCAGCGGTGTTTAAAACACCCTACACCCATCAGTTTGTGTAAAACATCAGTGTGTGCTTCTGTCACATTTAAGAACAGATACTCCTCCAATCATAACTTAATTTTCACCCAATGCTTTATTAAGAATCTTGTGGTCCCACGAGAAAGGGACCAGTTAGCCCCTCACACTCTCCTTCCCCCACTGCTCAGCTGTCGGAACTGGCTGACCCAGACATTTGGAAGCATCCAGGTCCTCAATCTGTTTTTTGCCCTGTATTCCATCATTCTTCAGGGTCCACAATCTTTCCTTGTGTGTGGTGCTTAGAGATTGCATCTCAAAAAGTCGGGAAAACGTTCCAACTTATTTTAGTGAATTTACTCATATTTTGTCTCAGTTGAGAAACAACAGCAGCAGCAACAGAAACTACCAGCTATTTTTCAAGGAGGCTGTATAATGACATTCTAGTGGTGGGCTGTTATTTTACATGAATGCCTGAAGGCAGGCAATCCACATACCTGTCTGGGTTTGTACACACACATGTAAGGGTGGACATTCTCACATAGCACGTCTCTGTTATTTAGAACTCACACTGAACTAATTTGAGTTGTACTCCTTGCTTCTAGATAGCCCACACCCCTCCTCCAGCTGCTTAGCAAATGTGTGTGACCTCACCTTTAAGAGCAACTTCACCTTTAAGAGCAACCTTACCTTTAAGATTGACTTCACCTTTAAGAGCTTCTTGGAGAATAAACCACACAGTTCTGGCTCTAAACTTGGGCTCCCAGAGACTGTGGAGTCAGCTGCCAGGCAGGTTGCAGGTATTTTTGTGGCGCCTGTAGATCCTGAGACTGTGGTTAGTTACATCAGAAGTATGTGTCACACATTTTCAGTAACCCAAGGAGCATAGAAGTCTCTTTTGGTTTTACTTGATCAGCCTTACCTGGAGACTACGCTGGGCAGAACGGATAAGCGGCACTGCTACCACTGTTCCTTTCCACACCCCTTGCCTTTCCCCAGAGCCATGCTTAAATAAAGCATGATGGCCTCTTACTACCTTATGTTGACTTTGCAAGAGAGGTAAAAACCACCCAGACTCTCTTCCTAATGCCAAACACAAAGCTTGCCTTATAAAATAAGTCCACCGACTAAGCAACTAAATATGAAGGTGAAGGGTTCTCCTGTGTGTGCGAGCACTTTTAAAATAAATGGCTCCTTCTAAATGCCAGGGCTATGGGAAGACCCATCTCCTTTTCATGTCTCTCAGTATTTTAAAATCCCCCTGTGGATACCATTTCTCATGTATTCAGATGCTGTGGGAAGCACTGTGCATCTAAAGAACCAGTGATAAGAAAACTAAAATGGACCACAGCTTCCAGCCCATTAACCAAACCTGTAATTTTCATTAAGGCAAGTATGACAATGAGAAAAAAATGAGTGTATGTCAGGAGCATCTTTTGAAGCTACAGTCAGCAAGTGTTCTTCCAGGGCACAGTGGAGATGCTTCTGAAACACAGAGAAGTTTGAAGACTCCCCTCCCCCCAATTGAGAAGGTGTTGCCTGTATACACAGATAACACAGGAAAGTAGTTCTTGTCAATGACTAAAACCACTAGGCTCACCGATCCCTCACTGAGTGCACTCTGGAGATAGCCCACATGTTTGTGCTACATGTCATTAGAAGAGCACTTTCTGTATCTGCAAGTTCTAATTGGTCTGAGGGCTGAACTGTGAATGAATGTCTCTTACGTGGGTAAGGGCTACACCCAGAAGCCAAAATCTATAGCAGTTAAATATGCACCAATTCTCAGAAGAAGAGCAGCCACAGGCAACGAAGGCTGGCTGAATGCAGGGAAGCAGAAACACAATACAACAAAACAAAACAGAAAACAAAAACAAAGAGAGCACAAGCCTCCCTCCGAGAACCTCCTTCTCTATCATCTGCATGCTGCCTAGCCCTTCACTGATGCTGCTCTTTGCCCGATGAACAGATGTGCACACCCACGCTCTTCTAATCGCCAAAAACTAGAACAAATTTCTCCTTCATTTCCTTTCTTTAGCAAAAATATGCGCTCTCTCTCTCTCTCTCTCTCTCTCTCTCTCTCTCTCTCTCCCCTTTCTCTCAAGCACAGTTCTGAAAAATTATGCATCTGTAAATCAGCATATTTCAGATTTCAGGAGAATGACTTCCAGGATGATTTGTACTTTAAGCATGAGGGTGACAGTCAAATGGCCCATGTGCCCAGTTAACCATGTTAACATGGAGCTTTGGGAGCTCCTAAAACCACAACTCGTTAAAACCCTGAAACAAGACCAAAGCAAAACAAATACAAAGTAAGATTTTTCCATCACTCAACACACAGATTCAAACCCCTCCTGAATTATTCATCCTCAGCCATTCTTCTGAGGGGATTAGAACAGGGAGTGGAAGGTCCTTGTTCTGTCACCCATGTCCCATGGAGTCTATATCTTGATAAGCATTGTGCCTCAGATATTCAGTGGCTTCCAAGCAAAATACACACTTTTTTTTTCATGGACCCAACAAGCAGGCACCAGGACTTGTGTTGTCTTGTAAAGAGTGCAGAATGAATTAGTACACATTCCCTCTCTTCAAACAGTTATGATATAAAGAGAGAAATTGACAAAGGATATATATTTATAAAAATTCTATATTTATATCTTAGGGTTTCCATTGCTGTGAACAGACACTATGACCAAGGCAACTCTTATAAAGGATAACATTTAATTGGGGCTAACTTACAGGTTCAGAGGTTCAGTCCATTATCATCAAGGCAAGAAGCATGACAGCATCCAGCCAGGCATGACCCTGGAGGAGATGAGAGTTCTACGTCTTGTTCCAAAGCCAAACAGGAGAAGACTACTGTCTTCCAGTCAGCTATGATGAGGGTCTTAAAGCCTAAACCCACAGTGACATACCTACTCCAACAAGGCCACACCTACTCCAACAAGGCCACACCTCCTAATAGTGCCACTTCCTGGGCCAAGCATATTTAAACCACTACAAGTTTTATATAACTAAGCCATAGACTATGAATATGAAGACTACTGTAGAGTTCATAAGTCAACCCAGAGTTGTTATGGAGGTGTATATGTCCCTTTTGTCACTGCTATGACAAGCTACCTGACAAAGAAACTTAGGAAGGAAGGAGAGAAGGAAGGAAAGAAAATAGGAAGAGAGGAGAGAAGGAAAGAAAGAAGGAAGGAAGGAAGGAAGGAAGAAAGGGAGGGAGGGAGGGAAGCAGGCTGGCTGGTTTGTGTTTGACTCATGGCCTCAATGCTTTACAGCAGCCTAATATCTTGGCATCCTTACAGATCAGCAACTTTTCCCATTTTAAGACTGAAACCATGTTTTTTACCTTTCTGGAATTCCTCAGTTTGCTTTCCTGATGTTGTCTTCATAGCCCACCTCCATTTGTGTTCTTTTCCTTGATTGACCTCAACAAGCTTCCCTTGAAACTCTCATTTGAGTTTCTACCACATCTCCAGGTCTTCCAATTGAGAAATATTTGCTAACAGTTCCGACTCCATCTTAAACTTTTCCTCTTCCCTTGTCAAATTCTACTTCAACCCAAGAATACTTTGTGTCTCATAGTGAAGGGCAAATTCAGGTAGATTTGAAACCATTTTCCTTTAGGTTAGTTATGTTTCTTGCATGCCACCCAACAGGTCACAGTCTCTCTCTGGAAGCCCTTACTTCTTATATAACCTTGGGGAAGGAGGACGGTTGAGTATCTTGGAAGTTTCAGGTACTTCCTGAGACTTTTGAGTTGTTTACTTCCCAGTATTAGTGAGATGAAAGTGCTATACAACATTCATTGAAATAATGAAACTCCTTAGACCTGTACTTTCCACTGTCCCATGGCTAATCACTATACAGTCAAATAACTTCCTTGTTGCAGCTGTTTAAAGAACTTGTACATTTTCTGAGAAACAAACCATAATAGAGGGGAAAGAGTCCTAGATTTAGAAACAGAAGACGTGAAAGTAAATCCAGCCATTATAACCTTGTATCTCCTGATTGTCATAGGACTTCTCTTGATCCGTTTCTGGTCTGGAAACCTTAGCAGCAATACCTTTCTCAAAGGACCATTGTGAGGTTAGAGAGGATGATTGCACAGTTCTTTGTAAAGTATAAAGTAATACACTCTCTTGATCCTGCGTCTCCCTGATTCTGTGTTCAATTAGGTGTAGACACAGACTCCACTTCTTAGTGTTTAATTGTACAGATTCCATAAAAAAAATCACTTAATCTGAAGACACCAAATACTCTCTTTTATTGCTACACTAAATACTTTTACCAGCAAATGGTTTTGGGGTACATTTTATTTATGGATTTCCCCCCCACACACAATGCTGGATAGTTTTTGTCTTTTTTAGTGCTTTCTAGTTATAGTTGTAGGCTGATCATTTTCTGGTTGGTTTCACACTGAGTTGCTTTAGAACTCGTTGAAGTGGTAATCGCTTTGACTGTTTGTACTTTGTCCCCCCGAGTCTTGAGCTAACTCTTTCCTGCCCTATCAGGAACATTGCAATATACTGTGCCATACATTCACTCTGGGCACTGCTAACGCCTCCATGTATATATCAAGTAAAAGATGTAAATGTTTCTTATTCAAACAAGGAAAGAGAAAAATCTAATCAACCCTATCTGCAAAAAGAAAAAAATAGACTGAGAGCTGGAAATCCCCCTCCTCCATCCCCATAAGGGAGATTGTGAGAAACGGGTTTATAAATCTGTGATGGGAAACAAAACAAATTATAAAAGACCCCTAAAGGAAATGATTTTGACTGTTTAAAAAACAGCTTGCTTGGCATTCCATCGTACATCTAAAAATGAACGTATCATGCTGGGGAAATCATCAGATTTCTCAACTACAAGGAACCATCTGAGTTTGTTAGAAGGAATGTGAGAAAAGTTGGAGGACTATCTGTCACCTTGAACCCTGGTTACTATGCTCTGGACATAGCTAAGGGGTAGTTCTCACAGCTGAGAGCCCTGGGAGACTCAGCCTGGAGGTAGGAATAAAGTTACTGCAAAGCAGACCTTCCTGGGGGCAAATTGTGACAACAAAAGGCTTGAGCAAGGGCCACAAATATAAGAAATTGATGTGGCTAGGACAGAAGCTACTAGTGTTTGGATCTTTTTACACAAAGTTGATTTATTTTTATGTACATGTACATGCAGGAGCTTACTTGTCTGCATCTGCACCGAGTGTGTACAGGTAACTCTCAGAGGTCAGAAGTGGCTTTGGATCCCCTGGGATCCGAGTTCAAGGCGATTTTACATCTCCTGAGACAGGCACTGGAAACCAAACCCAGGTTTTTTGCATGAGTGGATACCTCTTAACTGCCTAGCCAGGTCTCCAGGTAGTCCTTCCTTGCTCAGATAGGCTTCCTTCCGGGCAATGGGAGACCGGAAGTGCATGGCAGCAGTATTTTTCTGCGGGGTTCCCAAAGTTCAGCAGCTTCCATAAGATGGTTTCTGAGAGGAGGAAGGTCTGCAGACAGGAAGTGATGTCACAGCCAGGCTTGCTGCTAGAAACAGGGATTCTGATTACATAGAGGGCTGCAGGTCCTCAAAACCCAGTGCTACTCAATGATGTGTCCAGAGAGCCCAGACCCAAGGCCTTCTGGGATTCTTGACAGCACAGGTGGGGAGGAGGAACTGGAGAACAGAGATTGGGGATGGAGAGAGAATGAAGTATGTTTACTGTATATTTTTCTGCTTTTCAAAGCTTGTATTTTCTTAATGGGTGTGTGTGTGTGTGTGTGTGTGTGTGTGTGTGTGTGTGTGTAGGTAAGCTAAGAGAACGCATAGGAACCTCTGGTACAGGGGTGAGGGGGGATTGTGAGCCTCTCAGTAGAGGTGGCAGACCTTAGGCTGTCTGCAAGAGCAGTATACACGCTTAACTGCGGAGCCATCTCTCCAGCCCATATTTTATTTCTTGTTAAACGCATCTGTTATTGTTCGCTATGAACTGTTCAGAACTATTTGGTTCTGTAAGTTCAGCGTCTGGCTTGCTATCAGAGGCCTCTTCAAAGAAAACTTAAAGTACTTCCTTAAGAGGTGCATGCACAAGTTAATGCTACACTGTGCACCTTGGCCTTTTGGGACTCTCAGTGGATAACTAATCAGTGCGTTTGTTGTTTCTAGGAAACAGAGAAAGAAAACAATCACCTCTGTTCTCCTCTCTGGGCCAAAAGAGTGAGCCATAATGAGCGAGCCTGTGAGGGCACCTGGGAACCACAAGCCCCAACACACAGGTTAGCATTGCCTGGCTGACCTAACTCACAGGTGTGCCCGTTGCCAGGTAACACTAAGGGCCTCTGGGTGCTTTTAGAAGGCCTGCAGCTGGGCTTGGAGAGATGTGGGCACAGCCTGGGGCCATGGCAAATCGAAGCAGAGGGAGTTAGTTTCAGGGCACCTGGCAGGGCAGCCCCTGCTCATCCCTGTGGCAAGTGGAAGCATGCAGGGTTTGGCCCTGAGTGGCAGGCAGGTCTGCCTCAGCTGCCTGTGCTGTGAGGAGCTTCTCTGATTACCTGTGACCCCCACAGATGTAAAATGGAGAGTGAAATCTGTTCTGTACATCTATAAACTCACTATCTGTAATATATTTGTGTTCCTATACGTTTGTGTTCCTGTTCTTATATTGTTTATATTGATATCCGCACATTCATGCTTATTCACACTGTTTATAATTACAGTGATAGCCACATATATTGATATCCTGACCTTACAAAGTTATATTTGATTTTCTCTCTCGATCTTTGTGGGCATGTGTGCTTGTGTGAGTGTGGATGTGTCAGTGCCAAGGGACCATCTTGTGTTTAGTTCTCACCTTCCACCCTGTTTGAGACAAGGTGTCTTATTTTTCAGCACTGCGTATGTCAGGTGAGCCAGTACGCAAGCTTCTAAAAATTCTGTCTACCTCCCACCTCTAACTGGGAACACAGGAATTAGTCACACCACAACCTCTGGTTTCAATTGGGTGCTACGGATCTGTATACAAGGCCTCACGCTGGGTGGCAAGCCTCTAACCACTGAACTAGTCTTCCTAGTCCCCAGGTCATAATTTTTAAAATTCCTTAGACAAATGTAAGAAGTCCATTTTTAAATTCGTGGAAGGTACCATAATTCTCAAAATGTAAAAATGGGTTTGGACAGAGCCATTGAAAGTTTGAAAGCACACAAGGTCCAGTCGCAGCTCACAGCATTTCCTTCAACCTTGTCAGAGACTGTAAAGGCTTGGTTTTCTCTGCAGTTCTATTTTACACAGACCACGGGTCACCATGGTCTCTTGCACACGGCTTTCGTTTAGAATCTGCCTTTCCTAAGCAATGTATCTGAAGGATCTCGAATCCCAAATCTTGATCCCAAATCACATCAGGGGTATCAAGTTCTGCTTTACTCTAAGCTACTGCTGACTTGTCTTTTGTGAGCCATAATAGGCTTTGGCCAATTTGCAACTTGTAGGGTTCTGCCTTTCATTGTCCATGACCATGAGAGCTGAAGGTATACTCATAGCACAGGGCTACCATGTATAACAGAACAGGTTGTGTATTATCATAGCCCCAGACCAGAACTAAGATGGGTGTACTATTTAAGCATCTGCAGCTTCCAACACTGTTTAATGAGGTAGGTAGTTTCAGGGAAGGGTAAGTATTGAGAACTGACCAGCCTTTTCCCATCCAGGTCTTCTTCACACCCAAGTCTCTCTGGGCATATCCATATGATCTGCATCTGTCTGAGGTGAAGAAAAGATGAACAAGAGGCCTTGAGGTTGAAGCAGAGGCAGCCAAGAGGCTTCCTCACCACCTGGAATGGGGAAGGCTTTGGGAGGGCATGCCCGACAACCTTCCTAGCCTAAGGGCTATCATTCGGCTTTATATGTTTGACTCAATGTGAGGAAAGAAAGATTTATAGGTGTCCTTTCAACACCCATCTGCCAACTATTTATTGAACACCTACTCTCTCCTGAACTCTTCAGTGAATTCAGAAACTGGGACTGCAAACAATTCTCCCTTCTCTGTCCTGTCCTAAATGCTCATCTTTTAGCCATCTCTAGGTCCTGCACCAGTCATCAGTCTAGATATGCATTTGGATGTGTCAGCATAAGGACCCCTACGGAGCCGACGATGTCACCACTTGCAGGAAATGGAGACTCAGAGGCAGCTTGCTTCCTGCAGATGTGCACTGTCACAGTGAAACCCTGGTGAGTTCATGTTCAAAACCCCTTTAAAGATGTCAAACCCAGCCAACCAATCAGCCCCAAATACATGAACTCGTCATACAGACAGAGAACATGACTGGAGAAAGGACACTTTCAAGACACTTTTTTAAAGCCAATCACTTGCTAACAGTTAGTAAGTGATTAAAACATGATGTCCTTGATACATATTCTACAGGATTTCAGCATCATGTATGAATTTGAAAATATGTCCTAGGAAAACTGCAAACACTACTGTAGGGATAATAAGATGTGAGGTGAGGAGAGAGATGGCTCAGAGGTTAAGAACACTTGCTGATCTTCCAGGGGATGAACGATAGGTTTCCAGTACCCACAGGATAGTTCACAAGACTCTGTAACTCCAGTTCCGGGGGGGATCTGGCACCCTCTTCTGGCTATCTTGGGCACTGCAGGTGTGTGGTGCATATACATAAATGCAGACAAGACATCCATGCCCATCAAATAAAAATGTATAAAGTCTTAAAATACAATGGGTCTTCATTTGTTACATTCCAGAACTTGTTAAGTTGCAGGCCATCCAAGATTTTAGTGAGACCCCTGTTTCGAAAAAATTAAGTTAGTAGGTGATTTTTTTTTTCCTATTTGGTTATCACTAACTCCAAGGTCTAACTATGAACAGCGATGATCTATTTCTATAAAAGAGCACTACCATATTTATCAAGGAAGGTGAAAGATATGGATGTTGGCTCAGTGCTGTTGCATCTTGATGTGACCTCTGCAAACTGTCTGGCCCCAGCCCAGATGTTCACATGCAGAGCATCTGGGGTGAGTGCTTGCAAATACACCAGCTCTAAGAACTGAAGTGAGGATCTAGGCATCAGGTACAGTTCATAGAACCCTGTGAGGCGATGGGCTACTAAACCCATTTACACACCTTCACAGGGATCCACTATTGGCTTTACTTGGGTTGTCACAGCTCACTCCTATTCTGCATATACTACTAATATATTCTAAATTTGAAGAGTGAGAAATATGTCCCTTTGTCTTTAACCTGAATCTCTTTTTAAAAGATTTCTTTATTTATTTTATGTATGTGAGTACACACTGTTGCTCTCTTCAGACACACCAGAAGAGGGCATCAGACCCCATTACAGATGGTTGTGAGCTACCATGTGGTTGCTGGAAATTGAACTTGGGACCTCTGGAAGAGCAGTCAGTGCTCTTAACCACTGAGCCATCTCTCCAGTCCTTTTAAACTAGAATCCTAATCTTCTCTCAGCTGAGAATAACTCCTCTGGAGTCAGCAAGACTTTACCTCTTTGAGCAGTATGAATTTGTAATGTCCCCATAACTCAATACAGTCAATATTAGAGTGGGATAGATAAATATTATATACTTCCTTTTTAGGGCTAACACATAAGATATTAGCCACTTGAATCAAATTATGTTTTAACTATGTTCTTATTAATTTTTATGTGAGGGTTTTGTTTGCATGTACATTTGCACACCATGTAAATGTCTGATGTATATAGAGGCCTGAAGAGAGTATCAGGTTCCCTGGAACACGAGGGAGTCACCATGTGGGTGCTAAGAACAAAGCCTGGTTCTTATAAACATAAGAGCAGCAAGTGTTCTTTTACCACTGGGCCATCCCTCCAGCCCCATCAATCAAAATTTTTGATCACTGCCTGGGGGTGAATGCTTTTGAAGAGCTGCTTGGGGTGGAGAGATAGGTCCTGGAGGCTCTTTCACAACCAGCGGTTATGAGGTGGAGGATGTTCATCCAGTGCTAGGAAACTTGAGCTTCTCGCTAGACAGGTGAAAACGAGAAGGTTTTTCAAAGGAGGAATGAGGCGATAGAAGATTGTCTCCAAAAATGTAAATTGGCCATGCATGCTATCATGTCAGCACTTAGTGGCTATGGTAGGAAGACGGACAGATTGAGGGTAGCCTGGATTGCATAGTGGAACCCTGTTTCAAAGATAGAAAGAAAGAGTGAATGAAAGGAAGGGTATTCCAATCTCAGAGAGAAAAAATGGGAGCCATGTATTTGAAGGGGTGTGTGTACCCCTATTCATGTGAGCAATGGTAAAAGCAGCCTCCTTTGGAACTCAAACAACCGAAACCTTGGATTCACAGTGAATTTCAGTCAGATTGCTAGCACCTCTGTTCTAAGATGTAGGTCCCTTGTGTAGAATTTCTGTCCTTCCCGTCTTCTAATAAGGTTTGTGTGCACTCTTGACAAAGTACCATAACATCTCAGAGCAGACTGCTGGTCAGGGTGGGTCACATGATTTTTCCATGTGCCCGTATGAATTGCTAACTGCTTGGGAATTCATGGGGATGAAAGATGCTTTATGTATTGTCCTCTCAGATAAAAGATGCATAGCTTATAACATGTGGGTTACTATTTTATCTACCCTTACAATGCTGGGATCACATTCTTTCCCAGTGATGGAATGGTGGAGTCCCTTTTCATCTGTGGGCAAGTGGTTTGTTAAAAGCTCTGGAGCTGAAGGGTCTGGCTGCACAGAAGTGGGCGTTGTATGCAGGAAGCAGTATGATCCTTTTGTTGCGAGCACAAAGGCTTTATTCTCCAGCTCACAAGCGCTGGTGAGATGTTAAGCATCTGTGCGTGAGGTAAAGATGCTGCCTTCTGTGTGAGCTCATGTCAGCTTGTGGCTTGTGATGACGTCATTAGGTAGATTCTATAAAAATGTCTTAGCCTATCACAACTGTAGCCTTGGTACAGTCTTCTCTTCCAGTGAGATCATTACCTTTGTCTGGCCTTCTTTTGTTCTCTGGCAAAAGCATGTTTCTAGTGTTTAAATACGTGGACAACTTAGTGTTTAAGAAAATACCAGCCTTTTCTTATGAGGACCTGTAGGATTTGATTTTTTTTTTTTTTTTTGGCTGTAACCTACATGTGGCCCTGTCAGAAACCTGGTTAAGGCTCCCCTCTCTTTCCTGGAAGAAAGGTTTCCGTTGTTCCTTTCTCCTCGCTGTATGTTGCTTTTGTGTCAGATGGGCTGTAGGAGGCCACAGGTTTGTGTGTAACTGTCAGGAGAAAAGTGTGAAAGCTGGAGAACTATTTTTGTTATTGTTTTGTTTTGTTCTGACCTGGTTTTCCACACATACACCCTTCCTTTTGTGCCACACACCACACAGCTTGGTTTTGAAAACTTGACTAGGAGAAGTAAGGAAATAACAGACAGGAAGACAGGTGTGCAAAAAGGGTAGGGTTGGGTGGGGTCACGTGCACTCAGATGGAGCACACAGCTCTTTAGCAACCTGGAATCTCAGTGTGTTTGTTATGTACAGCACAGTGGAGGAGTTAGCTAGTCTCCGTAGGCGTTCTCTGTAGGCAAGGGGTCTCAGGTTGGAAACCTCTGGGAGGAAGAAGCTACAGTTGCCAGGGTTTGCACACACTAGTCAGTCACTGGTCAACATCAGCACCTGGATTAGAAGGTTTTTCCATCATTCAGAGCCTGATCTGAGGAAGGCATTGCTACTCCCAAGGGCCTGAGACATTGGTCCCTTGACATGGCCATGCTCATGTCAACAGTGCACACTCCGGGCTTTCTCACTCCCATCCTTTTATGGAACCATTGTCAGTCCTGTGAGGTCTCAACTTTACAGGCATCACCGGAACAGTGGAAAGGTTGGGAATAAGGAGGGTGTGGGATCTTAGGGATCCCATTTGCTTCTATTCATTCCTGCCAAAGGGAAGGGCTTTTCCTTATACCTACAGCCAAGAAGCAAATTGAGAAAGATCTGACTATTGACTGATGCTCCCAGGGGCTGCTGTGTAGCTCTGCACAGAAAATCCATCATGAACTCCACAGACAACCCAGGGAAACCCCATTTTAAAAAAATGATATTTGGCTGCACAGTTGTGTTTATTTGGATATAAATTTGCTTTCTCAAATAGTTTGTCTGACATTTCTAAGAGTGTTATTTCTAATATATTAAAGGTATTTCTAGAAACTGTAGTTTCCCTGTTGCTATGGTTAAACTTGATTGTCAACATACCTGGATCTGGGATCAACTAAGAGGCTCTCCTCTGGGTAGATCTGTGAGGCTATTTACTGGAAGAATTAACTGAGGGGTTTTCATACACTCCCTCAGACTGGACAGCACTTTCCAGTGGTGGCCTAGATATAAAGAGATCTGAGACAGCCAAACACGAGGTGGAGTCAGGGTAGCTTCACAGAAGATGGGGAGAAAGGATTGTAGGAGCCAGAGGGGTCAAGGACACCCTGAGAACACTGCCCATACAATCAACTAAGCAGAACTCACAGGGGCTCACAGAGACTGAAGTGACAATCATGGACTCTGCATATGTGTTATGGTTGCCTAACTTGGTGTTCCTGTGGGGTCATCAAGTGTCTATATCTGCTGAGCTCTCTTGCTGGCCCAAGAAAGAATCTTCTTATCCATGATATTCAAACCACAAGAATGGGCTACTGTCTGGCGATGGTGGGACATACCTGCAATCCCAACAGATGAGAGGCAGAGCCAGAAGGATCACTATGTCTGAGCCCATTCTGACCTATGTCATGAGTACCTGGTCAGGCAGAGCTACGAAATGAGATCTCATCTCAAATAAAAACTGCAACCTCAACCAAAGAATTGACTTTCTTTCAAATATCTTCAAAATATATGAGGCATAACATGTTTTCATCCTTGAGTTTTAAAAATTTACCTAGTATATTTGTTTCCATTTTCTTATGTGTATCTGTGTGTGTGTGTTTGTATGTGGTATGTGTGTGTGTGTGTGTGTGTTCGTTCGTTCCACGAAATGCACCTGTGGTGTACAAAGCAGAGGTGTTTCTCGTTGCTTTGGAAACGTATCTGGCTGTTTGGAATGACACCTTGTCAGTACCAGGTCAACAGAGCCGCTTCCAACGTAGCTGCGTATCACTGAAGCTGTGACGAAGACATCTGTGTTTTACCACTTGGGAGGGATGCTTCATGTCACTGGAATCAATTCTAATTCCAGAAATAAATTGTTCACCCAAGAGACACACATGGCAATGTTTCTGCAAAAAGGAAGTTCTGACGAGAGAATTGTGGCTCGTGTTGTTTCCCCCAAGCAACTAGCTGTGCTCCTTTTCTGGAGAGTATCTGTGGACTATGAGAAACATGCACCTTTACACTTCAGTAATCTGAGGGGCGTGGCTTTAGCAAACAGACTCCCCAAACAGTAGAGCCAGGTGGGGTGTGTACACTCCATCTCTTCTTTTTTACAAATGAGAAATCGAAGACCCAGGGAGCTGCCATGTCTTATCTGTCTTAGCAGAAAAAAAAAAAAAAGACTTGACAGTTCCTTCTACTGTTTTCTATTACTGTAGTTGTAGGTTTATTTCATTTCATTTCATTTCATTTCATTTCATTTCATTTCATTTCATTTCATTTCATTTCATTTCATTTCATTTCATTTTTTTGAGACAGTCTTGTGCTGCCTAGGCTAGCTTTGAGCTCCTGATTCCTCTGCCTCTATCTCCCAAGTGCTGGGACTGCACATGTGATCCCACCTGGCCTGGCTCATGTAAGGCTTTCAAAAGCATGCTATCTTCCTGCCACCCATTTCAGAGATAAATAAAACATTAGGCTTGGCTGCAAATGCCTTTACCTGCTGAGCTCTTTTACCAGCCCAAGAAAGAATCTTCTTATCCATAACATTAAACCACAAGAATGGGCTCTACCTTTATAAAAGTTGAAACCATATTGATGGAGTGAAATTAGAAACTACTGCGTGGTGATGGTGGGTCATATGTGCAATCCTGCAAAAAAAAAATTGATCAGAAATAAAGCAGAGATACATTTAGGTCCAGTGAATTAACATCAAGGTCAACAATTATATACAAAGAGAAATGCTTATATGCACATTATAGATACATTTGGGTTCCACGTGTAGAGATTCAAGACTACTACAGAACAGGACATCCCTAACTGTTGTATTTGTATCTGTGTGGTGCCTGCAGCTCCCTGGCGATGGGGCACAATGAGCTATTCGAAACCTAAATGGGACTGAAATGGAACTGGGTACCCATGTCCTCCCTTAACTGTAACAGTGCCTCCCAGAGTCCTAATCATGGCTGAGAACAGTGAATACAGCAGGGCTCTTGTCTTCTGCTGAACTCTCTGCCTGCTCGCTGCTCTGACTTTGTAGCATTTATCAGGCAGCAATGACGGAATAAGAAAGGAACACAAAGACACAAACACAAAAACATTGTTGGTTTGTAAGCTGCTCTCCTGTGCCTGGGCAGCCTTGCAGAACAGGAAGCCAGGGTGACGGGAATGGTTTCAAGGAGAAAGAGATGGCTTGTGTCACTCATCCTTGAGGACTTGCAGATATCGCTGGGCACTTCATGTGAACATCTAGCTATTCCCTGCCAAGTCAGTTCTCTCTGGATCTGCATCTGAGCTGCCTCCCTCAGGACCTCTTCTGTTGTGGGAGCAGAGCCTTGCTGGACTATGTTGGAAGCCATACAAGCCCAGGGTATGTTTCTGTACCCACCAGCGTGTAGTCATGTACAGAGCATGGTCGAGCATGGGGGTATTTCTCAGTGCACTTGGCTATTAAGTGCTATGATTACCCTTGTCATCTTTCCTTTCCATTAACAGCTATGCACTGATAGCTTAAGATAAGAATTAGGATTAGCATAGATTATTTTAGTCATCAGTGATGTCCACATATTTCCAAGCATCACATAGGTATATGTTAAGTGACAAGTCCACAGCTCTGCAGGAAATATTGTTCTTTCTTAAGAATGAAGACTTGGTTGAATTTCCACAGCTAGGGTTACGTCATATATAGAGTCACAATTCATCCAAGTCACCTTGGGTAATGACATGCATCTCCATCTTATTCTGGGAGTTTGGGTTTACTCAGTACATTGCAGCTCACTCTAAGTAATTAGCTGGGGAGTTGATTGGATGTAGGGCTGTGAAGTAGGACGAGTTAGCTTCTGGGTTTTTAATTGCCTCACCTATTGTCCCACTGCCACTGTTTCCTCCTGAGGACCAACTTTTCCATCCTTTCCACCTCTTAACCACTATGCTCTTCTCACTTACTTGGCCTCAGCTGGTTAATAGGTATTAACCATTGTCAACTTGTCTGGCTTTGGAATCACCCAGAAGACATGCCCCTGGGAATGTATATGCTGATGTTTCCACAATGGCTTAGCTGAGGAGGGATGATCCATCCTGAATGTGGCTGGCAGCATCCCCTGAGCTGGGGTCCCAGACTGGATAACAGGAGGAACCAAGCTAAGTAACAGCATTCATCTCTTCTTGCCCTCTGGCTTCAGATGCAATATGACCAGTCAAATCATGCTCACAGGTTACCTTCCTCACCATGATGGATTGTATCCCTTTGAACCATGAGCCCAGATGAGTCATTCTTTCCATAACTTGTTTGTTGTTGTGGTTTTGTTACAGCAATGAGAAAAACTCAATGAACCAACTAAACACGAAAGTAAGCAAGGAAACAAGCAAGCAAGCAAGCAACCAACCAACCAAGCAACCAACAAAGCAAACAAGTAAGTAAGCAACCAACCAAACAACAAAGCAAGCAAGCAAGCAAGCAAGCAAGCAAGCAAGCAACCAACCAACCAACCAACCAACCAACCAACCAACCATGACTCTCAGGATTGGCCATTTTTACTATGATTTAACTTCTCACACATTGCTGGTTCCCTGTCATACGTTTGGTCTTATGCTTCATTGCATTTCCTGGTATTTACATTGTTAAAGTCCTTCTCTTTCTTTGCACCTTTGAGTATATCCTGCACCCTGACTTTTCAGAAACTTCAACTATGTAAATACCAGGACTGGACTCACTCTAAGACTTGTTTTCCCGTGTGGCTAACCTCAACCTCACTGATCTGTTTGTACTCTGATCCTCTTTGTTCTGCTCACAAGATCTTGATCTGAGAGTTAGAAGCAATGGATTTGAACCTAAACTTTGTAATCAGTTAACTTCCCAGTCAGCCACTTGCTCTATCTGAGCTCACACTCCATAGTTATAAAAACAGATAATAATGAGGTCCTCTTGGGGATGGATGGGGTAAAAAACATGTAAGAACTTGGCAGGTTGGCACTACGTGGTTTCTGCCACTTCTGATGCCAGTGGGTATGACTGGCACCAGCTGAGAGGAGGTTCTTAAGTGTAGTAGACACAGGCTTCTAAAGCAAGGAGAGGGACATGGGGATTTTCACAGCACCTTGGAAAAACACATGACCCTAGAATGGACATTCTGTGAAGTCAGAATCGATAGTTTATAATTGGTTAAGTCCGGTATGTGGGATAAATTATGTATAGAATGTTTTGTAAATCTCAAAGTTCTAAAGTTATTTTTAAACCAGTTTCTTCACATTTGAGGCAGTTGCAGATTGTTGATGCCTGGCTTGTATTTTCTGCAACATCTAATATAAAAACAACAGATGAAGGGCTCCCTCACTGATTCCCGCTTATGGCCTCACGTTGACTTTACAAACAGGCGAGAAGTAAAGAACATAGGGAAAACCAGACGCAGAACCTATGTTGAGGGGAAAGAAAACAACAAATGGAAAGGGTGATTAGAATTTCAGGTGAAGCAGCCTAAAAAAGAGGAGAGAATTCTGTCATGTGGGGAGGTAAAAATCTGTTGTAACCTTACTTAATTCGTGCACAAGATAGCCCAGGCATGTTTCTGTTTTGTGCGATTGTACACATTTTATAAGTGCACACCATTGGTGTTGTGTATGTAAAAATGAATGAATGAGTGAATAAATAAATAAATAAATTAGAGATTTTTAATAAACATGACCTTTTGTTTACAAGGAATATTTCAGAGATTTTGTTTGGTAAAGAAGTTGTTTATAGACGGTATCAGACAAGTGAGAAATGGAGGCACTTCTAAGTATTATTTGACATAAAGAGTTTTTGAACTTTTTTCTAACATGACATTGGTTTAAAGGATGCTTTTAAACATTTGTCTTTACATGAGAAAGCATTTGTGTGGTCTCTGAGCTAGATTGCTTTTTAAAAGATTTCGAGATTTGAGCATCGAAATTGCCTGAGTTCCAAATGTCTTTCCTGGTTAGATGTGATAGACACCCTTTGCTCGACTGCACTGCTCAATAAATCAGTATCCTTACATTTGCTGAAAATTTCATAGTTTCATTTTTCTTGCTATGTGGATAATATTTTACTGTATAAACACATCACATTTCCACTATCCATTCATCGGTTGATGGACATCTCCATTGTTTAGAACAGAGCAACAGTGAGCATGTATCTGCATCTGTGGTCAGATGCGAAGTCTTTTGAGTAACCACTCAATAGTGATATAGCTGGAATTTGAGGTAGGTCTATTCTCAGCTTCCTGAGGAACCACCACACGGATTTCCATACTGTCTGTATAAGCTGGCACTCTTACCAGCAATGGATAAGTGTTCCCTTTTCTCAGCATCCTTGGCAGCATGTACTGTCACTTGTTTTATTGATCTTGACTGTCCTACCCAGGATAAGATGAAATCTTGAGTAGTTTTACTTTGCATTTCTCTCATGGCCAAGGAGATGTTGAATGCTTTTAAAAGCATTTCTCAACCATTTGTGCTTTATTTTTTGAGAACAATTTAGTTTTATACCTCATTTTAAAAAATGGATTAATTTCTTGATATTCCATATTTTAGTTCTCTATATAGTCTAGATACTAACCATATATCAGATGTATAATTGACAAAGATATTTTCCATTCCATTTGTTTTGCTTTGGGTTTTCCATTAATTTATTCATTTATTCACTTTGCATCTCGATCAAACCCCTCCTCCAGTCCCCCCTCAAGCAGCTCCTCCCCCATCCCCCATTCCCCCATCCCCTTCTGCTCTGCTGCTTTGCTCAAAGGATGATGTCCCCTGCTATACAGAAGCTTTCCAGCTTCATGGGGTGTGACTTGTTATTAGTTCTAGTGCCTATGCTATAGGTATTCTGATCAGAAAGTCCCTACCTGTGCAGACCCTTCTATTGGATTCAGGTAATCTGATCTTATGTTGGGGTCCTTGATCCATTTGGAGTTAGTTATGTGAAGCTATTCTTCTACATTCAGCCATCTGGTTTTAACCAGATGAAGATATTGACTCTTCTTCAGTATGTATTTTTAGCCTCTTTGTCCAAAGTTAGGTGTCTATAAGTGTGTGGAATTATGTCTGGATCTTCGATTTTGTTTCATTGGTCAACATGTTTATTCTTATATAAATGCCATGCCATTTTTATTACTATAGATTTGTAATACAACTTGAAATCTGGGATGGTGATACTTCAGGTAAATGGATAAAGCTAGAAATGATCACTCTGAGTGAGGTAATCACATCCAAAGTCACAAATGTTGTGTAATTTCTTTTATGCTTTAGATGCGTGCATTGCGGTATGAATAACCACACAGTTTAGGTAATTTGTAATGGGACTTGGGTATTAGGGGATGGGAATCTTACAAAGAAGGATAAATAGAGGATAGTGTTTTGAAGAGATAAAGGGGAAAACTAAAATAAGAGAATTACAAAGGAGTATTGGAGGGCTGGGTAAGGAAGGGAATATGGAGACAGATAACTGACATTAATAACCCTTTGGAAAGCCATATGGAAAACTAGCATTGTAAAGCCTTCCTAAAATACACACATATGAAAAGGACTTAAGCAGAGTCGCTGTATAATAGAGGCATCAATTCATCAACCAGATATCTTCTGCCACCAAGCAAAAACTCCAGCGCCAGGACTGGGTTACATCTTTTGGAATTGTTAATTAGAGGGGCCCCATAGATCCCCCCAACTCCAAACATTACCAGATATTTCCAAGACTATTGATTACTCTCTATAACCTAATGGTGAAGCCCTATGGCTGAAGACACAACACGTCACTCAACATGGAGAAATCAAGCTAGTGTCTATCTAGAAGCTTTACCCCTAATGACTAATGTTCATGGTGCCAGAAGGTACTTTGTATGCTTCCAGGGAATAAAAGCAATCATTAATATAACTCAGTTACAAATGCTACAACCCACAACAGAGATCTGCCTGCAAAATATAATGGTGCAACAGGGACACAGATGTCATGGGAGTAACCAATGACTTTTTAAAGAAATGAATTTAAGGTCTAGTCCATGAGATGGAACCCACACCTGACACTGCTCAAGTAGCCAAGAACATGAGACAAGGTAGGTTGTAGGGCCTAGAGGAATACCTAGTACTATTGTCTGCTAAAGAAACAGCAGTAAAGTGACTCCTGTTGACATATTACTATATCCATAGATCAGAGCATAACTCAGTCCTCATCAGAGCAGCTTTGTACAGTATATAGTAATTAGAAAAGAGATCTCTAAATAAAAACAATGTACAGAAAGTAAAAGACCAAAGTACTCAGACTTAAATGAGATCTCTTTAACCAACTCATCCCCTTGAAACTCAGAGATTTAGGCAGAAGGATTCTAAGAGCCAGGGGTGGAGAATGACCCCAAGGAACCAGTGTCTTCCAGACACAGCAGGACTGATGCACATATGAACTCACAGGGATTGGGACAGCTTCCATGAGACATGCACAGGTCCAAACCTGACAAAATCCTAGCATGAGGAAGGGAAGGCAAGGCAGTCCCCTACTGGCAGCCGCCTGTGTCACAGCTCCTCGGTTCTGCTGCTGTCCTGTGAATGAGCCATGAACAGCACTGGGCAAATACATCCAAGTTCCAGTGGAGCCGTATGGGAATGGGCAGCAGGGTACCTGGCCTGTGTTCTACACTTCCTCACATCCATTCTGTTGACTGTTTCTACAACCGTGCTAAAAATGTTCACACCCTTTCCTCCACAGAGAGGATGCAGTTCAGGAGAGACCAAAGATGTTAACTGTCACTAAGCTTCAACATACTGATTCAGACTTACCGCTGGTGCTTGAAAACGCTGCTCTGGAGGGTGTAGATGGTTGCTTTTCTGATCCCACAGGCTTCACACAAGGCAACTGGCCAATGTGGGGAATGGAAGGAGGCCATGTGACCTTCTCCTTGGATGAGTCTCAAAGTCTCTCTGCATAATGACTCAAACCTCGACTACATACAGATAGATGGTCCATAACAGAAGCAGACCAGAGTCAACATGCAAGAAAGCTGGAGTCAGATGGTGGGATCAGAGGCATGTAAGGGCCAACCAGCTGATGACCGACCGATTCGCAGACTTTTCCTATGCTGTGAATGTAGCGCTTCTCTGCTTGTTGGAACATACAGCAGCTGGTAAAAGGGCAGCTAAAGACTATTTTGGAGGACTAGAGAGTTAGGAGGAACAATGTGTGTGTGTGTGTGTGTGTGTGTGTGTGTGTGTGTGTATGTATGTGTGTGTTTGTGTGGTGTTGAGGAAATACCACAGGCACAATCCTCAATCCTTTCCCATACCTCTACAGTATCCTCCCTCACCCTCCCTCACCCTCCCTCAGCCTCTCTCACCCTCCCTCACCTTCCCTCACCCTCCTTCACAGCTTCCAGTATCCAGGCAACCACACTATTTGCGGGGTACTGAAGACATCCCCCAGCCTTGGACAAGATTGTGTCTCTTGGCTTCCTGTCCCCCTCCCCCTTTTTAATTCTCTTTTTAAAAATTTCAAATAAAACAGTTAGTTTCCAAGAGGTAGTAGAATGTGTTTAAACAGATTTGATATGAGTGTGAAAAGACCCTATGTCTCTCCATACAGCCCAAATATATTGGTAATTTCTAATACTCAGGAAGTATAAGCACGGCTGAGAGGTTGCTCAGCATTCAAGTGCTTTCTGTGCAAGTGTGACATCCAGAATCTGGATCCTCCAAAACCCAGGTTATTCCATCGTAGAAAGGCAGAGACAAGTTGCCAGAGCAAACTGGCTGTAAGAGTAACCAAGTGAGGAAGAGACTCTGCTTCAGAGAAGAAGATGAAAGGACAGGGAAGATGACTCCTGACTTCCAGTCTCTGGCCTCTCTGTGCACATGCATACACACACATGAATATATAAAAATAAGGAAACAATGTAAAAAATTGTAAGTAGATCATTTTAAACAGCAAGGATTCGGTGGCCCATCTTAACAACACCAAATAAGTCATTACCCAGTGAGTATAGCCACCTGCGACCAACATTAGTTACAAAAGCTTCCAAATAAAATCCATGGGGCTGTTATAATTCACAAGTCTCCCAAATGGGTACTCTACAGTCACCTAGACTTTGATGATAAACACTTTCATTTACTTCCTTTCCTGGTGCTAAAGATGGAAGGCAAACACAGCCTCATTCTAGGTCCATGATCTACCACAAAGTTGCTCTGTCATTCCAAGCCCCCTTCTTTCATGTTAAAACAAGTATACATGGCTGCCATGGGCCAAGCCACTGTCCTAGCTATTTCAAGCTACCGTCACAAGTATTATAAACAAGTAGGAGATCCTCAAGTTTCCAGAGACCTGAACTCCCGGTTCAGGTTTCCAGCATGACCGTTTCTACTGAAGGCTTCTTCCTGGCTTACAGCCCTCTGCTTGCCCCTCAGATTGTCTCCTAGAATGATCTCTCTCAAAAATTTTCTTGTATTATTTGTGTGTGTGTGTGCGCATGCGCGTGCATGCGAGCATGCACGTGTGGTTGATTTTATTTTTTGTGTGTATAGTACATTTATGCATCTGTGTGTATTTTTTTGTGTATATAGTATATTCAGAGTATGTGCAGGTACACGAGTCTATTTTCATGGAAGCCATTCATGCTTATTTTTCTTGACTCAGGGTCTCTCACTGAACCTGAGTCTAGCCTCCACAATGCCTCTGTTTCTTACCTGCAGCATTAGCATTTCAGGTACACACGTCAGTGTTTATTCGGGTGCTGGGATTTAAGTTCAAGTCTTCATGTTTGCTTGAAAGACTTTCTTATCTGCTCACAGAGCCTTTTCTCCAGTCCCTTGGGTCTCTCCTTTTAAGGACTTCAGTTCCATCCAGAAGCATCAAAGCTCCACTTTCAGATATCACCACACT
The DNA here is from genome assembly GCF_004785775.1 of Grammomys surdaster. Classification (NCBI taxonomy): domain Eukaryota; kingdom Metazoa; phylum Chordata; class Mammalia; order Rodentia; family Muridae; genus Grammomys; species Grammomys surdaster. The sequence continues at coordinate 2,184,561 of NW_021604595.1, forward strand.
GGGGGAGAAGGCCGTCAGCAGATGAATGTACACAGACACTCAGTTCATGGCATCTATCTCCAAGTTCTGAAATGGCACTGTGATCCTGGGGATTTCAGGCTCTGATCTCTCTCCGTGGATTGGTTGCTCTGTGAGTCCCCTTGTTCCTGGTGTCCTGGCCTTTCTGCTGTCACTCTGGTGATGCTGACTTCAGTTCTGTCTTTTTCATTTTGAGATGGAGTCTTGCTATGTAGCCCAGACCGGCTGAACCTTCTCTGCAATTCTTCAGCCTCCCAAGTCCTGGATTATAGGTGTGCCCCACCATGCCCGCTCTTCTGATTCCCCCCTTTATTAAGGATAACTATACTAATAGTGTTTTGAATGGCAGGATTTTCCGAGGACTGAAGTAATCGTGGATAATTAAAAATATAATACTATGGAGAAATCAATTTCAATTTAATGTCTCAAACATTCACCTGCCGTTTCTGAAAATTAGATACTTGTTTTTCCTCTTCTTAAGGACCCTCCCTTGGCACGAGGCTCTTATGCCTCGCTCATCCTTATATATTTAATTCTTTCTTTCTTTCTTTCTTTCTTTCTTTCTTTCTTTCTTTCTTTCTTTCTTTCTTTCTTTTATCCTCAAACTGCTCACTTCTTTGCTCATCCTTCTATGCAGCATAATTAAACCCTTTGTTTCTAAAATCCTCTACATGTGGAGAAGTTCCTTTCTGTTCTTCCATGCACACAGGAGTACTGAAGTCTTTTCTTCAAATACAGAACTTTCTCCTGTGATGCTGCCCTGGTTTGGTCCTTTTCACTCACAGAGCACAGAGTACACTCCTTTACTGTTTACCCCCTTTGTCTTTACTTATGCAATTTTTGGTAGCAAATCCCAGAAACTTCAGGTTAAAATGAGTCACAGTCTGGGGAGTCAGGTAAGTGTTGGGGTGGGGATGGGGTTGGGAGTTAGGGACTTTCCAGATGCCAAAGCGAAAACTGCTAAATTTATTTCTCCCTGTATCAGGTACTTTTCTGTTGCTGTAATAAAACACAGTAACTAAAAGCAACTGAAGGAAGAAAGACATTACTTTGTTTCCAGAGGGATTACTTAGTACCACAGTATCTAATCCAAGAAATAGTTGAAGACGGTAATAGAAACTTTGCAGTTAAATGGAGACTTTTGGCTCATAAGAAAGACAACTCCAGTATAACCAGGATCTTATTATTATCTACACGTAGAATCTGTATTGTTATGGTTACATTTTGGAACCTTTCATTTGGATGTGACATTCATTAAGTGGTTAGTGGGTACATTTATTTAGCAACATGACTTTGTTTTCCATGTTGAAATTCTCCATCTTAACAGAGTACATGGAGTGAAAAAAAAAGAACTTCCCAGTAGAATACGAGCCGTGAGCAGACTGCAAAACCATGAAGGAGAGACGACAGGAGTGCCAGAGCCTGAACTCAGCCAACTGTGAAAATAAACTGTGAGTATAAGAAGTCTATCTTCTGCTCTCTGAAAATGATTTGAATTCAAAGACTGTTAAAATTAATTGGAAACTCTAAGACCAGGTAGAAGAACATGCTAAGAATCCGAGCCTGCTAGAAGAATCCACACTGGGTGGGAGAGGCCTCCAGTAGGAGCTGGTGGTGGCAGATGGCTTGCTGCTCGATGTCCCATAGAGGCCAGCATGCCGGCTGTTGTCACAGTATAAGGGAGAGGACTGTAAGTCCCCATAGAAAAACATAGCCAATTGCAAGAGCACAAATAGCCTGCCATGAACAGTGGAAAACCACCAGCTCCATGGTAGTTTCTCTCTCTTGGTTATTTTATTAATAATTCATGAGTATTTATTTATGCTTGTCATGGGCCCTGCAAATCAAGATTCAGCAAGGAATAAACTACAGGAGAGAAGAAGGCTGAAAGAAAATAGTAAAGTGACCTAGTCTAGATGAAAGGAAACAGAGAAGGAATGAAACAGGCCAGTAGGATAGATGTGCTACTATATGGATGATTAATAGGTAGATAGATAGATGATAGATAGATGATAGATAGATGATAGATAGATGATAGATGATAGATAGATGATAGATGATAGATAGATAGATAGATGATAGATAGATGTGTGTGTGTGTGTACCCCTATGTGTTGGTAGGTGGGTAGATAGATACATACACACATACACACATAGATACATAGATGATACATAGATACATAAAGAAGTGGATGTTTCCTGGGGCAGACAGCAAAGGAACATGTTCCATTTAATAGTCCTGGAAGGTGAGAGAGGGCCAACCACACAAGGCAGTGGAGTCTAGTGGAAACAAACAAACAAACAAACAAACAAAAAACAAAGTTAAGGGAGAATAGCGACAATGATCGTAAAATCGAGGTGGGGAGGGCTGCATGCATGGAGGAGGTGGGGAGACAGAGATGGGATGTCAGGGGACACAGATGGCAGGTGTACCGCGGTCTTTTGGCAGAAGACGCTTTTATTATAACAACAAGAAATTATTGGAGGATGGGGGAGGGTAATAGGGGAGAGAGAGAGAAAGAGGGAGCCAAGCAAGCACACTAATCCTTTCACCTCCTTTTGGGGCTCACACAGGCACCCCAACAGAGGCAGAGCCAGAGATTACCATGTCCAATTTACGCTTCCTGCATGCTTAAAGTTTGTGATAGTTAATTTTGATTGCCCACTTAATTGGATCAAGAAACACCTCCAGCATTAATGAGGCGGCCCTTTGGGTATGCCTGCGAGGGCTTTCCCAGAGAGGATTAGCTGAGTGGGAAACTCATCCTGAGTGTAGCTGGCACTGTCCTGTAGGCCGGGAAATTGAACAGGAAGGGAAATAGGAGGACAGCAGAGAAATGTGATTCTCCACTCTTTCCATTCGATCCATCAAACTGTGAGGAAGCAACTTGTGTTTCCACCGCCACGGCTCTGCTGCCGCTTGCCCTTCCTACTATAACCTGCAGAGTGCGGGCAAACTCTTCCTCCTTTTAAGTAGCTTCTTGCCAGGTGTTTGGGGGCAGCAATGAGAAAAGTTATCAGTGGGAGGTTAAACAGAAAATTAGTTGAAACTAGCGGAACTAAAATAAAGTTAGTATTGGATATGTATGGTGCTTTAAGATCATAACACGCAATTTATATTTTAATTTATAAATAGTCCGTTAAATGTGTAAAACCAAGTGATCATTTATAAACGTCAGCAATTTTTGGGGTCCACGGAGTACACTTTCTCACAAGTGGGGATGAGGAGTTAAGTTAAATCAGACCCATTTTCTCTGGCAATATGGCTGGAAGAGATTATTAGCACATGGTTTGTGGGCCTTGATGGAGATGTCCTTCTGTAGGACTCTGGCAACTCTGCACATGATCTGCCCATGCGCAGCTGGCATATTGCTGGCAAGTGTGGCTCTCAAAGCTTCTGAACGCAACACCTGCCATTTGTTACTTTCCTTGCTGAGAAACAAGCAGTATAAATTTTGTCTTGTGGATTTAGGAGGTCCTGAGCCAAGCTACACTGTTGCAGACCACTATAACACTCTCACCGTAAAAAAGGAGAATTCACCAGCTGATCACAGCGGAGAACAGAACAGAACCTGGATCCCACACACTCCTTTTAGTGATGTTTGTAAACAAATGTCATGTCTGGTGCTAAGAAGGCAAATCAGGAAAAAAACAAAAGATAATGCAGCAGGCGGGGAAAACTGAAGAGTGGGGGAGGTGGGGGGGATTTAGAAAAAATGTTGTTAAAGTTAGAGGGTGAATTAAAAGAAGACAAAGGAATAAAGAGGAAGTAATAAAGGGACACTATACAATACAGAACAGTGGGCAATGTGACCTATTAACTCTTTTGGATCTAGTAAGGCCATTTTAGGACTCAGAGAATTGTTTATATGGCAACATCTTAACCAGATTGATTAGTTAAATTTTTAATTTTTTTTTGTTTTTGTTTGTTTGTTTTTTGAGACAGGGTCTCTCTCCGTGTAGCCTTGCCTTGGAACTCATTGTGTAGATCAGGCTGGCCTCTCAAACTCACAGAGTTCCTCCTGCCTCTGCTTCCCAGGGACTGGAATAAAGGGGCATGCCACCATGCCTGGTTGATAACTTTATTTTTATATACGTGTGTGTGCGTGTTTTGCATGTCCCAGAAGAAACTGTAGAGAAAAAAAAAGTTACATGGCACTATATTTGGGTTTTCTTAGTAAAAGGGCAGCCTATAGAACAGGAGACAATATATCTAAATCATATGTTTGGTAAGAGATTAATAGGCACAATCTATTAAAACTTCAGTACTCCAAAGCAGGCCAAAATCAGCAACTCAACTTAGAACATGATTAGATCAAAGAGATTAAGCCTTTAGTAACAAGCACATGGAAAGACATCCAAGACCAATAAATAACCATTAGAAGTACAGAGCAGAGCTAGGAGACATTTACACCCACTAGAATGTTGACTGAAATAAAAGAAGAAGAGGCAAAGAAGAAGATGGAAGCCAATGAGCAATGACAGCTCTGTGTAGTCACTGGGACTCTCAGTCTTTCTGGTGGAAGGTAAAATGGGTTCGCTGCTATGGAGAATGTTGCAGAAGTTTCTAAACAAAACAATCACACAGAGTCAGCAGGAGTCAGCAGTCCTGTTCTGGGCTCTATAATACATGGCTGTTCTTCATATATAGTATATGTGAAGTATATGTGAAGAATGGAGAGGATGCCATAGCAACATTTCCATGCCTGTATTCATCACAGGGTTCACATCAGCTAAGCCTAGGAAGCACCCAATGTTTCTGTGGATAAATGAAGGTGTAGCCTCGGCAGCCGATGGGAATCATGTCTGGAGTTTCAGCTTATGCTGCCACAGGGGTTTGTCTTGAGAATAAGCCAGTTGAGTCTATTCATAAAGGTAAGTTGTCAAAGTCATAGACAAAGGAGGAGTGCTTCCTAAGAGCCGGGCCAAGAGGAAATGGAGAGGGTAGTGGTGTAGGCAGTGGGTGTTGAGGACCAGTGTCACAAGATGAGATAAATCCCAGAAGCCCACTGGAAAACAGTGTGAAGATATTTTGCCCTGTGGAATTGTCCATTGGACTTTCAAGACAAGAACGTGGTATATTTTGTTTTAAGATACACATTTCCAAGAATCGGGGTATGCTCCAGATTTAGCCTGAGGGCAGCGGCAGTTGCCTATTCCAGGGGAGAACCTAACATTTCTGAGGAAGAGAAGAAATTGAGAGATGGTGCCTGCTGTCACCAGGACTGTGAGACCAGCGACTGCTTTGTGAATTCTTCTGTTAGTCGAGAAGGAGAGACAAGGAATTTGATGAATAGGTTACATTCGCAGTTTGGGAAAAGCACTGAGGACACATTGGGTCTGGGGACAGGAGACAACACCCCACAGCTGAAAGTGAAGTTGATCAAGAGTAATTATGTGGTCTCTGTGTGAGGTTTGTTGAGTCCTATGAATTGAGCCTACATCTTTGAGAATGGAAAACAAAATCCTAATAATACAGCCAGTTAGTCTGACTTTCTCCCATGAAGTGCAGTTGATAGATTCCTACACATTGTGTCTAATAGAAATCTATTCCAGTTTTTTTGTTAATTGAAAGTGATTATTTTGATCTTTGTTCCACAAGGCATAAATTGATATCTATAATTCTATTTTTATCTTGGTAGAGATTTGTCTTATACTTTTGATTTACATGTTTTATTTGTTTAATTACATAAGATCCTTGGCTTGGCAACTAGGTCTCTCGTTTTTTTTTTAATTTTGTAATTTTATTTTATTATTTTGGTTAGTACTCAGGACTCAACCTAGGACCCTTGTGTGTTCTAGGCAAATGCTCTGCCACCAGGCCTCAGCCTCAGTCTGTGACCAGGTCTTTATGTATTCAGGAACAGTACTTTACAGTCATCGTGCTTTCTGGATCATACTTCCTGCAAACAGAACTTGAGCATAGTCATCAGAAACACTGAAAGCAATGGTCTCTTACTACTTAAGAGAGCCCTGTGAAAGGGGAAGACACTAATTTTAAAGTAGAATCAGGCTGTTCTGATGTTACAGGTCCTGGGCTTCATTCTTATGAGAACTTAAACACTCTGAAGGTGATTTATTTCTGACTCCTTTATCGTTACTTTCAGATGTCTGTAGAAGTGTTACTGACAGCAGTTGATGGAAATGTATATGCACATAATTAAAGGCACAGTCCTTATTTGCCCAGTGGCCACAAATGAACACTGACCCTACGAATCTGTCTCAGTTAGCTTTTTATTACTCTGATAAAGATCATGATCAAAAGTTGCTCGGGGAGGAAAGGTTCATTTCAGCTTACAGCTCTCAGACCGCATTCCATGACAGAGGGAAATCAGGGAAGGAACTCAAGGCAGGTACTAATGCAGAGGCTGTGGAGGATGCTGCTTATTGGCTTGCTCCCCAGGGCTTGCTCAGCCTGCTTCCTTATACTACCTAGGACAGTGGTTCTCAACCTTCCTAATTCTGTGACCCTTCCTCATGTTGCGATGACCCCCCCCAACCATAAAATTACTTCCATTGCGCCTTCATAACTGTAGTTTTGCTACTGTTATGAATTGTAAACATCTGTGGTTTCCAGTGGTTTTAAGTGAATCTGTAAAAGGGTAATTTGACCCCCAAGAAGAGCACAACCCATAGATTGAGAACCATTGACCTAGGACCATGTGCCCGGGCATAGTACTACCCATAGTGGGCTGAATACTCAGAAATCAATTATTAATCAAACCCCATAGATTTGCCTATGGCACAATCTAATGGGGATGTTTTCTCAGTTGAAGTTTCCACTTCCTAGATAACCCTGGCTTGTGTCACCTTAGTAAAAGTCTAACCAGGACATCCCCGGTCTCCTGCATCAGACACCTGCTCTATTTCTCCAGCCCTCCTTTTGTTTGTCATTAGGAGGTGAGCAGTCTCTAATTTACCCAGGCTGTCTGTGACTTGTTTTATAGTCCAGGCATTTCTTGAACTTGTGATCCTCCTGCCTCAGGTTCTTGGGTTAGCTGGCTTACTGTTAAATGTCTACCAGATTCATCTTTTTAACCTATAACTTCTGTGTGTTTTCTTTCAGCTGTTAGGTGGCATATGTTTCTGAAGGTTTACAGGAGAAAAATCTATCCCTCTGTAAAAAGCCCAGGAAGGACTATGTTTCTTCATTTCCCCCAGGAGCTGTTCTCCATAGGTCCTTGCTTATAACAAACTCTAACCATTTTTAAGGTACCCCCCACCCCAACCTCTCACTTTTACCCCTCACTTTTACCCTGCTTTTATCAAGAATGTACTACTTATGTTTGAGAAGGGTCCAGCCCTTGCCCCACTGAAGTTCCAGGGATTTCACACATTAAAAGGCTCTCTATTAGTTAGTGTGGTGGCACAGGCCTGTAACCCCGATATTCCTAGCATTTAAGAGATGACGGCATGAGGGTTGAGAGTTCAAGGCCAGTCAGTCTTTTCAACGGCAAGTCTAAGGGCAGCCCATTGCACCCTTAAGTATAATTCATTTTAAAAAAATTGGAGACCAGCAAGTTGGTCTACCAGGTGAAGGGGCTTGCTGTACAAACCTGGTGACCTGAGTTCGATCCCTGAAGCCCATATAAAGGCAGACGGAGGAACTGACTCCACAAAGTTGTCCTCTGACTTCCCTGCATACCTTTCCAAAATTAATTGTTTTTAAAAATTCTACATTTCATCTACTTTCATCAACCATTTAAAAGATTTTAAAAGTGCTTCTTCATATTCCTTGGAACTGTGTTTCTGAAAGTAGAACTTTTACTTCCAAGTTGTTTTGTGCCCATTACTAGCTTGCCCTGTAGGGTGACAGCCATAGTCATTCTAGTCATCAGCTCTAGGAGTAGCTGTTGCCTGCAGGCCCTTCCTCCCTTCTCAAGCAGCAGTCGGTCCAGACCAGGAAGACAGGAAACAACAACACAGCTCCTGGTGAAACCCACACAGGATGCTTTATGACGCCTGGAGTCAGGTGCCCCAAAGTTTCCACACTGGTAGCAGGGAGCAGGCTGCTTGATATACTCTTGAGGGCCCAGCATACTCTTCGGCTTTACCACATTGCCTCTGGAATCTGGGACACCATTTATTAAATATACCCTTTCATGAGACATATTGGAGAGAATTGGTAGAGGACACACTTGAAAAGAATCTGGTGAATGTCATGCTCTCCACAGTACATGGGATTCATTTTACAATTTACCTCGGAATCCAGTAGGTGTTTATTATAGCCAGACTGCTGGGCTTCTGCTCAGACCTTGGAATCCAAGGAAGCAGGAGGCCCTCATTCATCTGCACCTTAGCTACTCTCATAATGGAATATCAGGTGAAAGATGGCAGCCGAGGATGCTCTCTCACCTGGCAAAAGAATTCCCATCAAAGCCCAGAGCATCTCATCAACAAAGACTGACCCAGCATCTTCTATTTACATACAGAGCCGCATGTCATTGTAGCTGAAGATGTCCAGCACTTCTACTGCCCAGATACAATCAGATCTAGTGAGGAAATTTTACTGTGCATATGACACAAAACAAAACAAAAACAAAAACAAAAACAAAACTGTGTGCCAAGCAGGGAAGGATGAATGGGGACTGGGAGTTAAGAAACCCTACCCGCAGCAGCAACTGCCATGCTGTTCAAAGGGAAGAGAGGAAGACTTGTTTGACCTTTACTTGCTGATGGGTTGTTATACACAGACACTCTTTTTAAAGTGAGTGGAGGTGTTAGAAGTGACTTGTCTACAGCAGATTAGCTGTTCCTTAGTTAGTCATGCCGACAAATTTGTAGATCTTGCACTTCTGGTTCTGTGGTTATGGCTAATGTCTTGCCATATCAGGAGGAGAAGTTGTGACTTTGATATCGTGGATAGTGAGTTGTGGGGTATGTCTAAACCTTAGCTTCCATTAGTAATTTTCATTAATGCTAAGGATGTAAGGAATCTCAGGCAACAGGAATGGGAGAAGAGTCATGAGATCTTTAACAACAATGAAGAACAAAGAGAATTTTGTCTTCCTCCAAAAGTCCATTTGCTTATTGCTGTGTGTATCTTCTCTTTGAAAACTGGCACCATACTTTTAGAAGTCTGAGCACATTATAATTCACTCTGGACTGTCAATATAAAAAACTTGGCTTGAAGAGAAAGAAGCCATTTTTCTAATACTAGACACATTTAAGATGTATGGATCTGAACAGACTATTGTGAGCTGTCCAGATTCCTGAGATTTCACTGTTTTGGCTTCTTACTCTGGGGCATTCCTTGTAGGCATGCCACTGCAATCAAAATGCTTACGATATGATGCTAAAATGGTAAAAACAAAGCACAAAGATATGATCATGCCAAGACTATGAGACTTAATCATTGGGTAACGTCTCAAGCAAATGGCACTAACATGAAGTTGGTTTGGTGTATGAGGTGAGTGAAGCTGAGATTTATGCCTCTCCCTTAGAAATTCTTCAGCATCGCTCTTGGGACTACATTTGTCCTTCTTTTAAAGTTTTCACAACAATAATTTTAATAAATGTCTATTCACCTCTAGACATGGAACTGATGATAGACCAACAGAAAAAGAAAACAAAAACCAAACTGATTCCAAGTCTAGCTCAGGGAACTAGGAAGTTCACTGGTTATTTGTACACACAAGATTACACAAACCGGCTCAGAATTACTCACTATAGCCCGAACAATTCTCAGGAAGTATCATCTCCAAAAGGTTCATCCACCTGGTTGGCATTCTCATCAAAATTGTATTTCTGGTATTCCCTGCTCAACTTACAATAAGACTAACTTCTTCCTAGATACCATTGCTTTTGTAACCTTTGAGAAGGATCTTACAAATCTTGGTAAGTTTCATGAACTTCCTGGGCTTTATAGGTTTCCTTAGCTTTCTGCATCTTCTAAGCTTCCCATGTTCCTTAGGAGGGAGTGTTTCAAATCAAATATCTACAGAACAGGTGTTTACTTTTTTGTTAGCAAATGAGGAGGAGGCAGGAAGCACATCTATCATTGACTATGACCATTTCAAATAAGAGACACCATTTTTAACAACGGAAGATTCTGCTTAAAGAAGCAGCAGAAACAAGCAGTGTCGGTGATGAGCATGGTACTTCAGCATGAGGGAAGCTAATGTTGGCCCCTGTGATCACTAAGCAACACCTCCCTGGAAAGAGTGAGGCTGTCAAAATGCAGCTTCTAATTGACGCTGTCAGTTACATAATCAGTATGATTTCCTTCTACTTTGTTTTCTGTTCAAATAGGCATGCATCCCTTCCTGTTCTTTCAAGGTATAATCCATTCTGCTTCTAGTTGTAGACTGGAATTCAAGTTCAACCTGACTCTCAGTTTAAACTGACTAGTATTATAGTTTTTTGGAAGCTGTTATAGAATGTCCACAGCGCAAGCACACAATCTGCTTAGTCCAGTCAGATGCAGTGTGATTGTGTCCACACATCTTGGGTTTATTTGACAGCCACATTTGATACCAGTTTTCTTGGTGTGACAGCTAACAGTTCCTCCTCTCATTCTTGAGAGCATTGTGGCTTGGAAAATAAATGCTACTTTTTTCTTTATTATAACCCCTATTTGGAAGAGACATCTTTATCTCTCCAAATCTGTCTCTTTATCTCCATCTCTTTCTCATAAATACTCTGAATATGAACACAAATTCATATAGCCTTGTTTACTGCTCCCTTGCAAATATAAAGGGCATTTTCTTTAGTATGACTCTTACTCTAAGGTCTATCAGAAAGGATTTTCAATGACTGATACCACTATTGAGCCATTGGCTGATAATGCCTGGATCCCATCTTACCTTGGAGCTGTGTGGATTGGTACACTCATTTGTTATTGCAGATAACAGACTGATTTTTTTCACCCCTTTCAGATATGTTTCAATAAGTAAGCTTCCCTTGTTGTTTGTAAATGTTCTTGACCTGCATGTATGCATTAGCTACGGTTTAAATATTGTGACATGTCAAGAAGCAACTTAAAGGAGAAAGGAATTATTTGGATTTATAGTCTGAGAGGGAAAAGTAGAAAGAGGATTCAATCTAGAGAAGGTGTAGTGTGACTAGAGAAGGTACAGTGTATCTAGAGAAGGTACAGTCTGCCTAGGGAAGGTAGAGTCTGTCTAGAGAAGACATCTGTCTAGAGAAAATACAATCTGTCTAGAGAAGATTCAGTCTATCTAGAGAAGATACAGTCTGTCTAGAGAAAATACAGTCTGTTTAGAGGAGATACAGTCTATCTAGAGAAGGTAAGCTTGTCTAAAGAAGGTAGTGTCTGTCTAGAGAAGCTATAGCCTGTCTAGAGAAGATGTAGTCTATCTAGAGAAGATATAGTCTTTCTAGAGAAAATACAGTGTGTCTAGAGAAGAGACAATCTTCCTAGAGAAGATACAGTCTATCTAGAGAAGGTAAGCTTGTCTAGAGAAGGTAGAGTCTGTCTAGAGAATCTACAGCCTGTCTAGAGAAGATGCAGTCTATCTAGAGAAGATACAGTCTTTCTAGAGAAAATACAGTATGTTGGAGAAAATGCAGTCTGTCTAGAGAAGGTACAGTCTTCCCAGAAAATACAGTCTGTCTAGAGAACATACAGCCTGTCTAGAGAAGATAGTCTTTCTAGAGAAGACACAGTCTGTCTAGAGAAACATAGTTTTTCCAGAGAAGATACAGTCTGTCTAGAGAAGGTACTGTCTAGAGAAAGTCCTTTTTATCATGGTACGGAAGACATGGTGCTGGGAGTCAGAGGTTGAGATGCTTTGCCTTCTCTTTTCTCACAGGAACAGGAAACAGAGACCGGACAAGAACTGATGTGAGGTTACAAATCTCAAGGTGTGACGCTAGTGGCCCTCCTCCTCTATGAAGTCTCCACCTCTTTAAAGTTCTACAACTGCTCAGAATAGTGTCGTTATCAGGGGACTAATTGTTCCAGCATGTGACCTCCTGGGGGCAATTCACATTTAAAGAAAACAGTGTGGTACCGTCACATCAAATTCCTCATTATACTCCTTGGATTTAGATAGCCTTGGAAGAACTTGGACAATTCTATGGAAACTATATTCTTCTTTTTTTAAAGCTACTTTCTATCACCAAGACAAAGAAGAAAGTTCTAGAACAAAGTTTCTCAAACTTCAGCATGCCTATGAACACATGGAAAATGTGTTTAAATGCAGAATCCTATTCAGTGGATCTCAGTGGGAACCTAAAACTGAAGGCGTCACAGGCTCCCTAGAGAGGACAATTCTCCCAGCCCTAATCACATCAGGAAAAACAAGCCCTGGAGGGCTCTCAGCTTTGAGATATTAGCACCATTTAATAATCTCTATGTGTTTTAGCTCTCCTCAACTATCAATTATTTGGCCTCCCAATTTCCTTCCTACTCACACAAAAAAAAATCTCTTTAGCTTTGTTTCTGGTAGATCATTTCCCAGGGCTATTCAAAGCAGACATATGTTTGATGGCATGCCTGGAAGACACAGTGGAGATATTGTTAAATGAAATAAATGTTCCTATTTGTTTGGAATAAAAAGAGTATTGACTTTTTTAAAAGAATAAATTTGAAAGATTGCCATTATTATTTTTTTGGCTTGGTAGACAATAGTGTGTGGCATGAAACTGGTGGGTGGAGAGCTGATTTCAATTCAGCTCTGTCTTTTTCTCATTTTAAAAAGCATAGAAGTCAGTTCACTTCCGAATTCCTTTTCAGAACCATAGCTCTGCAAACACAATAAACGACATTTTATCTTGGTTTTCAAAACCATTGGAGGCTACGATTCAGGTAACAGGCACAACAGCTTAACTATTGCAAGAGATTCTTGGCTCCCTTTAGGTCTTCCAGCCTCAATGGCTGCAGTGAAACCCAGGTTTGTATACTTTGAATTATTCCCCTCCATTGCACAGTAGGTTTGTGTGTGTGTGTGTGTGTTTTATCAGCAGGATTGATATAAGATATAACAGAGCTGATTTAAAATATACTCCCAAGCTTTGGTATGCACCTAGAGCATAGTTTGCTTGGCTTTGCCCCCACAGTAATTCAGTGGGTCAGGGAAAGAATCTGAGACTCTGCATGAATGTATCCTCAAGTGTTCACTGTGTTCCTGGCCCAGGGATATGATGTGCCTTGAGTCCACTGAACAAGACTGTACATCTTGGGGGTAAGCTTCTATCTCTTCCTTTCTGATTGAGTTTTTCTGGCCCTCTGGAACTAGGTGAGGTAGCAAGGGATTAGGATGCTCTATCTAAACAGTCTGTCATGCAACCAGCCACACCTGTCTCGGGATCACTGAATACTGAATAGCAAGAACCCAGGAATGTGTGCCCTGCTAAGGCGTCTGCACTGAGGGGTGCCTGGAGCTTGCAAACATTGATGTTTGAGATTTTCTAAACATTTTTAATTAAAATAAAATATTTTAAAGTACTTTAAAATGGTAAGGATTTTTATTTATTGTTACTGTGTACGTGGGCATGCATTTGCCATGGTGTGCATGTTGAGGGCAGAAGTCAAAGTGCAGAAGTCCAATCTCTCCTTCCCCCATGTAGGTCCTGGGGACTGAATGGTCAGATGGCATAGTCTGGAATCAAGCACCCTTATCTGCTGAGACGTCTCTCCAGCCCTTATTTTTAAAATGCAAGCAAACAAAACCTCAAAAATACATAAAGATGAATGTGTAAGTTCCTTTCATTTCTCCTAAAGCCTGAAGAATATTACACATTCATGTATATTCTTGCAGGTTTGTTGTTATCTGAGCATATAATTTTGAACCCTGGTTCAGATCTTCTTCCCACTTCACATGATGGACTTGTTTTATTTTAATTAATTAACTAATTAATTAATTCACTTTGCATCCCAGTAGCACACCCCACCCCATTCCTCTTCTCCTAATCCCACCCTTACAAATCCCTTCTCCATTATGCCTTCCCCTTCACTCGGACAGACTGTGTCAGTACATCTAAGCACATCCTCTCCCACTGAGGCCCAACCAGGTAGTCCAACGGCAGGCAACAGAGTCAGAGACAGGCTCTGCTCCAATTGTTAGTGGACCCACCTGATGACCAAGCTGCACATCAGCTACAAATCTGTAGGGGGCCTAGGTCCAGCCCCTGTGTGCCCTATGGTTGGTGGTTCAGTCTCCATGAGCTCCCATAGACCCAGGTTAGTGGACTCTGTAGGTCTTCTTGTAGTGTCTTTGACCCCTCTAGTTCACTTGATTTTATTCCCCAGTCTTCCACTAGACTCTCCGAAGACTGCCTGATGTTTGGCTGTGGGTCTCTGCTTCTGTTTCCATCAGCTGCTGGATGAAGCCCCTGAGGAGACAGTTATGCTAAGCTCCTGTCTTAGTTAGAGTTTTACTGCCGTGAACAGACACCAATGACTCTTATAAAGGACAACATTTAATTGGGGCTGGCTTACAGGTTCAGAGGTTTAGCTCATTATCATCAAGGTAGGAGCATGGCAGCATCCAGGCAGGCATGGTGCAGGAGGAGCTGAGAGGTCTACATCTTCATCTGAAGGCTGCTAGTGGAAGACTGGCTGCCATGCAGCTAGGATGAAGGTCTTAAAGCCCACACTCACAGGGCCACACCTACTCCAACAAGGCCACACCTTCTAATAGTGCTACTCCCTGGGCCAAGCATATATGAACCATCATATTCCACTCCCTGGCCCCCATAGGCTTGTCCAAACATATGAATCTATGGGGACCATAGCTAAACATAGCAAAATGCAAAAATAAAATTAGTACAACTTCAAAAAGTCCACATAGTCTATAACAGCCTCAACAATGTTAAAAGTCCAAAGTTCAAAGTCTCTTCGGAGACTCATCCAATCACTTAACTGTAATCCCCAAAGCAAAACAGGAGTAGCTGGAGACCAGGGATGGAGGAGGTTCTGGGGAGTTTATGGGGTGACCTTAGCTGAGACTCCTACCACTGGGAGATATGGATACTGAAGTGACCACCTCCAGACTTCAAGTGGAGGGAAGGGGACATCTGCCCACGCACAAAACCTTCAACCCCAAATTTTCCCTGCTCTATAAGATGAGCAGAAATTGAGGGCACAATCAACCAATGACTGGCCCAATTTGAGACACAACCCGTGTAAGAGGCCTTGTTGTTTTAAAAATTTACCATGATCCTAAATGGTTTCACCATGAATCTGATGTGAGTATGAATATAGTTCAGCTATTTTGTGGGACCGTGAAAGGATGGCTTGGTTTCTGGTAGAGCACTGGCTAGAGATAGCCCGATACCCAACAGGTGTCCTTGTCTGTGAGGGACAGCATATATCTCACCATGCTCCCAGACGCCAGGCCCCTGACACTCAGCAAAGACCTCCATTGATCCGCGCCTTTCAGTCACATAGGGCAATGCCCCTACAGCCCCTCCACAGGTAGAGGCATGACTACAGGCCTAGCCTCAAGAGATTTCCATATTAATGAGATACCTGAAGGCCAGAGGGCGTAGCCAATTAAGTATTCCTTCCCAGACCCTCCTCCCTCCCTATTTAAGTCAAGCCCACCCTGACAAACGTGGTGGGGTAGTGCAGCCAGATTCATCCACTTTCCACCATGACAATAAACCCTTTAAAACCATGGACTTCCTCATGTTTTTGGGGCCCCTGCCGTGGGGAAATGTGGAGAAGGCCTTTAACTAATGAGCCACCACTGCCGCTTAATCTCCCACTGAGGACTTCTCTACATTCCACCCCAGAAGTCTGGCAACTCAACCAAGCTAGCCAACCCAGCCAAGCGAGTGCAGTAACCAAGAGGTTACTGATCCATGGGGTGCTGTCGGGGCCTTCTCTCCCCCTCATCGGATCTCAGTTCTACCATGGCTCTCGTGGCAGCCTCTGGGAGCCCCAGAACAGACACCAGGAGCCCTGCCCCTGTGGGAACTTCAGGCTGAGATCTCTCCTCGCCCAGGCGGAGCCCCAAGCGGCTTCTCAGCTTAGTGTCTGCCTAGCGCCACATGAAGGGAACTCAACCAAATTTCTGTGCTTCTGCTCCCCAGAGTCACATCCAGCAGCTCGGGGTGACAGATATGTGGCATCTACAACTCCACCCAACAGGACTGCCCACGTGTGAGCTATCAGCCCCATACTATTTCCCCTATAATTGAATACCAATTTCCAAGTTTTCATAATTTTAATGCCCAGAAGTCAACTCTATGTAGTAGAAGTTCTGTTTTCTTAGGCTTTGTTTGATAGTTGGCTATTTTGCCCCAAATGGTGAAGATGTTTAAAGAGTTCTCACTATTGTCAAGTGGCTTTGCAAGATGTCAACACTAGCAGATCCTTCCAGAGAAGGCAGGAGAAATTTCTGTCTTTTGCCTTCCAATGAGTCCTCTCTTTAAAGTCTTTGCGAAACCAATATATGAATCTTACATGCCATTATTATGTGATTTATATTATAGTCATTGATCCACTGTTTTTTTTAAAGCATATCATGTATCTATTTAAATGGTGTATGCCTTTTGAGAAAAACTAGAATTAAACAAAAGAAGAAAGAAATCCATAATCTAAAAATAAAAATTAGTCACTTATTAATAGAAAGGGGAAGGGAACAAGGGAGAGGGAGCAGGGAGGACAAAGGACTCTCTGGGTAGAGGGGAAACAGGTCTGGCCTATGGGCAAATGGCTTTTTGTAAAGGTAAAAGGGGCAAGCCCATGTTAGGATGGAGTGTTAATTTTAACTGGATATGTTAATTAGGTGAACCAAAGGGGGCTTTTGAGTGTTGGACATCAGTACTTTGATAGCAAGACCTTGCTAGTCGGCCTTAGGAGAAGGAAGTGGCCAAATAAGGGAATAGACCTTGGTGGCTAGCTTTAGGAATGCAATCTAATGGTTTTCAGCCAGGCAGAGGGACTGGGGAGAAGGACAAAGCCTGCCAGAGCCATGTGCCAAGCTTGCCATGCTTGGGCTGGTCAGAGTTCCTTCAGAACACTTACTAATAAATTTTGGTCACATATACTACAATATCTAATCCATCTAAACTAAAAAGTATCCAAAAAGGACTCTAAATAATCCTATGATGGTTTACCCATTTTCCACTTGCATAACTCTTTGTAATGGGAACACGGTATTCATCAGAAGGAAAAGTTTCTAGAAATGAAAACTTTCAGTTAGAGTCTATAGTATATACACATATTTTCTTCCTAATTAGAAATATGTAAAGCTATAAAAATGTAAATGTCTCAGGGATATGCTATTACACATTGCTATTTCAATGTTACACTATTTTGCATACCATTCTTTAAATTCATTTTTATATTTCCTATGTCCATATGTTAGCATTTCTATCAGTGTGTTCAGATATGTACAGTTTCTGTACTTTCTACCCATTATTTGATTTTATATGGGTGAGTTACTGTCTAACATTGATAGATATTAAAAATATTAGATTTTTTTGCATACTGTATCTTTCCACATGTATGATATTCTTTCTTTTAGGGGAAAAATAAAACCTTCTCAGCTCTGCAGAAAGGTGGACATGCTAGCTTTGTTCCATTCTTTTTAGGCCAATCCTCACTGACTGCTTGTCATGTGATAAGACCCTTGCTACTCACATGTACACTGTGGGTTGCCATCCATTTCAGGCTAGCCTAGTCTAGAGAGTGAGTTCCAGAACAGGGAGTCTTTGCCAAACCAACCCAAAACCTCCTGTAAGTGCTCCATGCACGTAGACATTTTACAAACTAAAAAAGAAATATCTAATTATTGTTTGAAAGGTTTCATTAGGTATATCACTACCAGTGGCTTATTAGGAATCTTTATGCATAGTAATGGACACTTGAAGTCTTTCTGTAGATGTTAAGTGACTATTGGAAATTTGAACCAACTTAGGTCTCCCTCCAGAAATAATAAAGAGAAGGAGGAGGGACCAGAAGGCATGCACTAGAGTCGTCCTTCACTCACCAATTACTGCTGAAATAAATGATCAAGATTAGCTTCCAGTCCAGCCTTTTGTGATGTCTTTAAGCAGTGTGTGCACCATAAGCAGCTGTCTAAAATGTCATCTGAGGCTTGTAGAAAGCAGTGTTTGTGTACGGAGGGCAAATGCAGATGATCTGGCTTTAATCCTCTCACGAGCTAAGAGCTGAGAACATGGAGGTTGTCTGTGCAAAGCAGGTGTTAGTCAGTGTTTCCTTCCCTACCCCCCCCCAACCCACTTTGTTGCATGTGTGTATATGTGTGTGTACACGGGTATATAAGTATTCACATGAGTGTGACTACAGGTGCATGTGGAAGCCCAAAGTTGATATCTACCATCTTCATCTTTTTTTTCACTTTATTTAGCGAGGCAAGGTCTCTCTCAGAATGGGAAACTTGTCAATTCTATCAAGTCTGGCTAGCCAGCTTGCCCTGGGAATCCTGTTTCTGCCTTCCCAGTGTTGGGATTACTGGTGGTTTGCCATGCCAAACCAACTTTTTTGCAGGTTCTGGACATGCAAACTCTGGCCCTCATGCTTGCCTGACAGGTATTTATTTGTGGAGCCATCTCTCCAACACTGATCCATTTTTTTTTAAGACCAATAATCATTGACGATGTATCACATGATTTGAACCATGCTGTTCACTTATGCATGGTGGATGTGTCAAAACATTAAATTTCCGGCCCCTTTAATCATATGGTGACCCTTAAAATGAAATACTTCTTTGCTAGGGAGAGGCCTCAATAGGTAACACACTCGGGCAAGAATAAAGACCTGAATATGGATCTCTAGAACTCATGGATAAGTTGAGTGTCACTGCCCATGCCAGTATAATCCCAGTGCTACGGAAGCAGAAACCTGTGGGTCTGTGGGGCTTGCTGACCACATAGCATACACCGCTTGGGAAAATGCAGGCCAGTGAGAGAGACTCTGATTCAAACAAAATTGGGAGACAACTGAAGAATGACACGGAGGGTGTCCTATCTTTACGTGCACATATACACACGCATGTATGCACCTGCAACATGCATGCAGCCTCCTAAAGGGAAATGCTTCTTAGGGTTCAGATGAGTTACAAGAGGAAACCTCTAACAGGACTTGGTGGTTTACTATCCACTTGACTTGGTATTTTGCTTTCTATATATTTCCAGGATCAGAAAATATAATATCTATTTGTGATATCCGGAGTTCTTAAGAGCCATAGTGGCGCTGTGACACTGAATATAAGAACTGTCCTTAAAGATACTGGGTTCAGCCTCTGGTGTCTTTGACATGCTACTTCATGTTTCAAGTCCACACTTCAAAGGAAAATTGTGCTGGGAGCAGCTTTGATCTTAAGTGTGTTTGCATTTATGGGGTCCACTGTTGATTAAGAAAAGAAATACAGACAAATTACTATATTAGATTTAACCTTACTAATTGTGAACCTGCTAGTAGTTTACATTTGATTTTTGTTGGAATTTTTGAGCTTAGATTTTATGCAAGCTGATTATTCTGGATAAAAATAGATTTATTGTTTTTTTATTCTTTGAAGATTCAGAAAGCCAATAGCAAACGATAATTTATCAGGAAAAATAACACTAGGATATTTGACAAAACCCAGGGCATCTGATAGCCTTTGATGAAGCCTGCAACTCTGAGATAATATAGAAAAAATGATCTCTGGGAATAAACTCAGCAGACTGAAAGTCAGAAGTACAGTTCTCCACCTCAGCTAGTATGCTATTTTTAAAGGAAGGATGTCAACACTATAGAAAATGTATATTGCTTTCATATCTAGATTCTTTTTGGGGTGAAATGATAAATTATATATTTCAGAAATTCATCACTGTGCATTTTGTATGGAAGCCACAAACAGGAGTAATCTATTTTCTTTTATTAAAATGATTTGATTTTAATTCTGACAGTCACTGGGAGTTATCTAGCATCTCTATTTTTTGACAAAGAAGCAGGAAAAGGGGTCCCGTGAATAGGACTTTTTCTGCAACTGGGGTGGTTGTCATTACCAGAAGGTTTTGTGTGAATAATAGATACCAAGCTTGGCTTGACTCCTCATTTCCAGGCCTTTTTACTTCCTTTGTATCGAATTGCTAATAAGTAGCTTCATCTTTTGTTACCTAGGAAGAATGGCTTCTTTTGTTTGCCCACTGAAGAGCAGCACCCCACGCTCAGTGCTCAGTGCTCAGTGATGAGTTATCAGGGGCTGATAAGCCACTCTATGGGAACAGGTTGGAATCCACAGGCACTTCCACAGATAGCAGACACTTCTGTGCCCCTTGTGAAAGTTGTTTATGAAATCTGGAGAGAAGCTGGTTGAGTAAGAGGCAGCTACACCAAACAGGGTCATTTCTTTGTCTGTAGTCCTCTTTTTCTTCTTCCCAAGAAGGAATAGTCTACAAGATACTTAAATAACTAATTCCGTTTTGATTACCCATCCAGGTATACATCCCCACCAAGTCATTGTTTCCATCAAGAGGAATATTTGAACAACTGTTGAAGGATAGTTTTAAAAACAGAGCTGATCAGTAAGAGATACTTTGTCCTCTAGTAAATGTCCCCCTAGAGGAAAATCACTAACATGAAAAGGTCACATTTACAGAAGGTTTTTATTTATCACCTTTCTGAATCATTTATTCATTTATCACGTTTCCCATATCAATTGGGATGTCTGCCGTGGATATGTGGAGCGGTTTACAGAGAACCAGTGTAAGTTAGAGAATGAGGTTAAGACAGGAATAGACTTTCTCCAGAGTGGGAGAAGCTGAGGAGCTCAGGGTCCAGTAAGAGTCAGAATGTGTCCGAAGCCTAACAGATGGATGGTGAATGGGTCTAGGTCAACGGAAATATTTATATTTTTACGATTAATTTAACTTTGGTCAAAACAATCTAATCATCAAACTTAGATTGTAAATAAATTCATTGCAATAATTCATATAGGTTTAACAAATGTCCCTTTTTTCCTTAAAATGTCTCCTGTGTTACTTCACCCTAATACAATTGGTGCTGTAACATAACATGTGGTTGAGAAACATGGAACTATATGAAAACGAAGCCTGGATGGAGGCTGCATTTTCTCTGTTGCTTTGTTTGCTTGCTTAGATCATTTCCAGATAACATCTTTCAATATGGTAGGTACATTCTTAAAACTCCACCTCAATGTAGCTCTTGGGTTCTATTTCTTTTCTCTGGTCATCCAATAGTATATTGGTTGGGTTTAATTCCTTGGAAATAATTATTTTAAAAACCTCCATTTCCTAAATCCAGATATAAATTTCTTTAAATATTTTTTTAAAAAAATTGTGTGTGTGTGTGCGCGCGCGTGCATGCATATATGCCATTGAAGTGCCTTCAGAGAACAGAAGAGGCTTAAGAGTCCTTGGAGCTGGAGTTACAGGAGCCCCCTTCCTTCTCCATCTTCATGTGGATTCTGGAAATGAAACTCAGGTCCTGGGCAAGAGCAGCAAGTGTTCTTCACCATGTTTCTAAGCCAGCTCTCCAGGCACCACAGACTCAACTTTCTAGCTTCTCCTGGCACTTTGACTTCTAGACCACATCATGTTATTTTGTATAGAATATACACACACACACACACTAGTTCCCATGAGTTTTTCTTCCTCCACACCCTCTGCAGATGCTGCATCTGCCTCCAGTCCGTCCTGTTGAAGAAAAATGGTACCTCAAGATACCACACAGAGACTCTCAAGTACAATTCTTCTGGATTGGCCATTCTAAGAATACTTTGTTCCCCAGGGAACAAAATTACTGTATAAGGAAGCTTTTTGCAACATTTTGGGGTGCTTCATCAACATTTCCTGATACGTCATTTTAATTACAACAGGGGCAATCTGTGCCTGCTTTGGCAGAGTGAAGCCCACCAACAGTCAGCTTAAGATCCATCATGCCTTGGGAGATTCGGAGGTTAAGTGCATTCCTTTGGGAAGTTCTTGAGCCTTTCATAGCAGAGCTGTGACCACTCCAACCATGGCTGTGCTCTGATTTCTGACTTCATGGACCCCCTAGTGGGATGTTTCTCAAAAGACACAAGCACATGTCTTCCTGAAGGAAAGCAGGCACTAGGATGTGGGCATAAGTTTCCTGGCAGTCTGAAGAATGAACTCCTCTGGCGCACATATACTGCTAGACTTCACATGAACCAGACTGTCTTCCTCTGAGCATCTATTGTCTCCATGTCTGTCTTCCTTGGGGCAGGAGGGTTGTCTACTGCCAAAGACAATGTGAGAAACTGACAGCGTGACCACTTGAAGGAAGATGCCTTTTGTCCATGCCAAGCACACTGAACTTAACCGAGGAGTGTGCCTTCCTCACACATGCAAAAGCTTTAACATGCGTCTATTTCTGGTCACCTCTGGTCAAATGCATAGCTCCCAAATCACTAGAGACTTCCAGGCTTCATTTGAAGAAGGATCATGGCTGACCAGAGGGATGTTTGAGAATTGCCTTCATTTTAGCAATGGATTATGGAGCTTCCCTAAAGCCTCGTTTTCTCTGTGAAGTCTTTATGAAAAATCCCTCAATTCCAGGGACTGTAATCATTTAATGAACATTCTTATCTTTTTGCTGTCCCTCCTTCTGAACTGCTCATGGGGTGAGCCAAGTCGAAATGCTCATTGGCAGGAATTTTGAGCAAAAACACGCAGGTGGGCTCGATTCTGCATGCTGACACAGAAGGGCATCCTCTACAGCTTCTCTGATTCAATTGGAAAATTCGGGGTAATTAATTTTAGCCTAAATGACTCTGATGTGGAAAGTTCATTAAGGGACTTATCATAGCGGCACACACGCTATTCCTTATGAGAACTCCTTGAATATTTCTCTTCTTAAGTATTGTAATTCTTATGGTAACCTTTAATATCTTTACATTAGACCTGAAGCAGAAGGGGGATAGGACAGATTAGTGCCAAAGTACTTATCTGGGATAGACCTTTGCAAATCTCCCTAAGTCTCTCTGTGTGGGTTCCCACCAGAGTTGAACCATTTCTCACAGTTTTCTACAAAACAGCAGAAAATGGTTTGAAAGTGAAGGCGTCTCCCCAAAGCTAGAAAGCTCTTCGAATTTGTGAAGTGAAGGTTTAATGCTGTAACATTTGTTTTTAAAGTAAGTGACTTAAAGTCCTTCGATGCTTAGCTGAATTTTACATTGGATTTTTAAAGAACATGAAGAATCCTTGGGTTGAGTCATTGGATATGGTATGAATGAAGCATGTGGTGTGTGTGTGTGTGTGTGTGTGTGTGTGTGTGTGTAGACTTGGGCATCATGCAGAGGATGGAGAAGTTTGTTGGGTGTCCTTCTCTGTCTCTCTCTCTGCCTCAGCAAGTGGTCTTTCACTAAACTGGGAGCTAGGCTGACAGCAAGAAAGCCCCAGGATTCCTGCAGTCACTACCCTGTACAGCACTGGGGTACCAGGTGTGCCCATGGCCATGAGAAGCTTTCTGTGTAAGTATGTGGAATGTGAAGTCAGGTTACCAAGCAGGATCAGCGAGCGCTCTTATCTACTGAGCCATCCCAGTGATTGCATTTTCTATGACAGATTTTCTTTAAGTAGCAGAGCCTTTGACTTGAATATCTCCTCATGTGAATTGTCCCCCTTCCCCTCAATCCCCTGCACTCCTGTCTCTCTTCTTTCCAGATAAAAGAAAACCTTAGTTAAAAGATTACTTCATGGTCACAAGACCTAGAAAGCACTCGTAGCAATGCACCTCCCATTTTCTCTGTGTGCTTCTGCATGTGTATGATACCAGAAGGCCCTTGTTTGGAAGGCTTGTTTGCCAGATTATGCCACCCTTGGGTGATGGGACTCGTAAGATACGAAACCCGGGGGAAGGGAGGTGACAGAGGGCATGAACGTGACCCTGTACGCCCTTGTACATCTCCCAATCCCCACTTCCTAGCCACCACAATGGGAGCAGGCTTCCTCTGCCAAGTACTACCAGGCTTTGCTGCCTCACAAAGTCCAAAAGCAGCCAATGCATTGAAGCAATGCCACTGTGTGCCACAATAAACCTTCCTCCTCTTAAGATGATTGTCTCAGGCATTCTGTCACATGATGGAAAATGACTGGGCCATATACAGTCTCCTCTTGCATGACCCTCGTTCTATCTTCTGTTCCTGCATCCTCTTGTCTCTGTGTTGATTCGTCTCTGTCTCTTCTGCTCCTCCCCATCCCCGACACACATCCCTCTCATAGTCTCAGTAGTGTGTTCATAGTCCCTCTGCATCTTAAGCATCAGTGTTTGAATGAGCACCTTGCTGCACATGCCTACCTTTCACCTCAGAAGGAGAGCCATACACGGATGGCAGTGTCCACTGATTTGCTTTACTTCCTGTCTTTGTCAAAGAACAGGAAGGATCTCACTTTTCATTTTCAGATTCTCTGAGGAGATCTGGAGATATCAAGGGGAGAGGGAAAGACAGAAGAGAAGAGGATAGATAGATAGATAGATAGATAGATAGATAGATAGATAGATGGAGAGTTTAACTGTACTATTTGAATGTGAAGCACTTGAGAAAATTCAAGAAGGTAATTATAAGCACAACCCAAACATTAAAAAAAAAAGTGTATGTACTAGTTGCTTTTCTTGTCACTGTGACAAAAATGCCAGAAGCACTCATCTTAAAGGAAAAGAGATTTGTTTTCATTCAGTATTAGGGTCCGTGGCTATGGTGGGAAAGGCAAGCAGCAGCCTTCTGCAGTGGGGGAGAAGAGACGGAGAGCTTGGGGCAGAATCCCAAGTGGACGTCACCTTCAGTGATCCTTTTCTCCAGGTAGGTGACCCTCCCAAAGCTTCATAAGTTCTGAAAACAGAATCCACAACTGGAGACCAAGTGTTCAAACACAGCCTGTGTGTGGCACTTTACATTCAAACTGCAGGGGTGTTCCTGTGTTTACTATAACTATCTGAACCTCAGGGGGCTGGACATGAACTGAAACACCACAGGCCAGGTGCTCTACAATGTGAAGAGAGGAGTGGTTGCAGTACAAGAGAAGTTATAAACCGACCATCCGTCAGCAGTAAGCACCCTGAAGAAGTATCTGGAAGGGTAGTTACCATAGATGTACTCCCCACTCACTTGTCACCAGAGAGCAGGGTTACCAGATTTCAAATTATCCCATTTCCCTAAAAGGGACTAAATTTCGTATTTGCCATTTATTTATTTGTGCGTGTGTGTACATGTGCGTGTGAACCAGACACTAGTCATCAGGCTTGGCCACAGGTTCTTTTACCCATTAAGTCATATCATTGGTTATAAACTTATTTTTAAAATATTTGAGTCACCTGGTCACAAGAGACACTTTCCCCATAAACAAATATCTCCAAATGTCTTCCAGATGACTTCCAGTGTGGTGTGGTTGTGGTATGTCGTTTGATTGCAGACAAGAAACCCTAGGACGCTTGGAAAAACCCAACATGAGTGTGGTAGTGAAACCAGTAGGCAACCACACACATTTTCACTGTCACCGTGTCCTGGCTATTGACATTGAACTCAGCTGGAATTTATTTCTGCTGTGTATATTGGTGTCAAACAGAAAGTTCCATCTGTAGATCTCATGGCATTGGAGTTTAAAAACCTGTAGTGGAAGAGTATTTGGGACAGGTGAGCATAAACTCCTTGGAGAAGGGTTTGGTTTTTAGTGACAAGACAATGGTACCACATGTATGGTATTGTCTAACTGTTGATAATTGCTACACCTGGAAAAATGTGTTTCACAGCAATGCAATACTTTAGAAAATGCCAGTTCAATTTCAATGGCATTTCCCCCAGCCCCTCATGTTTTACCTTGTCAGCTTTTTTCTCCTATCAGATCCACAGCATCTTTCTTGATTGGACCTGACCAATAATGACAAAGTTTGAAGGGAACCTGGGACTTAGATGCAGGCAGGTTAAAGCTTAAGGCTAACAATGGGTGAAGGAGACAAAACCATCAGGAAGTAACAGGACAAGAGATGACGGGAACAGTACTTGTTTGTGCTTTGGATTTGGGGAAAGGAGGGATCTGGAACCACTCTTTGAATATTTGCTGGCTGTGGTCTTGCTGAGATGCCACACACCTGCTGTACTCTATCTCCCTGGGTCAAGATGGGCAGAGTGTCTTGTTCAGAGGACTTTGTATTTCCATTGCTCTGCAACCAGATACTGATTTTCCCAAGCTGCTTGCTCTCACTGCCCATCCCCATCTCCTGAGCTCTCCCAGCTGCGGAACCATCGCCCAGCCGAGACCCTCTGATCCTGCTCTTGAATGCTTTGCTCTTGAGCACAACCAATTTCCCTGTGGCAGGCTGATTGAAGGATTTGTACTTACAGAAATATCAGGGTTAGGCCAAGAGGAAGATCACCTCTCAGAAGGACAACCCGATTAGCACCAGGGAGACAGGAGTAAGGGAAGTAAAGGCAACTAGATGGAGAACTCCTGAAGTCAGGTGATCCATGAGCAAGAGTTCCAGGTGCTCAGGAACACGGTAGGAGAATATAAGCATTCACTCAGTGTTTATTATATACTTACAATATTTGGGCACCTTAATGATAAAATCCAGTCAGTTAACCATTGCTTATATACTTTTGCAAGGGCAGGAATTAAATCATGACATGAAGGACCTTCAGCCTGTGGAAAGGTGGGGTGAGCATGGTTGTTGAGGAAGAAGTGTCTAGATAAAACAATAGGAACAGATTAACCTTCAGAGTAAGCCTGTTGCACAGCCATGTTCTAGAATTTCCAGTTAGTTGATACAGGGGACACATATTTTCAAAGCAACTAAGCAGGTTTATACACAAAGATGAACTTGAAAGGACTCCTGCTTTTGAGGTTTATACTCTAGTGATATATGCATGCACTGTACACAGACCGAAACTAAACGCAAAATAAATACGGAGTTATAGATGACAACTCAGGATTAACTCTAAATAGAAAAAAAAGATCCAAAGTTTGAAGGATGGTTGCTATTAAAATTATTTTTAATACTGAGGCAATTCATGCTTAATTTTGGAATATTATGCCATAGAGAGCAACTACATGAACATACACAAAATAATTTTCACGTAGATATCCTTCATGGACACATTTATATATATGTTTATATTTTTAATTAAAGATATGAATGCGTATGCAGATAAATAGATACATAATTGGATGTCTTACTTGGTAAAATTGGAAACTTTTTAATATATGCTGTTTCCTTAAGTAATGATTTCTTTTTTATTATTTATTTATTTGTATATTTATTTTTACTTATTCACTTTACATCTCAATCACTACCCCCCTCCCACAATCCTTTCCTTATTACCCCTCCCCTTCTCCTTTGAGCCGGTAAGGGGTCCTCCTGGGTATCCCCCATTCTTGACACATCAAGTCTCGGTGAGGCTAGGTGCATCCTCTCCCACTGAGGCCAGACAAGGCAGCCCAGCTAGAAGAACATATCCCGCATACAGGCAAAAGCTTTTGAGATAGCCCCTGCTCTAGCTGTTTGGGACCCACAGGAAGGCAACCTGCACATCTGCTATATATGTGTGGGAGGCCTGGGTCCAGTCCGTGAATGCTCTTTGATTGGTGGATCATTCTCTGAGAGTCCCAAGGGTCCGGTTAGTTGATTTTGTTGGTCTTCCTGTGGAGTTCCTGTTCCCTTAGGGGCCGCAATTCTTCATCCTATTCTTCCACAAGACTCCTCAAACTTCATCCACTGTTTGGCTGTGGTTGTCTGCATCTCTGAGTCAGCTGCTGGGTGACGCCTCTCAGAGGGCAGTCATGCTAGACTCCTGTCTGCAAGTGTAACAGACTCTCATGTACATGCTGGTTTAATAACTTGATTTCTCCAGTAAAAAATATTGTAGGAATTATTTTATGTATGACAATATTAATGTATAGAATCATTTCTTGCCCTAAATAAAGCATTTTATTGTATACAGATATATTTTATTTCATATAATTTTATACAGTGTTTGAGTTCAGGGTTGCTACTTTCCCCTTATAAACACACCGAAAGCAAAATTCTAAAGCCAGTCTTTTTTTTCTGAATGCTGAATGTTTAGAAGTAGAATTATCAGGTTACAGTGCATGCATAGGTCAGATGACTACATTAAAGACATATATATTCCAGAGCAGGAACAATATAAACAATAATAGCTTATTTACAGATTTGTAGAAGCCTTAGAGAATAGGGGCTGACGGGTGATAGTTTGCAATCAAAGAAAATGAAACAGGAGAAATAAAAGGGAGTAAGCAATAAAATATGACTCAGAAGTTAAGAGCCAAATTTCCAGAGTCCTCAGTCCACAGGTCCAGGGGTGGAGCGCTATCAGTTCTATGCTCAGTGACTTTTAATCTGATGTTACGGATAGACTCATCATCTCAGAATCACCAAGGCTCCGGAGCCAATCACTTGCTTGCCTTACAGTGCTGGATGTTTTATGTATGGGCTTGATAAAGCCGCAGAACCTGTATGCTTGCAGAAGTCAATGCTTCGTTAAATAGGCTTCCATGCTGCTCTCAAATTGAGTTTGAAGGAGCTCTGTGTGGGGATCCAGCGCCATTACTTGTCTTCCTGCTATAGACACGTTGTATCAGGCACCTTTCCTATTGCTGTGACAAAACACAGCTTTCTGTCCCCCAGTTTAAGATAGCACAGTTCTCACAGTACCCGCTGGTAGGAGCATGTACCTACTACCATTGGGACTCCACACGTCTCAAGGGACCAGGAACCCAAGCACAGGTATCACTCAGTCTGGCCGAGGACATGAGCCCATGCAATAGTACCCCCTACCTTCATGGGAAGTCACGAGTCTGTGTTAATCCTCTCCAAAAATTCTTACAGATAAACGCAGGTTTGCCTTTATCTGACACCTTAGTGTTACTTCCTAACCTCTTCAAGTTGACAGTCAAAATTAACCACATACATTAAAGAACTACTTGATGATTGACAGTTATTATTTTTTCAGTGAACAGGGAAAGCTACTGGTCTTATGTCTCATGGCGCACCTGAAACGGGATTTCTAAAATGGTAGCACCAAAAAAAAAAAAAAAAAAAAGAAAAAGTTTCTTAATCTTAATGGGAGAAGATGGAAGTCTGTGGGGACAGCTGCTTCCAGCTGTTTTCATTTAGGAAAAGTTCCATTATGTTTTGATTTTTCTCAGTCTCGGGAGTCGTTATTATTCTGGCACTTCTCCTGACACTTTTATGACTTTGTTTATTTTAATACACGGTTCATTATTTGTTTTGGAGCAGCCTCCCCAGCTATCCTTCCAAATGCCACTTCAGCTCGCACGGTAAGATGGTGCCTGGTCTCTTTTGCTTGTCTCTCCCCTTCCCACTTGGCCGAACGCCCCTGTTCACTGGGGGCACAGAACTCAGTGACAGCACTTCCAGACAGCGACATTAATTTACTCCTTTGCGTGATCGGGAAAATTAATTATTGTTTGGCTCTAAAGTGGAAGGATCTATATTGGGTTCACTAAGTGTCATGGGGGAAAGTGTAATTCTGTCCCACCCCCACCCCCCAGTTTATAAACAAACATATTGAACCCCCCACCTTGTTCAATTCACTGACCTAGTGAATTATACCTAGCGGAAGCAGGCTGTGGATTCGGAAATGATGCCTCCCTCCCCCCATGCTTCTTTTCCAGCCTCGAAGGGTTTCTCTGCAGCAGGGGTCTGTTGATTGACTCAGCCCGGAGCTGATGTTTACATTGCTGTATTCATCTTGCTCCGATGATGGGACATGCCACCGGGATGTGGCAAGGCTGACAGGGAACGCGAGAAAGACCAGACAGATGATGGCATCTCCCGTTCTTCAGAGCCACCCAGGGTGATCAGTCACCTGATGATAGGCCACGGCCTGTCATTTATTTACTTACAGTTTTAATGTGGGAAAAAAATGAGGGGGTGGTGGTGACGGGGGATGACAAAAGACATGGAGAAAGTGAGGAGCTCCAGGAGGAAAAAAATTGACAGACCCTTTGTGTTATTATAATACCAACAGCCATTTTGTACGTCCCAGTGGACATTGGGACCAGCCTGGGACTCATGATTAGCAGGGCAGGAAACTAGATTTACATAGCAGGAGCTTTCTCCATTTACCGTCATGTGGTGGGGGGAGCAAACCCACTGTCACTTTCTATTAAGCGAATTTGAATAGAAACTTTTTTTTTTCTTGCAGTTTAATTTCTGTGACATCCTCTGATCAGTTTGGTAAGCATGTTTCCCCTTTCTGTTTTGTAATTGAGGTACATTTATGAACTAACCTTCCTGAGGCGTTGAGGTTGTCACCACCGTTTGATAGCAACCTGTGCTGGAAATCATTAACAATCTAGGTTATTAGACTTTTAAAAACTATTCACTCACTCTTTCTTTATAGTGACAATTTGACTGTAAGAAAGTAAACACCTAAACCCAGGCAAGATGATAGACATCTGGCTCTTGAGGTAAATCTGAAGAGTTGGACTATTTATATCCTTAAGGAGATTAAATAATAATATAATAAATTATTTTACAGAAATAAGCAAAAATAATACATGATTTTTACCTGTGTCTACATGAGGCAACCAGTTTAATGAAAAAGCACATTAAATATTTTACATAAGAATAATGATTTGGGTCACTAGATGTTTGAATGACGTCTGACATTTATAGCTTGGGTGTGACATTTTAGTAATTTATGATGCCAGGTCTTATTTTGTCATACTGCAACCAGGAGAAGAACCTGAGGACTTTCCCACATAGATGATCTTTCATAGAACAAGGGTGTGTCTGGTACCTAGCCAACAAAACATCCACACAGTATCCTTAACAATCTGTTCCATGAGTCTCAGGTGTTGGACCTACAATTAAAATCATCATGCAAAAAAATACCAGACAAATTCCCTAAGGAGGATTATTCTTGTAACGCACAGCAATCTGAATCCAGCAAATTTAAAATGCTAAAATGAAATGTTCTCCATAAGGGATCTCTGATTCCATGTTCTTTTGAGTCTGGGTTGTACACTGTAGCTCTGGGTGCCTCAGAAGTATGTAGCCTAGACTGGACTCTTACTTGAGTCTTTCTTCCTGCCTCTGCCTCCTGAAATGGTGACATTACAGGGAGCCACCACACCTGGCTATTTCCTGTACCACCCAGTGCCTCATATTTGCAGCATCCAAGCAACCCCAAGAAGGCATCCTGCAATATGTATGGTCCTTCGTTTGTCCAATGAAGATGAATTCTCTAAAGATGTCAGAACAATGCCAATGACCCCAGAACAGCTTAGGGAATGTTGCATCTTATGATACGACCAAGTGACGTAGAGGAAGTTGTTGGAGTAAACACAGTGCATCCTGTCTTCTCTGGCTGTCACCTCCACTCTGGATGTTCACAGGTTTGCTGCTTCGTGTTGGGTTAAGAAAGGGCTATTTTGATGTGTTTCCAAGTGGAGTCTCCTTACTGATTCTGGATGTACCAGCTGTATATGACAAGTCAATTCTTCTGTGGCCCTGTAGCCAGGAAAAGAGATGTCTATGTACACATAATTTTAGGGAATGTTTTTTTTAAATTTTTTTATTGTTATCCTATGTATATGGGTGTTTTGTCTGGATTTATGTCTGCATGAGGGTGTCAGATCTGCTGGAACTAGAAATACAGACAGATGTGAGCTGCCATGTGGGTGCTGGGAATTGAATCCACATAGGACAAGGACTTGTCAGTTTAAGACTTCCAGACAGCAATTTACTATCCTAGTGTCTGCAGTGGGCAGTGATTTCACTTTCTGTGGCTAGCACTTTTGGCATCTTCTTTGAATGACACTGGTGACTCAAAAGAGTCAGGTGAACTCTGCAGTCAGCCCACTTCCTCCAGTGCACGTCCAGAGGTTTCATTTTGTGTTGGCTGAGGCTCCCTTTTCCTTCCCAAAGAATTCCAGCATGGAAGAGAAATTTTTTTCCTTTGATGTATTTGAAAGCCTATATGGGATGAGAACTGTGACAATGACCTTGGTCCTTTCATCATGTAAGCAGAGTTGTTTTTTAAAAGATTTATTCATTTGCTTATTTTCTTGTGTGCATGTATGTGTCTCTGTGAACATATATATACACACGTGCGTGTGCAGGTAGGCTCACAGTGCATGTGTGTAGATAGATGCTAGAAGGGAGGGTTGGGTGTCTTCCTGTATCACCTCTTTCCTTTGCATAGGCCTCTCTCCTTGAACCTGGGGCTCACATCTTCCCTCAGCTTGAGTTAGTCTGGAAGAGAGCCACAACCCCTGGAGATGCTCCTATCTCTGCCCTGCTCAGATCTGGGGTTACAGGTGTGCGTCCTCATGATTGTTCAGCAAGTGCTCTGAACTGGTGAATCATCTGCTCGGTCTCCATTCTTCGGCTCACAACCTGTTTCTGTAAACAGTTCTTCCTATGTTTTCACCTCTGCCCACCCCCTTTTAAGAAAGTTAAGAAGCAATAACAGCGACTATCCACTGAAGCCCTTTCCGTTGAGACAAAAAGACATTTCTGAATCCATAACTTGTAATTTTTGTTATCAATATGTTTACTATTGACCTAGACATCTTTTTGTTCTATCTAGTATCTGTCAGTTCATTAAAAGCTCAAAAATAAAGTTATTAAAGGGACAAGCAGATAGGTGGAAATGTGTATTTGCTACTTCTGGTGGTTTGAATGGGTATGATCCCTTAGACACTTGTGTTTGAGTGCTTGGCACATGGGGAGTGGCACTATCAGGAGGTGTGGCCTTGTTTAAGTAGGTGTGACCTTGTTGAAGGAAGTATATCACTGGGAGCAGGCTTTGAGATCTTATAAGCTCAAGTCTGGCCAGTGTGTCACAGTCTTTCCCTGCTGCCTACAGATCAAGATGTAGAATTCTCAGCTCCTTCTTCAGCGCCATTGTCTGCTTAGACACTGCCATGCTTTCTGCCATGATGATAATGGACTAAATCTCTGAAACTGTGAGCCAGTCCCAGTTAAATATTATCCTTCATAAGAGTTGCTATGGTCATGGTGTCTCACCACAGCAATAAGACCCTAAGACACTACTACTTAACAGGGAAGATTCCTCACAATTCCTGGGCACTGGGGGAATATTTAAGGTAGTGAACCCCATTTAGAAGCTAAGCATCATTTAGCTGGAGTGGGAGAATCTATAAATAACCAACATGGTTCCCACCAGTGTCACCCAAGGAAGTTGAAAGCGCCTCACCTTGCTGGGGGTATGAAAACACATAGTCCATGATGTGTCACTCTGTGCCTTGGGGTGCTCCTGGTGGCTCTTGGCAACCCCCAGCCTGTGACAATGTCACTCCACTTTTTGTCCCAATCATCTCATGACCTCCTCCATGTGCCTGTGCTCTTTCTTCTTACAGGAACATCTGCCATTGACTTCAAGGGACATTCCAAGTCACGGATTGCTTCTTCTTGGGATGTTTAACATTACTTTCCACAAGACCACATTCTGAGATTCTAGGTAAACCTGAGTTTGGGTGGACACTCTTCAGCTCCGTGTACCCTCACTGTCTCATTCAGCGTGTCTCAGAAGGATGTCGAGAGTCAGAAGATACTGAAACCATAGTAACCAAGTAGAGGAGGACTCATTTTTAACTTTTCTATTGTTTCATTTATATTGTTGTCTAATTAATATAAGAGAATGCAGAATTTTGAAACACTCTCCTCAGGTGCTTGGAATTGGAAATTACAGTTTTCTGATAAACGTTCTGCTGTGTTTTCCTATGGAGGCTTCTCATTTGATCCTTCCTCCAGCCTGGCGAAGTAGGTGTGGCAAGTAGCTCTAATGAGAGCCTTGGAGAGCAAGATGCAAGGCTCAGCTCAGTGTGAGCACATTTTGCCCACGTTCCCTCTTAGAGGTAGCTGGGATAGTCTAGGGAACAGGTACCTTCTTATTCTCTCAGGAAGCAGCCTGGTTTTCCTAATGCTTTTCTTCTCCCAGTACTCAAGGAGTCATGTGTCTCCACTTTATTTCCAGTTTTTACCTGATTTTGAGATGTGGGGATACATACACACTTAGCCATCATGACTTTAGGGCCTGTCTGAACTGAGTTCTCCAACTTATTATCAATGGATTTTTGTAACACCGAGTGAATTTTATTCCCTTCCTGAGTCTTGTTTTAAAGCAGAGAGAAAAATTACTTTCTTACAGGAAGGTAATGAAGAAAATAAGTTACATTTAAGACTTCAAGCAAGGCACCCCTAAAATCAATAGCTTTTTTGGGGTATGTGGCATGTCTTTTACATATGAATAGAAAAAAAGATTGGGAAGCAGAACATTGTTTGGGGTGTACAGGGCCCCAGTAGATAGGCTTGGATGTGTTGGATCAGACATGCAGGATCTCAGTCTCATCAGGTATGAAATACTAGGTGGGTCTCCAAGTCCGTTGAGCTGCATGATTCATGCACAAATGATTTAGAGGAATCACAAACAAAAAACCTCTGTCTTTGCTATGTTTAAATTCAGATCGATTTAGGCATCATGGAGGAGCCTGTAGAGAGTCTTGCAGACACAAAGGAAGGAGGGAGGAATCTGCAAGAGCTTGGGGAGTTCCCAGCATTGGTTCAGTGTGTGACACAAAGGAAAAGACGGGTGAGACATTTCTTGTGTATGTAAGATGGAGTTAGGATTTACTTTTTTAAAGATTAATTTGTCTCTCTCCCAAAAGATAATTGCACTATACCTCCAGTTATTCCTGGTGTACCATAACGATGATGTGGTAATGGAAGACTTCAGTATTTCCAAAGGAATTCAGAAGCCGGGACGATGTCAGGCTCAGATCAAATAGAAATAACTTCTAAGGTCTCCACTTATTAAAAATGTATGTCATGTGTTCTAGGATTTTCCTGCACAGTGATTGCACACAGGCAGGAGGCAGCCTGAAGCTTTTTAACAACCTCCCAGCTCTTTCCCGTCCTCATTAAGCAAGGAAGTAAACAAGCAACTGGCAAAGGCAGACAATAGACTCACCTTCTCCAAATCTGCCAGGAAAATGTGGAGACCTCTGTAGAGCTTCAGCAACAGACTCTATGGGCTACCCCAGCTTGACATGGCTGCCCTTTTGTAGATGAGGGATAAGGCACTAACATTCTGTTCACACAAACAAGAGTGTTTAAACCAAGAAACATTCCAAGTCCGATTTCAACCCCACTCTCCGTTCCCACCCCAACTGGAGTCCCTTCTGTGTTCTTAGTGTTTGGTACAGTTTTGAACCTTCACGTTTAAGAATCTTCTTCTTGTCACATGCTAGCCCCTCGCCCTTCACAAATTCAGGCAAAATCTGGGTCTTGTGGTGTTCACATGTAATTACAGTACTGCAGAGGGTCAAACAGGATTTGGAGGTCAGCCTGGGCTACCATAGGATCTTGTCTTGAAAACCAAAACCAAAAGCAAAAGGGGAAAGGATGTGATCATTTTAATTTCAAAAGATAAAACTAAAAAGAAAACTAAACTAAAAAACAAAACAAATAAAAATCCAAACCAGAGCGATCCCAGCTCTTCCCTGGCATGTATCCTTTCCATGCAGAACTCAAATTTGTCCCTTTGATATAAGAAGTAACACTTGTTATTTTTAACCCACCTCTGAATAGATAGACAGCAAGCCAAAGATCAGCTATCATCTCCTAGCTGATGTTGTATAAGAATTTGCACATCTTGGTGCCTCTGTTTTGTTAGGCACACATCGTTGTTGTGTGCACCAGCTGTACATTAACCACAGGACAAAACCAGGATGCGGGATCTGCCTTCAACTAGGTTGCAGATGAGGAGAAAAAAGGGTGTACAGAAACTAAGCATACGCTATCTGTAGATTTTTAGACAAAGTGCTCATCAGGGAGGCAGAAGGCTTAAATTACAGCATGGTTTTACCCAAGACTGATAAAATACAGTGTGAGGTAACTCTCTTCTGTATTTCCCTTGTTACAGAAACCGCTCTGTGTGGTGGCTAGGAGATTGAGTTTTTTGCCCAGCTTGTCTCCACTGGGTGCGGTGGGTGGAGTGATGGGGCCTTTGGCGTCCCCATAGTCTGTCATAATTTTTCTGTGGTGGTAACATTTAAAGTCCCTCGGAGGGACTGGGGAAGTACAGAGGCAGAAATGAAGCCAAGACGAAGGGATGAAAATGTGAGGGTAATAATCAGCCCTCCTGCATGTTTTTGTACTGAAGAGTGGAAAGAGTGGATCAAACCTACAAATGAGGTCCAGCTTCTCAATGAAGGCTCTTCATGGGCATGTACGCCAAGTGCAGTGGTCCGCCTGGGACCTCTTCCCAACCTTCCACCTTCCTGATGACTGGAGTCTATGCTGTATAATAGGTAAATGTTGGTCTCAAAATTATATCCATGTGTCATGCAACAAACACCAGGGTTCACCCTGATAGCCACTCCTGTCTAAACCCTTCCTGCATTAATTTACACACTCCCCAAATGGTAGAATTTCTTTTTCTTTGTTGTTCTTGTTGCAATATTTGCTCCTTGTCAGGTGGTAAGAATGAAAGCAGGAACCCAGAGTCAATGTTCCAGTTACTGTATTCCCACAGGGCCCAGGATCAGACAGTAGCCATTGTGCAGAAGCTTCTGGAAGCCTGTTTCCTTCTAAACCTTAATTACTTCATACATGCAAACACACTATCTTATAAAAGTCTGTTCCTTTTAGATATCTGTAATTCAATACAAATAAGAATCACTTGATTTCTTAACTTCCCGTTTTAAATCAGTGCATAGCACATCCCATCCAAGTACTAAGCAGCCCTGATTCTGCTCAGTTTCCGGCATCAGACCAGGTCAGGAATGTTTAGGTTGGTATGGCTTTTGACATCATGTACTGTCTTGAATAAGAGGAATTACAAAACTTAAAAGGAGATTTTTTTTTTTTTAGTATAGAAAAATGTGGGAAAGAAAATAAGTGAGAAAGAAGACAAATAAAGTATTTTATCTCAAGTGTGAGAGAATACCTGATGAGCAGCCTAGAGAGAAAAAGTGTGTAAGGGAGAGATGGTGTGTGAGGGAGAGAGGGTGTGTAAGGGAGACAGAGTATGGAAGGGAGAGAGGGCACATGGTTTGTGGGAATACAGCCCACCATGGTGGAAAGGTATAGTGGCAGGCAGTGGGAGCTGAGGACAAGGACTCCTTCCCTTGTCACATCTGGGCAGAACAGGAAGGAGAGACCTGGCCAGATGTTGAGCCAGGCTAACAACATCCAGGTCCTCGGAGTAGCAGCGTTCCTCTCACCATGTTCTTCCTCCTAGCTTCCCTTAATCTCTCAAAACAGTGCCACCTGAGGAACTAGCAAATACAGTTCACATTCAAGCCACAAGAGGAGAGAGTTCACACAGGCATTTCAAAGGGTGCTCTTTGTAAGTATGCAGCAGTTTCCTTCCGAAATCATGAAAACTTAAATCTGCAAGGAGACTTTTGGGGTACCCTTTGCTACAGATGGTGGCTTGTTTTAGAATTCATGTATTTTTCACCTGTTTTCTTCCCCCCCCCA
Organism: Grammomys surdaster; assembly: GCF_004785775.1. Taxonomy (NCBI): domain Eukaryota; kingdom Metazoa; phylum Chordata; class Mammalia; order Rodentia; family Muridae; genus Grammomys; species Grammomys surdaster. The sequence goes on from NW_021604595.1 coordinate 2,221,977, forward strand.
AGGCTTGAAAATACACCATTTCAGTATGACCCATATAACGTTTGAATAGCTTTATCTTAGTACTGTGCTTGTTCAAGGCAGTCATTGTGTCCGTGTAGGCTGGGTACCTAGCAAGTATGTTTTCAGTAAAAGTGTATGTTTAAGAAGTTCACAGAGTGATCCCAAAATCTTGCTAACTCTGGAGGGCATCTGGGGCTTCTTTGGGACACCAGAGAAAAAGAAGTGAGCAACATAATCAGTCCTGCCCACGAAGCTCACAACAGCCATACTTAGAATCTAACACAACTGTAGTCACTGTCAAAAAAAAAATATTTTAAACTATTGGGTTGGGTGCCATGTAAAACTTTCATGCTTCCTCCTTGAAACCAAGCTTCCATCCTCCTCTGTGTATGACACTGGGCTCACAGGATGCAACGACCTACTCAACATGACAGAGATGCGTGCCAATTCCATTTGCTTTGAGAAACAGATCTTTGTTAAGTCTCCTTAATTGGATGCATGGGGCAGGCATGTTAAATGGAGTCCCATGCTGTGTTATGTCTGAGAGCCGCTCTGGAAGGAAGCCTGCAGTGTGGACAGCCAGGATCTTCCCTTAGCCGGCTTCTGAGTCTGCCGTGTATTCCTCACAGCTAACACATTGCCCACACACTGTCTCTCCTCAGAGAACAGTTAGCAGTGATTACCTACCCACAGATATTTCCCATACTTTCTTCTTTGCCCAGTTCTAAATCTCATGCCAAGTATTACATGTCTTTATCTATGCCACCAAAACAAAGATGGCTCAATGAAATGCTATGGTTTCGTCAAGCGTGAATTTTACTTGAGATCATGTACTCTGAGTCTTGCCATTCGATTTTACTGGCCTTGACAGAACTCATAGAAACAAATCCAAACCTTAATATGCCACTTACAAAATTAATTAGGCTTCCCTTCCAGGCATATTTTGCCTTTCATGTTTTATAGGGAAGCAGTGGTCCCTCTAAGCAGTGTCAGAATGACAGGGTGACTTGTTCAAAGAAATGCTTGCTGTGACGCCGGCTCTGGCTTTTGGTTCCACACAGTGGTTCCCTCTCTGAAACCTCAGCACCTTCAGGATAGAATAGGCTGCCTGGTAGGTGGGAGTGTCCAGTATCCATCACTGGAAGCAGTCACCCTACTCCTGCCTCCCAGGAGATGGAACCCATCCAGGGGAAGAAGCCCTGTTGGATAGGACACCATATTCTCTAACCCAGCTTCCATAGCGTCTACAAGTCTGTGCTTCGTGGCTGTGCTGACCCAGTTTTGTGACGTAATGATTGCAATGTCAGATGCTCACTCATCCCAGTCAATACCATTTCTTGTAACACGCTCTGTCACATTCCCCAATTCAAAAATACTTACTTGGAGGTTGAGGGAGCTCAGCTGGTAAGAGTGCCTGCCAAAGGACCATAACGTTATGAGCTCATATGTCCTCTACCACACATAAAAAGCCAGTTAAACACCCTTGTAACCTCAGTACTTAGGGAGCACAGAAATAGGAAGATTGCTCTGGCTTACTAGATGCTAACTTAACTCCAGTTAAGTGAGAGACCCTGTCTTAAGGGAATAACGTGAGAGTGATCCAGTAGAATGCCAGTGCCTTCCAATGACCTCTACATGCAAACACCAGAATACACACACTATATGTGTATAGGCTACATGTGATAATTTGCCCAAATAGCAGCATTCTTAATGCCCCTCCTTCTCTTCTGTTGCCTGAGAAGGCTGTGGTGGACCAAGCCCCACAAACAGTAGGGCTCATAGATACAGCATTACAGTCACAATGTCCAGCCCTGCCACTTGCTGGATCTGAGACACGGCACCAGTCAGATATCTTACCCTCAGCGCTCCTCTGCCAAGTTCAAAAGCATGGCAAGTGCGTACTTACCTCTCAGAGGTGTCCAGGAAATCATGAGGTGTTTAGAGCCAGGCAGAATACTTCTAATGAACATGATGGTAACCATTCAATATTGGCTAGGTATGCTTTGAACGATTCTCCTGAACTGTCTCTTCTCAATGACTCAGCAAATCTGTCCCTCTCCTGCCATAAACAAATGATGGATCATACATCAGGAACTTTATTAATTATTGGCATCCCTTCTGGAGGGTAAATAAATCATAGATATCACAATTGCTCTTTTAGTCTTTTAACCTTTCATTACTCAAAGTCATCTTATAGACCGGGGTTAAATCAACTGGGACGCTTTCTTATGGAGAGGACAGTTTGTTTCCAGTTCTTTGCATAGCTCACATTTCCATGACACCTCCCTTAACATCCACTCCCCATGTTACAGGTCTACAGTGTTTATAGTCTTATACTGTCTTTTATAGTATTACTATGGGAGTTGTGGACATGGATTATATATGCATATGCATATACATATACGTGTGTGTTGTGTATGCATATATGTGTAAATATGCATTTATACTATGTTTCTGATAGCAAGTAATAATACATTGAGACTTAGCCACTTTTCAGATTTGTATTTTGCTCCCTGAGACAGATCCATTCAGACATGGCAGCTCTGATTTAATGTCTAAACAACTCCTGCACTTGCACTGTTTCTGTCCCATTCATACAGACATGATCCTGGCTACTGAAAAACAAAGATAAGCCACACAAGAGTCACCGTCTTGGTCTGTGCAGGTGTTGTTCTGTCAACATCCGGGTGCATGTGGTTATATTTTTTTCCCCACACAATAATACTCTTTTTTAAAAAATACATTGCAATGTTCAGTTTATTACAAGTCATGACAAAGTCCCAACAGAACCCAAGGGACAGGATGACTCTCTCATTCTTTTGTGTCCCGAGGAGCTGTTCCCATTGTAACACAAAGAATTTCAGTCCAGGAAGTGGCAGCTGTGGTTTGCTTTGTGGTGGGCTTAGGTATCAGCTACTTTTTGCCCTGCATTCTTACATTCTTTCTTGTGTGTTAAGGTTCATCTTCCCCTAAATAATATACTTCTAAAATTTCTGTTTAGTATTTTTAAGACAAGGTCTAAGGCAACCCAGGGCTTTTCTCAAACACTAATGACTCTGAACTTCTGACCCTCTTGCCTCTACCTCTGGAGTGCTGGGATTATGGGTACCCAGCATTGCATCCAGTTTCATATGGCCCTGGGGATTGAATCCAGGACTTCCTGCAAGCGAAGCAAGCATTCTACTGACTGAGCTACATCCCCAGCCCCTCAAATATGCCTTACAGGGATATAGAACTTCACTGGGTTCAGCCAAATCTTTATGTCACAAAACTGTGTCCCTCTCTCCCTTCCACTTGCTTTTCTCCATTTGTAGCTAAAAACAAACCACTTCATAAGTGTCTCATTATTTTTTCTCTGTGTGCACTTCGGTTAAAAGAGCCTCCTGTGCTCACACCATGCTCTGTGGGGACCCAGTGTCATAGTCAGCTTGCCTGGAGATCAAAGTGGAACATCCTGGGCTCACAGAAAGCCTGCAGTGCCCCTGTGATGCTCCATCCAGCAGGCCTCTTGAGTGTATTCCATTTCAAAAGGCTTCTGGGATGATACATAATACATTCAAATTTTGAGACAGCTTATGGGCTCAGAAATTATTGTCCTTTCAACAGATAAAGTGACAGCAGCTTCCTCTAGGTTTTCTTCCCCTTTAGACATTTCTTCCTCCTCTGTTTGACACGGAATCTTGTTTTTCCAACTGGTATACCTTCTGTATGTGAATTGTGAATATAGCTTCCTGATTCTTGAAAATATAATTTATTCATAGACTGTCATTGCTATCTTTCCCAGAAATGAGGTGACAGACTATGCATCCTCATTTACCTCTTCCTCTTCTTTCTCTTGTTCTTTTCTCTCTTTTGTCCTCCCTTCCTCCTTTCTTTCCTCCTTCTTTCTTTTTCTCTCTGCTTTCCATCTCTCTCTCTCTCTAGTCTGACCATGCACTGTTTTTCCTATTAACCTAGAACAAAAGCAATTTTCCTCATCATTTTCCAGTGCTATCAAAATTCCTTTAACGAATGCCTCTCCGCCCCCAAAATTGCAGAATATAGTATAACAGCTGTTGAATGTGGAAGCCACTTTAGGAAACCATTTTAATTAAGTGATGACCTTCACGTCTTATGAAGAAATTTAAAATTGGTCCAATATCACCCATTTACCAAGTGACACATTTTTATCACGTTTATAATGCCAAGGGTTGTAAAAGATGCCATTACTTTCTGTACAAAGACAGGAAAAGAAACATCACCAAGTGAAGTGAAGAACTCTCTTTGACAGTAAGACACATTTCCGTTTCAGAGCCAAGCACTAGGCGACCCTGTTTTTACACATGTATCTCTTATTTGTTGAATTTATAATTTGCGCCCTGCATTCCACACAGAGCAAGTTCTAGGAAGAATAAGCACGTGAATAGCTGCTAGAAAGCAGAAGTCAAGAAGAGTGTTTGGGTAGTCAAGCATGTGAACAAGAAAGAGGACAGGTCAGGGACAACGTCCATGCTTTAGGATATTTTTTGGCTAGAGGTCATCTTGTCATATAGCACACAGATTACGCATGCAGATATAGCTCGGCAGCCTCATGCTTTTGATACCCAGGAAAGGGGTGTGTCTGCAAGGCTCTGTTCAGGAATTCATTCTACCTCACCATACCTGAACCTTCACTAGGGTCTGTTGGAGTGGTAACTCCTTCATAGAGAAGAAGAAACAGTTCTTAGAAACAGAGAGAGCTAATAAACTCAAACACAATTAGATGGCTTTTCTTTGAAAATGTCTACAAATAGCAAAATACGTCAGTGTGCAAGTGCATCTCTGGGACTTGCTAGCTACCAGGTCTAGCAGAATCCATGAGCTTCATGTCCAGTGAGAGAGTTTGTCTCAAAACCTAAGGTGGATGTGGGTGAGAGAAATAGCTGAGTATTAAGAGCTCTTACTGTCCAAACATAAGGACCCAACTTCAGATCTCAGCACTCACAGAGTAAGCTGGGGTGGTCTAGCCTTTGACTCTACTTCAGAATTGTTGAGAGGTACTGAATGCAAGGCTGCTGGGACCTGCTGACTATTAGCCTGGATGAAAAACGTGAGCTCCAGGTTCAAGGAGAGACCCTGTCTCAAAATATAGGGTGGGGAGTGATAGAGAAGGACACTTGACCCTTGAAACTCTTTTCTAGTTTCCAAATATATGCACTGGACCAAGCACTCATGAACTAGTGTCTATAATGCACATGCACACGCACACACGCACATCTTGTCAGTATGAAATAAGGACATTGTGATAATTTCGACTTTATTATTTCCCTCCTAGAACATGGATTGCCTGTTGTGGCTCCTGGCAAGACTTCCTGTTTGTCACTCAGGTTCTATTTGGTTGCTAACTTGCTCAGAAAAGTTTGTTTTTCTTACAGAGATTACAAAGATTGCAGTCTCCAGTGAAAGGGAAAGACATGGCATGTGTACCAACAGAAGTCACAGCAGTCTCTCTGAATAGTTTGCATGTTCCTTTTGTTACTCGGTGTTTTTCATTCTATTCAAAATGCTACGGAGTGAGTATAATAGATTCACAACACTGATGCAGAGATAGAAAATACTTTCTTGCTTGTTCCTGGATTTATTAGAATTCATTACTTCTTCCTGATGGGCTAATGCTGTCACAGTTTGCGGTTGGTATGCTGGGCCATAAGTTATTTTTATAAGGCTCTCTACTTACATGATTTTTATCACTGTGAGTTTTTCCTCATTTCCTGGAAGTTATCAAGCTGACATAAAAAAAGCCATCTTCTAATGATAGTGAATCTTCATAAGCTATTTTCATCAGATCTCATCCAAGGATGCTGTGCTTGGCCCAGAGTCAACAACTAGATTTCCTTTGCTTCATTGTCTTTCTTAGCCGAATAGCGTGCCTGTGTATTGATTGCACATTATTGAATGTAATGCTTGTTTTTATAAATGTTTTCTAATAAAAGTGTTAGCAAACAGAAGCCAGGGTTTTATGCTAAATATATGAATTCCAAATTAACAATAGGAAGTTGCTGGTTTTCATGCTTTGCCAAGACTTTCATTGTTATTTCTAGCATGTGTGTGTGTGTATACACTTATGCATGTGCATGCACACGTTTGCATATGTGTAAGAGCATGTGAACATGTGTGAGTGTGCATGCAGAGGTCAGAGTTTAACACTGGAAGTTTTACTCAAGCAATCTCCAGTGTAAATACTGAGACAGGGGCTCACACTTGAAGCCAGAGCTCACTCATTCAACTGGTGCACCTGGTCTGTCACATAGATCTCTTCTCTCTGCCACCTGATTATAAATTGACGTGGCTAGCTTTTAGGAGTCCTGGGGATTTGAACTCTTTCTTTATCCACTGTCCCCAGACCCACAACCATGGAGGGAATGGAATTAATCTACCTAAAAGACTGCAAGGCTGCCAGCTTCCCTCTTCCATTCCTGCTGAGCAGCCTGCCATGCTGTTCATTTTGTTTGTGGCTGTTATCTCCTTCCCAGCGTCTTTCAGCTCCTTTGCATGAAGGTCGGAGGTCTGCACTTTTTCATCTTCATCAAGAGTCACGTATCGGTCTATCGGGTCTCGTTATGATCTTCTCTCTTCACAGGAGAATGGAAGGTGGCATTGTGATTTTCTTTGACTGAAGACCACACTTCCACCAGTGGTGGCAGAGGTCTCCTTCCATGGTCCAGCAATAGAATGGCAGTGGTAGCTCCAAGAACCACAGAACACTATGCATCAGGTCTAATGACAGAGCTGGAAGGCTCTAGAATTTTCCATTTTATTCTTCCATATGGATGAATGTGTTCATGTGTATGTATGCAGGTGTGATGTGTCTGTGAGAATATGCAGACCTGCGTGAGCATCCATGTGGTATGGAAATATCCACTTGATGTCACAGACACAACGCCCATCCTTTATTATTAGATTCTCCCACTAATCAAGAGCCAGAAACCTGTATTGGTTTCCCCATCTGAAATTCCTGGCGTCGATTCTATTTTCGTGGTTGAACCTGGAGTAATGCAACTGATGGAACCATCTAAAACTGTTGCGCATGGAGGGGAAAAGCTAAGACAAGACACGGGGACCGTGCTAGTTGTTCATGCATAGCCCAACTAGGGAACAAATACAAATGTGTTACACAAAGTTCTTAGGAAAAATGAATAATGTAAAGAGTACTGATTTTGTTTATGACATTCTCCACTTTGCAACTCAAGGGCAATATTCTTCTGATTCTAATGACTTATCATCACTCAGTTTGCACTTATCGGTGTTATTAATTGCAGTGACGGTGACGGTGATGATGTTAGTGGTGGTAGTGGTGATGGTGATGATGGTGATGATGGTGATGATGATAGATGGTTTTATATTGTACAGGTTGGCTTACAACCTTACTGTACAGCTGAGGATAACTTTGAAATTCTGATTCTTCTGAGCTCTGGGATTACAAGTCTGTGCTAACAGGCCTGGTTTTTGCAATGCTAAGGATCAAGCCTAGTGGCCTTGTGTATGCTAGGCAAGAAATGTGCCAACCAAGCTACATTCTCAGTACTCAGTTATTCGTAGTAGGATCAGTATTAATATTAGTACTCTTCTGGTCTTAGAAGGTCTGATTATATAGCCCTGCATGGCCTGAAACGTGTGGCAATTACCCCTCCTCAGCCTCTGGAGTGCTAGGATTACAGACCTAGACCAAGCCGGCCTGCTCAGTTTGCACCAAACTAATCCTAAGAATTCAGTCCCACTCAGGGCCTCACCAAATTTCTTCCTTAGTATGGAACAGTTAGCTACTGTCTGATGCTTTCCCCAGTCCCAGTTTCATCAGACACAGTAACAGCCTTGGTCATAGAACTTCCGTTATGCTTCGAAGTGACACTCTCTCTTTCCAAAGACGTCAGGGAACCTGTCTCCCAAACTGCTGCAGAGATCTTAGTGACACATGCATCATCGAGTTACAAAGGCCCAATTGCAGCTTCATCTCCCTGAAGTGGAGGCAGGGGAGTACACAAATGGAGACACGAAGGGGAACAAGGATGTGCCTTACTTAGAATACCTACCCCTCCTCCCCAGCTCTCACCACCACGAATCCAAACGCATTGCTATTCTCTGGCGAGTTCAGTCGGGCTCAAGTCGGAAGTCCTCACTATGTACTCAGGTCGCTGATCCGCTGAACACACTCGGCCGGTACACTGCAATATTTTGCTCCACGGAACGCTGCATGTGCAACGGTACTCTCTTAAGATTATAATGGAACTGAGAAAGTCCTGTGACCCAGAGACTTGTAGCCATGGTAACATTGTAATACAATGCATTATTCAGGTGCTGGTGGGGATGCTGGTGTCAACAAACCTGTGGCTCTGCCTGACCCGGGAAAGCATCGAGTGTGGAATCTTGCACAGCCCTGACTGAATACTTAGTGATGGCAGGTGATGCCACTGGTTGATGTACATATTGTAATGCATAATCACTATGCTTAGTGTCTTCCTCTATGCAAACAAAGTTTGCTGTTTGCTCCCCTTAGGCCAGGAACAGTCTCATACGTGTCCTGCTTAACGCACCCCTTGACCACATTAAGAGACTATGTGGGCCAGACATGGTGGCCTATACTTGTAATCTACTATTTGGGAGGTGAAGGCAGCCAATTCAGGTGTTTATGTTTGAGGTCAGCTTGAATTACAGGAGACTCTGTCTCACCTCTCCAGAGTCTCCAAAATAAAGGCCACTTGGAGTCAGGACCCTGACCAGCTAGGATTGGGCAGACACACCCCACAAGGCATTTCTCAGAAATAAGGATGCACCTCATTCAAAACGTGACACATTGCAGAGAGTGAGGAACTATGGCATGCTCGGCCCTAAATGGGACATCTCTATCTCTAATGACCTAGAGAAAAGCTTGGAAAAGGGGACAGAGCAAGAGCCAGAGGGCGGGGGGGGGGGCAGACTTCCGTGAAATAACGTCTTCTGAACATGAGGGAGCCAATGTACTCGTGAACTTACAGTGGCTGTGGTTTCTACATAAGGCCCGCACAAAAGCAAGGCGGTCAGAATTCCTGTATAGACACAGGAGGGCTTGGGAAGCCCCACGTGAAGGTTGCTGAGAGAGTCGTTTCCTTTAGGGAATTTGTCCCTGGTGGACTGCGCATGCTCCGGTGGATGGCCTGACACCTACGTGCACAGGGCAACACTGACAGCACTGGGTGGATTATGGAAAGAAGACATGAAGCTAGGAACAGATATGATTGGGGATTTCTCTGGGGAGTTAGAGTGGGAGTGAGGCATTTATATAATCACAATAAAAAAATATATATATGTGTGTGTGTCTGAAAATATCAAAGAATGAATAAAAATGTAATAAAAATAATATTTTTTTATTTAAAAAATACCCAAAAGTGACACATATTTGCATTTTCAGTGACCCTGGTGTAGTCTGAATTTATGTTGATCCCTATTTGATGAAGGACCAGCCGAAGTCTCTGATCCTCAGTTACCCATCACATTCAAGAAGACCAAAGAACGGGAGTGGGGGAAAGTTTGTTTTTGGCCCAGGGCTAGTTTGTTCTTAATAGTGCTTGCCCCCAAAGCCCTTTCTGTACACGCCTGTCACATGAATGCTTGCTTAGTGATGGTAAAATCCCACTTTGCAATTTTATTTCTGTAACATGGAGGAAGTCTCAAAGCCTTGCAGTGCCATTTTTTCAGTTCGTGAGACTCGAGCCCCTTTGTGTTACTTGAGGGAGACAATTACTTTGGAGAAGCTTAGACGCTCCGACATCTTTTAATTTTCTGACCAAGCGCTGAAGAAACTCTTACTGAAAGTCACCTTGATAATGTTTAAAAATAAAACACCCTAATCTCTCTCTCTCTCTCATTCTCTCTCTCCCTCCCTCCCTCCCTCTCTCTCTCTCTCTCTCCCTCACACACACACACACACACACGTACACAAAAGGTACACGGGCACACACGTACACAAAAGGTACACAGGGCTAAATAACATTTAACTCCCAAAGGATTCATTTTTAAGGAATAAGTCTGTCTGTACTGCTCATGGGCTTCCCATCCCCTTGCATGCTGATTGAGAATCATTTGAGAATCATTCTTGCTTTGGATGAAAATGTGTGTGTGCGCAAACCCATACACACAGGCGAGAGAGGCATTCAGCTGTAACGTCTCCTGTCTTTCACTCAGTGTGTGCCAGTAGCGACTGTGGAGGACCAGGGCTGTGGAGGGAAATCATGTCCCAAGGAGCTGAGGAAATGAAAGAGACACTCATTTTTCAACCTTTTATCCTTGCTGTTGAGCCTGTAACTCCAGCCTGGATGATGGCACAGGGCTTTAGGGTGAGGGTCCCTCCACTAGCTTTCTCTCCTATTGTCAGTCCATCTCGGAGTTAATCATTTTCTTCAAGGAGGGAGCGCTGTAATAAAGATAATTAAATTGAAATTCAATATAGTGGGGGCATTGCACTATAGCTCTGTATCAGATGAGGTTTCTGAGAGAAGCCATTTACCGGGAGGGTGGATGTATGGTATGTAATTAACAATTATGTTTGTCAGGGTTATGAAACAGAAAATTAATAACACGGAGACTGGGAAGCAGTGTGCAGAGCCACAGAATCAAGGTGACTAGACGATCATTTATTTTACCCTCACAGTAGCGTCTTCCGTTTCCAGAAACAGAACATTAGTTCATGTGAATTTACTGACTGTTTTTAAAACGCCTCTCAATTTTAGTCTGGGAATTTATTTATTTTTCTCTCTGCTGCGGTTATTTTCAATCCTGACCACATACTAGAATCCCCCAAAGAGCTCTGTAAATCCCGATGATGTCCAGGTCCTGTGCAGACACAGCAAAGCAAAAGCCCCGAGGTTGTGACTGGAGTGCCAGGATTTCAAAGTACTCTCCAGGTGGTCGCCATGGGCAGCCAAGATTGAAGAGTGTGGTAGTAAATATTTAATGTGATTGATTTCCCCGGCAGAAGTGTTAGGTTGAAAGAAAAGGCAAGAAAAAAAGCAACTACATAATAAAGATTCACAGACTGAATTCGTCTTGACCAATGAAAATTTTCAGGATGTGTCCACAGATAGAAGGGAGTCTTGAGACCGGATGGTGTGATGTTTAGACACCTCTGCTTCCGGCAGAAGCCCCTCTGAGAATCGTGGCACCTTCCTGTCACCCATTCCTCTCTTCTTAGAATCCACGAATGTTTTCACGTTACTCAATGAGCCTGGCCACGGAATTCTCCAAATGACTGTGGGCAAGAACTGATTCTTTCCTAGCCTGTCAGCCCTCTGGGAAGGCCCCGTGACAGAATGAGAGGCCAGCGAGGTCACACCGATGATTCCTCACTGGGGAAATGGAGGCATGTGTGCTTGGCAAATCGCCATTCGAAACGCGCCTGCAGATCTCAGGAAAACCGAGTGCTTCTAACCCCAGACCATGTAGCTCCTGCTGCAGGGGAAAGCTGCCCCTGCTGTGTACAGGAAACATACGAAAACATACGCACATATAATTTATGGAACCGCAGACAACTTTGGGGTAAACAGTATTTCCTTACTGGTCTCTGAATTTGAGCTGTTACCAAACTGGATTGTTGGTGAGTTATCATTTTTCAGGGTTTGCATGTTTTACTTTTAGTGAGCTGTATATTTTGAAGCTATCTTCTTTGGATTTTCAATGAGATTTTATTGGGAACTTTTGAATCTGGCAATAGTGATCCATTCGAATACATTTTCAAAAACCGTCTGTGAAGTAACTGAACTTTGCCCACTCTCTGGAAGTTGAGCATACTTTGCATTTAAGATGCTGGGGGTTTGGAGTGGAATAGAGTTGGTCGGAGTCAGTTTGTGTGCTGAGAATCAGTTGCTAAAAATCCCTCTTTTTGTCCTCTTTCAGTTTTGACATAAACTGTTAGTTAAGGATAAACTAGATGCCACATTGTATTGCCCATCGTATTTGGAGAGGACAACACATCTCCTTC
>NW_021604595.1:2236444-2247078 GCF_004785775.1 Grammomys surdaster
TCTATCTATCTATCTATCTATCTCCATCCATTCACCTCTCTTCTGGCTGTCATCTGTTGATCTAGCCATCTATCATCTATTTATCATCCATCTAGAGGCAGGAGTGAACTCATTTCTCTTCCGCACACCACCTTCCTTTTCTTCTTCCTTTATCTGTTCACAGTAGTGTATGAATATGCATTTCCCTTTCAAAGACACAGAGTGGAATATTCATCAAGAGACGAGATATATTAACATTATTCTGGGGAAAGGATGTATCTTTGTGCATGCATCTGTAAACCCCCACAGCCAATGACGTTCTTTATAGCTTTTAGGTAAGTGTAAAACTAAATGTAAGGGAGATTGGGCAATTGCCACTCACTTCTGTTTCTCATCTTTAGTTCACGATACAGAATAAGTCAGAACAAAAAGAAAAGTGAGAGGCATACAAGATACATAATCCTTTGTAGCCAAACCCTGAGGATCCAGAATATGAAGACATGTTCACTTATAGCTGCATGTGCCAACCACGCCTTCCTTTCCTTCACCACACTTCACGTCCATGGACATGTCTCTGGAGTTCCCCATCACTTGGTTTGCTTTCCATGTGAGATGTGTAGATGCTGAAGATTCCATGGCCCTTGGTTGTTGAGGCTGCATGTACCTCACCGCTACAAAGCTGGTTTTCCTTCTGAACTTTCCCTGCCACTGCCTTTGTTTCTCATGGAAGACGAGATGACGAGGCTTTTCCAAATGCATTTTCTTATTTTCCGCAATATGTATTTTTTCAGTCCCACGCTGACAGCTTTATTCCACAGCACAACAGCAGTTGCTAAGCTTTCCTGAACAATGCCATCCCTGTGAAATCACTCAGGGAAGACAGGCTTACAGAGACATATTTCAGCCTCAGAAAGAATGTAACAAATCACGGTGTGGGAGGAGAAAACCATAAAAATGATGAAGCGTGCCTTGATGGGAGTGTGTTTTTAATCACCACCTTCAAAACCAGGCAAAATTCTAGAAAAGTCTTCGTGGAGTCTACACTTATAAAGTCCAATGCTTTCTTGCTGAGGGATTCACACACCTCTCCCCACCCCTTCTCTCTATCTCCCCCCACACTGGTCCTCTTGACCATACACATTCCTCTTCAAGGGGTTAAATTCCAGACCTGGGACTTTTCAGGGACTAGGGGTGCCCATCATTTCTATAATGAGGCATCCCCCAGTCTTCCTGCCTTCTGAAGGATTTGTATATAAATGCCTGTCAGCTTTGCAGCAGTGAGGCAGCTTCCTGAATTGCTCAGAGCCAGCTTCCAGTTGCCAGCCTCTGAAGTGGCATTAAAGCAATGTTCCTTTCTTAATGAGTATTAAATTTACTTTTAGGCAAACCCTCTGGCTGGCAATAAGCGTTCCTTGGGCTTGCTACTGGCTCTCTCTTCCTTGGTAATTGCTCTGTTGCTAGTGACTACTCAGTCCTTCCCTTAGGATGGAGAAGCTTTGAATGTTTGTGTCTTATGCTTAATTTCAAAACTAGAAAGGGCATAAACACTCTTCAAGTCTTTGAGTAGGGCCTCTCCTCAATTCTGGATCAAATCGGTATGGTTTTGAGGTTGTGATAGACTATCTAAATTTAAATCCTGACCTCACTTCATATAGCAGGACTTGAACAAAACAATCATCTACCTGTCGGTCAAAATCTATCCCAGCACCTTTAGCTGAGAATAGAATTTTCTTGTGTGTGTGTGTGTGTGTGTTTCTAGAGACTGAACCTAGCATCACAAGATGTTAGGCCAGCACTCTTACCAGCCTCCCCCCACCTTTCTTTCTTTTAGGTTTTTAAGAGAGTCTTCCTCAGGATGGCCTTTACTTCACTCTGTAGCTTCAGCAGTCTTCAAATAGAAGACCCTCCTGCCTTAGTCTCCTGAGTAGCTAGGGTCGTAGGCCTGTGAGAGGTTTGAATAATTTCACATTTTTAAATACTTAGAAGAAGAGGATGTTGCACTGTTTATCAGGAGAAGCACCTTGCAAATGACTGAGTCCCAGCATTTATGTTGGGCTGCTCACAAACACTTGTAAAAACAGCTCCAGGGAATCTGCTCTCCTTTTCTGGCTTTCACTGACACATGTATGTGTGAGTATTGCATGCACCAACACACACACACACACACACACACACACACACACACACACCTTAAAAATGTTTAGGTGGTAGCAGTTTATGATGTGAGAATGATCTGAGATTCTAATTTTGACTTCCATAAATGAAGTCTTCTTAGAATTCAGCCGTGTTTGTTATGTCTGCATGAGCTACAGTTGTTTTATGCTACAGTGGTAGAGTAGATAGTCACGGGTGTAACCTAACTACATCAATGCCATTGGGCTCCACAGAGCCCAAAACATTATTATCTGCCTCTTTATATACAAAAACTTGCAATGCCTGGTTCAAGTGTTTGATTGATCATGGGCACATCCATTTCTTCTCACAACCTCAATGACTTCATCAATAGAAAGGGATTGATCACACAGCAAATCACAGGACTATTGTAAGGAACAAATGAGGTCATTGAGCCCCCAACACTTAGAAAGCTCATTGTTAAAAGTAAAGGTGGAATGACTAGTTACTAGTTATACTGCTCTGAGAACCGTTTTGTTCTTTTACTAGTTTCACTGAATCTATTTTTAAATGGATGATGTATGTTCTATGCAATAAATTCATTTGTGTTAGTATGACTTTAAGACAGTCATTTAAAAGAATTTATTGTTTCTAAATATTCAATTGGCTATTATAAGTCAGATACTCATCTCCTAATATAGGCTATAGGAAAATGAAAGTCCCCTATTCTTTCAGAGTCTTCCAGGAACATCTTAGAGTCATATTTATAAAAGTTTTCCCCTTGATCCCATTCTGGACATATCTACATGTTTATTTAATCATTTCCAGATTGCCAATTGGAGACCAAGTAAACTGTACATTCTCCAATCCAGTTGGGCTTTTGCAAGAGGTTTGCATACAGAATGAAAGGGAAAATTGGGTTATTTATTATTCTTGTCAAACATAAACTATCTTTTTATATATTTTTTAAAATGCTTAATAGCTTAGGAGAGGTCTTCAAAAATTCCACCTTAAGTCTGAGCCTGCAAACTCACCCGTGGATAAAAATCCAATAAAGATTTCTCTGCTGACAGGATGAAGGCATTTGCCATGCTGCTAATGAAGGAGGGAATAGAGGAAATCCATTTGGTTATTTTCTGATTCCTGTCCAAAAGCAATTGCCTCCCGCTGTGGTTTGTTCTTCGCGCTCACACAGCGCTGGGCCATGTCCAAACCCTCCATCTATTTTGATCTAGGGGAGCTAACTTCTTTGATGTGTATCTGTGGCTCCTAAAGGACTGTGCCAGGTTTAATCAAAGGTGCACAGCTTCAGCAAAAATAAATGACGAGAAATGATCATAGTGCCACAAGCAGGGGTTTACAGCAGGCTGCAGACTTTGCAGGGGCCACCCCCTCATCTCCCCTGTCCCCCCGTTTCATATGATAAGTAGAAGAACCCCAGAGTATCTCTCTCAGAAGAAATAATTTCAAGAAAACAGAACAAAGGGAATCGGGCAATCTTCTCAAATTCTCCCTTCTGTTTCATTGTGCAACCGATATTCCTGTGGCTGCAGTGGCAGAGGCCAGCACTGCTCTGCAGGGTCCTATCGCTGAGTGTGTGAGCCCAGAGGGGACGTGCAGCTTGGCACTAGGGTCTTTGGGGCCTTAGGGAGAGTATGCTGGAGACAAGCATGAGTACTGTCATGTCAGAGCCTACCCTAGGTACAGGGAAGCAAGTGGTTGCTTAGTGACTTTTTAAGATGAAAACGTGAGGCTGGCCATATGTTGACAGTTGACCCATAAGACAATTGCAGAGCAAGGTGTTCCCAGAAGCTCCCCTTTGACTCTGTCACCAAAGTGTTTCCCACACAATTAGATCTTTTCCCTCTAGAAATGTTTTGGTTGTACATATCCAAATATGCATATACCGTTGTCAGATCACACAAAGTGTGAAACCCATCGTCTTCTTACTGCTATAATCTGAGGTGCTGGGGTGTGGTAGGCAAGTTTGCAGTCCCTGAGCTATACCCCTGGCTCTAGTCTTTTCTTTCTAAAGTGTGGTCAATGCTCATGTTTTATGTGTATCAAGAAGTAAGTACAGGTGCATGTTTATGTCTTTGCCCAAACAGGTGAAGGCCAGATGTGGACATCAGATGAAGCGTCCTCAATAGTTCTCACTGTATTTTCTGGGAAATGTTCTCTCAGCAAATCCAGAGCTCTCTGATGTCTACACTGGCTGACGATCAAGCTCTGGGAACCTACCTGTCTTTATTCCCCTTTTCCCATGTTAGGGTTACAGGTACACCATCAAACCCAGATATTATATGGGTTCTGGGCATCCAAACGCAGGTCCACACACTTTGGTGCAGGCAGTTTACTGATAGAGCCATATCACAGTCTCCAGCTTTAAATTATAACTCCTTATAAGATCGGTGTATGATGCTTTCTACCCATTTCCCAAAATATATATTAATATTTTATTACTACTATATTCAAAGATATATACTCCCAGAAGTCTGGCTTTTATATTTAAAAATCATTGATACGTGAACTCTACGAGATAGGATTCTTTTTCTCAAAAATGTGTGCTCAGCTTTAAAAATCAGAAGCCTCAGTATGTCTTCATGACTTTAGGATGGATAAGCTCCTACAGCTTTTACATGCTCCTGCAAAATTCCCTTAGCTCTACCTTAAGTGGATGCCACCTTCATCCCTTCCACAACATCATTGTGTCCTCTGGATATGATGTCATAACTCTCCGACTACTGTTCAGTTAGAGATGGCATCAGGCTTTACCTGAGGCAATAGTATATCTTCCCTCAGAACTACAAGTCTCCTTTCACACTGGAGGAGATGGAGATGTGTGGGACGGCATAAGGGTATTCTGGTTCATGGTTGGGCATATGCCTAGAACCCCGAGATTCTACGTGAGAACCTGCAGGAGTTCGGCGCGCCCCCAGAACCCAGGGTCCTGAAAAGCAGTCTAGTCTCCATAGAACTACATTGTTCAGTCACAAAGGACAGCCCCTCCCAAAGTGCATAGGTAGGGGGTGTGACTATAGGACTCAGGCCCTAGGGATTTACATACTAATGAAGGCCAGAGGGCGGAGCAAATTAAGCATGCCTCCCCAGATCCTCCCCTATATAACTCAGGACTGCCCTGAGTTTTACTGGGGGTGGGTGGATGTACGTCCAGATCCATCTACCATCCTCCATGATAATAAACCCTTTTGGAACCAAGGACTTCCTCGTGTCACTGGGGCCTGCCGTCGCCAACACCTCAGGCTGCTGGAATGTTAGACCTTTCTCCTGCATGTGGGACCTGCCGCAGTGTGGAAACCCACTGGGACTCCATCACTGCAGTGGCCTTCTATTTTTCCCCACAGAGATGGAAACGGAAAGGGAAGTGGAAATGGAAACAGAAATGCTGCCATTCTCCCATACTCCTAATCAGTACTTATTACTTATTACAGTTCAGTTGCCTTTTTAACTCTCCACTTCCATAACCTGTGTTTGAAGGGCCTGTTCTTAGCCTTCTAGAGCCTTCTAGAGCTTTTCACTGCCACCTTCAACCCTGTCAACCAAACCACCAGATTCTGTCTCACCAAGGGCAGTGCAACAGCTTTCTGTTTAACCCTAGATGGCCTTGTATAGCTTTTCATTCACGCCTGGAGGGAGGAGCAATCCTTCCCGGCAGCTCATTAAGTTACAAAATGCACAAGGCTTCTCCCTAAGATCCCAGTGAGTATGGAACCATTTCTGGAGGAGATGGGACTCTTCACTGGAGCGGTCCACTGCAGCGCGCAGCCTCACCGATAAGGAGAATGCCACACTCAGGATTCTTCTGACAGCAATTTATTGTACAGCTCTTTAGATAGCAGTGAAGCAAGGGACGCCAAGCCCGAAAAACCTGTGGCTTATATAGAGCCCTAGGAGACGTGCCACACACTCATTGGCTCTTACGACATCGCCAATTAGCATACTGGTTTTCGCGCCTTGCGCAGGCGCACATTCAAGCAAGGCTCTCAAGAAGAACCAGGAAGCAGGAAACCGGCGCCATGTTGCAATGACGAACGCGGCTCCTAACAGTCCACAAGCTGGGATGTCGCTTTCGCTGCTTGGTGCCAACCTTGGCATGGGATTTTTTAATGAATCCGCTGCCTTGGGTTCCCTCCTGCCCACTAAGTAACCCTGTTAATCCCCTCAGTTCGACAAGCTTCAGTGGAATCTTTGAACCATCATCGACATTCTATCCTGTCGAATAGATGTTTGTTCATTTCTTCCTTGGAAAGCTTGCTCTACACTTTACACAGTGTTGTTTGACACGCAATTCCAGGATGGAATGTCTCTAGCTACCTTTAGCATTCTCCAGTGGCTACGAGCTCTCGGAGAGAAAAGAAAGGGGAGTTTTATTCTCCTTGTCCTTTGGATTGCAGACTGCACACTGTCATTTCTTTGCCCCAACCTCTTGCCATTTCTGAGATTTACTGGCCAGCCTCTGGCCTCAGGTCCCTTGCATTTGCTTCTCTGGCAGACGCTCAGCCCTCCTCCCACTTCTTCATCCTTTCCTCTCTCGTGGCTTGACTGCCCTCCTTTCACTGCTATTTCAGGGTCCTCTGCTCACCTCATGGTCTTTCATTTCTTTTTTTTTTCTCCTTCATACACCTCTGATCACTATTTTATTGCTTATTTCTGTTTCTCCCACCCACATATAAGTCCCAGAAGATCAAGGAAGTTCATTTAATTCACTCCTATCTATTGCCTACAAAAACTGGTCTGAATGACCTGCTGAATGGATGGTTGGTAGGTGGGATGGATAGGTGGATCTACGCAACTTCCAATAGAAAAGAGTATAGATAAAATGTGGTTATTCTGTGGCCATCTGTCACATGCCTGGAAGCCCTGTTACTTTGACAGTTCAGATGAGAGGATACCAAATGGAAGGCTAGCTTCGGCACCAACGTGGGATGCTGTCCTACAGTAGGTGTATAGCCACCTCTATCACTATCAGGTAACGATGATCTTGGTTTTTATGTCTATCCATAGTGCAATGGATGGTGATCTTAGTTTTCAGCTTGCCGAACCCTTGGAAGATGTGTAGAGTGTCAGTCAAGCACTGTCTTGGCTATGTCTGTGGGAGTATTTCCAGAGACAGCTGTGGGTCAGTAAATTGATAAAAGAAAGCACATTCTGAATTCGTATAGTGGCATTGAAGAGATTGCACTTGGATGAAACAGAAAACTAAAGAAGGAAGCAGCTCCCAGGTTCCCCTGGGCAAATGCACTTTCTTCTGCCACATGCAATGCATATCAGACTCTTGCGTCATCAGCCTTTGAGTGATGCAAACGTGTACTAGTGATGCTCAGAGAGGCTGCCTCAGCAGTGGTCCCTCATGTCCCGAGCCTTCAGCTTCTTGAACAGAGAATCTACTGTTTCCTCAGTTCTCCAGCCGACAAATGGCCATTGTGGAATTATCCGTCCTCTGAATGTGTGATCTAACAAATTCATCCTTATACCCATACATGGTGGTTTGAATGATCATGACCCCTGTGGGCTCATATGTTTGAACATTTTGTCCCCAGCTGGTGGAACTGTTTGGGAAAGATTAGGAGGTGTGGCATTATTGGAGGTGATGTGTTACTGGGGGTGGGCTTTGAAGTTTCAAAAGGCTGCGTCACTCCCAGTATGCTCTCTGCTGCTCGCTTGTGGATCAAGATGTGAGCGTTCAGCTTTCCTGAGGTCATGGAGTCTAACCCTCTGAAACTGTAACCTCTCAAACTTTTCGTGTGTGTTTGTAAGTTGCCTGGGTTATTGGTATTTTTATCACAGGAGTAGAAAAGTAACTAAGAGATCATATACGTATTCTATTGGTTCCGTTAGTCATCATTCATTCATTCATTCATTTTTGAGAACGTTGACTAATTCTAATTCAAAATTCTTCTAA
Source organism: Grammomys surdaster (assembly GCF_004785775.1). Lineage (NCBI taxonomy): Eukaryota > Metazoa > Chordata > Mammalia > Rodentia > Muridae > Grammomys > Grammomys surdaster. The sequence continues at coordinate 2,244,459 of NW_021604595.1, forward strand.
CTAAATAAAGAAAGCTATGTTGGTTAATACTGCAGACTTGATAGGAGGCAGAATCCACAGGGAGGCAAACCTTTGTGTTTGTCAGTGAGTTTCTAGATGGTGTTAAGTGAGATGGTATGGCATAGCATGGCATTTAATTCTAGGATTACAGTTTCAGCATGGAAGACATGGTGGCTGCAGCGGAGGCTGTTGGTGTGGCTTTATTGGACAAAGTGTGTTACTGGGGTAGGGCTTGGAGGTTTCAAAAGGCTTCAGTCATTCCCCTTGACCTGAATTCCAGGAATGAATAAAAAGGAGAAAGCCAGGTGAGCACTAGTACACCTTTCTTTCTCCCCCTACACCCCCCCCCCGCCGCTGCTGCTCCTCCTCCTCCTTCTAATTCCCCCCCCCTCTCCCCACCCCCCAACCTGGGCTACAATGTGACCAGTTGCCTCCACATATGCCACAGGCACAGACCCCTGGAACTACAAACCAAAACAAACTCTTTCCCACTTAAGTTTTTATTTCAAGAATTTGCTCCCATCATCCACAAAAAACGGCAACAAAAAATAAAACAACACCTGTTACCTTTATGAGCGAAATGCATCATTAAACATAACTTGACGTTTAATGAAAGGACGTCGGAAACAACATACAGCAAATCTCAACATTTTGTGCCTATGTCCGTGAACACATCACAAATGTGCTCAGCTGTGTACTTATGAACAAAACCTGAAGAGGGACAGGCTAAGGTTATTGAGCTGGTCCTAAGGGAACATGTAACCTCACGGGCCTTCTTCTAAGTCTGGAGCAGTCTGGAACATTCTCAAGATGGAAGTGGCTCACAGCGCACAGAGGAGAAGCCCTTGACCCCTACAAGCAGGTTCCCCCCAAGTCTGTCTATACCATGATGCTGTCATTGTGGAAGGAAGAAAGCCCTTCTGCAGCTTCAGCCTCTCAGTGGTTCATCTGCCAGATTCTTGGCTCCTCTTTCTCCCAGTATGTTAATTATGTCAAAGCCAATTAGTGGATGGTGTTTTATATGAAATGATTCAAACAGCACTCCTGTGGAAAAAGTGACTTCTTTAAACAGAGAGCAGCTAGAAGCCAAACCATAAAGTATTGATTTCTACCTGTTTAATAGAATCATCTGAAGTTTCAATAAAGCCTATTGGAAATTTTTTATTACTTCTTAAAACAATAATACTTTAATAGCTGCTATGGCCTTCTCTGTGTTCCTTAGCCACTCACATTAGCACTATAAAGTTTAAACAACCTCCCCTCAGAGCACAGGGTGTCAGCCTGTCTTCTTTCTTTGTAATACATATAACTTTTTAATACATACAACTTCAATATAAAAAAAAACTTTCTCATACACTATATTTTTATTATGTTTTACCTTACCAACTCCTCCTAGATCCTCTCCACTTCCTCAACCTTAACCAACTTCATTCTTTCTCTCAAAAGACACAAAGAGAATCCCTCCCCCCCAAAAAAGAACACAAATGGAATAAAACAAAACAGACAAAATGATGGGAAAAAATGCCAAAGCAAACCAGAATGAAACAAAAAGCCCACGTAGAAAACATGGAGTTAGTTTTGTGTTGGCCAACTACTCCTGGGCATGAGGCAAGCCTTGGAAAGTTGTTGATAAATCTCAGTGACACTCCATTAGAGAAAACTGGTTTTTCCCAGCAGGCAACCATTGCAAATAGCCTCTTGGTTAAGGGTGGGACTTCATGCCTACTACCCTCCCTTAGTGCTGAGACCTGGTCTGGCTTGAACTTGTGCAGGTCTTGTGTGTGCCGCCAGCGTGTCTGTGAGTTATATGTGCACTCATCCCGGTGTGTCAGGCTTCTTTCTTAGGAGAGAGAGGTGTATGTAAATTACATGAGGGAAGGAATAACTGATATGATATACTGTCCTATATTTTACTAAATGCCCCCAAAGCATTTTTGGTTGTTTATAAGATTTTCATCGCATTTGATGAGATCTGTGAAACGTGTATCGTGAGTTACAGTAGAGAGGAAGACAGCAAGTCAGCTACAGTGCTGTAGTGCTAAGAGGAGAAAGACAATCCTCCCTTGCAGCTCTTCCTACTCCTGTACTCTTCAGAACAGAAGAGAAACCATTCTCAGGTGGCACCCAGCCAATCTCTAACTCAGAATCAATTGCTTTGCCAACAAGGAACACAAAAGATGTTCATTGTTTGCAAACCGACTTCCCTGCAAGGGTGCCTTGTCGCCACACTTGCTGACGGCAGGTTCAGACATCGCTGCGGCTGCTCTGTGCTGCCTTTTCTCCTGCGCCCTGTTTCCAAGGCTTTCTGGAAGAAAGTAAATCTGCCTCCCATCCCGAGGACAGGGAGACTTTCCACTTCCCAGTGTGATCTCTTCATTACTGCTGCGGGACCTCAGCAGGCGATTGTTCTGGAAGACAGTAGCCGATATAATTATCTACACAAAACAAGCCAGTGGGTGGCCTTTGGATTTTTTGAAGTTTTTGTTTTTAAAATTTGTGTACAGTCTTTTTATCTCCACATGGTGTAGCCAGATAGATTTGGGGAATGCTGATGGTGATGTGTGTGACTGACACTCTCTCTCTCTCTCTCTCTCTCTCTCTCTCTCTCTCTCTCTCTCTC
>NW_021604595.1:2247088-2279338 GCF_004785775.1 Grammomys surdaster
TCTCTCTCTCTCTCTCTCTCTCTCTCTCTCTCTCTCTCTCTCTCTCTGCGTGTGTGTGTGTGTGTGTGTGTGTGTGTGTGTGTGTGTGTGTGAGAGAGAGAGAGAGAGAGAGAGAGAGAGAACACAAAGGAAGAGAACTGGGCAACTACTTCATCTCTATTGTCTCTCTTTGTCTTTACTAACTGCTAGAGGGAAAACAGACTGGGAAACTGGAAATAATAGAGTAAGATTTACTGTTGTTTATTATTATTAAGTCTCAGATTTATTCCTTCCCAGAGCATTATCACAGGTACCTCTTCTCATCTTGACTTCCCAGCCATTCCCTGGGATCTCAGGTCCCTCTTGCCCCTCAGCTCGCAGGTCCCTGATGAGCCCACAACCTTCCATGTGGCCTTGCTGCAACCTTGTTATCCACCAGCGTCCTGTGTCGGCTGGGATCCTGACCACTGCTGTGTCGATGGGAAACACGTGTTCTCAGCTCTCGACGACCCTACACAGACTTTTACATATAGTCAGTCTGTCGCTTGGAATGTGTAATAGATTCATTATTTTGAAGATTTTATTTTCATATATGTTTCTCCCCACCCCCTCCATATGCCACACACGTACAGGTGCCTACCTACAGAGCCCCAAATAGAACTTCATACATCTGAAAGTACACTTCCAGGAGACTATGAGCTATCCAGCATGGTGCAAGGAACTAAATTCAGGTCCTCTGCAAGAGCAGCGAGCAGGTTTTTAAATTTTTTATTTAATTTTTTTTCATACAGTGTATCTTGATCATATTTTACCCCTTACTTAATTCCTCCTAGAGACTCCCTACCTCCATACCCATCCAATTTCATGTGCTTTTCTCTCTCCTTTTAAAACTTTTTGTTGATTCTTTGTGAATTTCACAACATGCACCCCAGTCTCACTCACCTCCCCTTCCCTTCATATCCACCCTTCACCCTTGCTACCACCCCCAAGAGGAAACAAAAAATAAAACAAAATAAACAAAACAAAACCATCTCACTGTGAAAGCGGCAGTAGGTCATGGAGTGGCCAACGGTGCACCCTTCTGCCCAAACAGCTTTACTTGCAAGTGTTTGTGGCCCTCAGCCGCAGCCAGGGTGAGGATGTCACCATGAGCTCAGGTGGCAGCACGGGCCACTCAAATCTGTTTGTCCCTTTTTCAGCACAGCTCCTGAACTTCAGCTGCTTTCCGGTCCCCCATCATACATTCACTCAAAGTAGTGGCACCCGCTGCTCGCTTGTGCGCTCTCTCTCTCTCTCAAAACAAAAACCAAAGCAAACTAAAACAAACAAAAAAACCCAGCAAAAATAAAAACAACAAACAAACAAAAACAAAAAACCCAAAACAAACAAAAAAATCCAACAAACAAAACCAAAAAACCCTAAAAAACTTCACAAAAACAAAAATCAAAGCAAATAAGCCAAAGTGTAATTTTGTATATGGAAAAAAAAAGTCCCAACAACGACCAAGTAACACTGAGTTCATTTTTGTTGGACAACTAGTCATGCTCATGCGGCCTGCCCAGGACAGAGGCTGACTGACCCAGGAACATTCCCTTGGAGAAAACTGATTTTTTTCCCTGTGCCCATGGCGGCCATCAATTGCAAATAGCTTCTTAGAGATGCAGTCCTATGTCTCCTTCTCTCTCTCAGTGCAGTAAGGGTTATTGACGTTGGGGTCATCTCTCCCACCCCATATGATTTTTAAATAAATCCCACAAAATGTCTAGATAGTCATTGTGAATATGCAAGTATACAAAAGTACAAATCTATAAAAATGAATTACACTGTTTCCAAAAAGTTGCTTTTTCCTTCTTCCTTCCTTCCTTCCTTCCTTCCTTCCTTCCTTCCTTCCTTTCTTTCTTTCTTTCTTTCTTTCTTTCTTTCTTTCTTTCTTTCTTCTTTCTTTCTCTCTCTCTTTCTTTCTCTCTCTCTTATCTTTCAGGGTTTTACTATGTAATCCTAGATGGCCTATATCTCACTGTGTAGACTAAGATATCACAGAGAACTACCAGACTCTCCTTGCTGCTGAGATTAAAGCTGTGCCCCTAACCCTGCCACGAAAAAGATATTTTGAGCCTGCAATCGTTTTATTATGTGTGACTGCAACCGAAGTGCATTTAGTGCACTGTATTTTCTTATGATGGTTTTTACGTGGAAGTCACTATTTAGGATGCTACATTAATGTGTCCAACTGAAATGGTATTTTCTATTTTATTACTTTTGAACTCTGAGCTGAACTATGATTACTATCTGTAGAAATCTGGAATGGTTTTTAATGTAGTTTCTAGAATGCTGCTTGAAATGATAAACCCATCGTTAGAGAGGAGAAGGAGTTTTAAGAACAAATACTTTCTGCATTACCAAGTCGAAGGACATTCATAGGATCTCAAGCTAAACCTGTGTATTCAGGACTACCCGTCACTAGAATGTGCTTTTGCAAAGGCACATTATTTAGCACTTGAGAATTACTGATCTCCAGTTGTTCTGAAATATTACTATCTCAAAAGTCTTGGAGAAAAGCTAGGTGTGGTGGCTCTTACCTATCTCTACTTAGCAGGTACAGGGACCAGCCAGAGCTACACGATGAGATCCCCATCTCAAAAAGAAATAAAGAATAAATGAAAAGAGAGTGAAACTTGTATGTACTTTGAGTCCTGATTCCGTTTAGTAGGGATAATGAGTCAATTTAGCTAAATGTGGATGCTTTGAGGTTGTAAAAATGTTATCAAATTGCCACAGCAATTTCTGCTGAAGAATCAAAGGCTGAATAAAGTATGCCTAGGTTGTATTTTCTCACATCAGATACGTGCTCATGTAACTGTACTTTTTGGCCACGTTATTGGGTTCTCATGCCTACCACCCTCCTCCACCCCAATCCCTCCCAACCCAACACTAGGTAGGAGAGAAAGGTTAGAAGGGAAAGAGGGCGTAGATCTCTTTAGACTACTTCCTGTTGACTAGTGACATTGAGTTCCTTGAGGCAAGTCCAGTCTTTGTCGTCAAAATATCTCCAACCAGCAAACTGCAAAACAGTAATCTAGCAAAGTCACCAAAACAGCAACCATAACAGCAGGAACCAGGGGTAGCAGCTCAGGGAGCATCGGCCACTACAGCCTCTCAGGGCTCTGGCCTCCCTAGACTCACCAGAATACCAAACTTAAATATCTTCAGCTGGGAGAATCATGCCCCTGCCAGAGCATGAGACAAATTATAGTCAGCTGCTGTGGACAATCTGAAGCAGTCCCATATCCCACACCAGGGATTAAAGCAAAAACATATTCATATAACATAACTTGTTTTTTTAAAAAAAGAAACCAAAATTCTTCCTACATGTTCATCTAATTCTTTGTGACATAGAGGTTTGGTCTTTTGCTATTTATTGTAATGCTGAATGCTGGCCCCCAAGGCCTGGTTGGTCTCAAGTACAAGAGAATCTGCACTTAGACCCAAGTGATGCATACTATGTGGCCTTGCCTTCCCCAATTTATCCCTGATTGGTGAAGAACAGTGCCCACAGCCTATAGTTGGGCAGAACTGAGATATAGACAGGACTTAGTGTCTGAGGAGAACCACAAGGAGAAAGAGGAAGATAGAGAGATGGAAAGAAGCCATGGAGGGAAGAATCTTGAAATCATGGACATGAGAGCTGTCAAACTAACTTAAAGAGCAGCCCAGACAGAACATGTATGCCACATCGTGGGGCTGGTTATTGGCAGGGAAGTAGACATGATAGCATACAGGGTACATATCTGCTCAGCTCGCCTGCTGATTAAGGCTTATTATAAATATAAAATTTGTCTTTTATCCAGCAACTGGATCAAAGACAGGGTAGAAGTTCAAGATTGAGATTAAATATTTTCTACAACAATATAACATAACATTTTTTTAAAAAAGGAAACCAAAATTCTCGTTACATGCTCATCTAATTCCCTGTGATGTGTTTGTTACTCTGTCCCACAATCAAGTCAAATTCAGCATGGCTACAACAAAGCAAGCCTTTACATTCTTCTCGAATTATACATGTTGGTGGCTTCTATCTCATTCAACCTACAAGTCTAGTCCAGGCACCAGTGAGTGTGTAGTTCTTATACCATTTCTTAACATCTTATCCAATCACATTCTCTTTTACTCTACATTCTCTGACCTTTTTCAATTGTGGAGTCACCTTACTATTTTTTTTTCTTCTGTACTGACATCAACATCAGTTGTTCACAAGATAAACTCATGCAATCTCTCTCTCTCTTAAACATACATTTATTATTTATTTATTTATTTATTTATTTATTTATTTAATGTATATGAGTACACAGTTGCTATCTTCAGACACAGCGTTCTATCTGCAGGTTACAATATATTACTTGACATGGCTCATAAAATTCCTTTGAAACACAGATGAGTCTTGTGGTTCTGCCTTATTCCTTGCCAGCTCATCTGGAATTGTGCTGCTTGGTATGATAGCCATTAACCAACTGTGACTTCTTCTCTATACATTTTTTATGTGTACATATTTGTGTGTTATTTCTCGTGTGTACGTGCAGTGTGTGTACATGTGGGTGTATGTATATGATTATCTCCAGAGAGGCCAAAGTCAGCATTGAATTGAGCATTGTTCCTGATTACTCTCCTTATTCTTTAAGACAGGATCTCTTAATGAATCAAGAGCTTGTTAATATGGCTACACTAGGTGGTTAGAAGGTCATAGGCATGTACTACTACACCTAGCTCTTTTGTGTTTGGGGATCCAAACACAATTTTATATGTTTAGGTGGCAAGTGCTTTTACTGTCTTCCTATTTGTCGAAAGGAATTTTAAAGAAAGTGAATTAGGGTATAATAAACAGCATTTCTCATTCACACCTGTTCTGTTTCAAGTAGTCACACTTCCATTGCAGTAGCTTTGGAGAGGAAAATATGAACACTTTCACTTCATCCTCACTCCATAGAACACTCTACTGAAAAACAAAACCTCATACACAGCCAATGGTCAATGTGGTTAGTAATTCCCTAACTAAATGTGCTTTCCTTTCATCTGTATTGCTTATTGCTTACTTCCTGTTTTTCCATTATTTGACAGAGAACAGTAAGCAATTCGTTAGCCCATATCAATTTTTGTGTCTACTTCATCCATTAATCTTAGTAATTATCTACTATATATCTTTAAAAATCTAATATCAAACTTAAAATCAAACCATCAAGAAGTAAGTACATAAAATATTCTAACTTGAAGTAAAAATGTTTTTAATCTTGTTTTGGAAATATCTCTCCATGTTTGATATTTTAGTTGGGTATAAAATGTGCAACAGTGACTTTAATAATGCCAACCTATATAGAGTTCAATTCGGTTTGTGGTAAGCAACCTCACTCCAAGTAGGAGAGTTAAATTAATATCCCTCTTAATGAATACATTGGTCATATCTCTAGTCCAGTAGATAGACTACTTATTTGTCTTTAATAACAATTAGGCTATGGAGGCAAAACAAACAAACAAACAAACCCAAAACCACTAAAATTAGTTTTCTTTATTAACTATCAATTGGTTTTTACAACTAATTAATCACAATAACAATACATAGGGTGGTATTGTGTAACAATTTCCTCAAAGATTGAAACATTCCACCCTGCAGGAAAACTCCCTAGTCAGGAAGACTAACAACTCAAAAGAGCTTCAGGAAGTCCCTGCAACTGGCCAGATTCACTAGGCCCCTCCCTGCCAGAGTAAACAATAAAAACCAGCCTCTCAGACAAGCAAGAGGAACTGCAAAGAAGACAGACCAGACCAACTGCCTCGAAGGGGCTTAAACCAACTGAGTTACTGGAAAATGGCATTCTGCAACCTGCTGAGCTGCCTGTAGGCTGTGTAGTGTGCTCTAGGCTGTGAGATTTGTGAGCTGTCATCCATGCTGGGGTGAGCTTTGGTGAGATAGCTGCCTTTGAGTTATTTCTGCTCCTGTAAGTAACCCCAATAAGCCTCACTAGTTCACCAAATTATTGGTTGTAGTTTCCCTATCTTGTGTGAGTAGATGTGTCATGTATCTTCTCAGGAAAAGTTTTATCACCCAACCATGGCTTACTAATTGTTTTTATTTTTAGTGGTTAATTGACTGCAAGAACCAATTTGTGGAACATCTAAAATGTCACTTCACAAGATATTTTCGGCTTTCGGCTTTCACTTATTTGTGAAAGTTTTATGTGTTTTTTTCTCTGCAACTTGTAGTTTAAGTACTCCATGGGCAGGAAGTGTGAGTCTGTTTTTTCTGTCCTACGTTCTGTTTCCACAGTTTTCTTCTTCTTTGATAGTTCAACACATTCACAGTTGGATGATAATATGTGCTGTGAGTGGGCAAGATAGCTTAGTGGTTATCTTAGTTAGGATTTTACTGCTGGGATAAAACACCATGACCAAAAAGCAAGTGGGGAGGAAGAGGTTAATTTGGCTTACACTTCCAGATCATAGTTCATGGTTGAAGGGGATCAGTATAGAACTCAACCCGGCAAGAATCTGAGGCAGGTCATGGAGGGTTGCTACTTACTGGCTTGCTTCCGATGGCTTGCTCAGCCTGCTTTCTTAGAGAATCCAGGACTACCAGCCCAGGGATGGCACCATCACCACCCTTCCCTTTGGTCACTAATTGAGAAAATGTCTTACAGCTGGATCTCATGGCAGCATTTCCTCAACTGAGGCTCCTTCCTCTCTGCTGGGTCTAGCTTGTGTCAAGATGATGCACAAAACCAGCCAGCACATTGAGTAAAGGCACTGGCTTCCAGCTAGAGGGACTGAGTTCAGTTTTGGAGACCCATGAGGTGGAAGGATAGAGCCAATCCCTGAAAGTTGCCCCCTGATTTCCACACAGCTACTGTGACCTGTGCATACTCATCCACTTGATTGATTAATTAGTTAATTAATTGATGTAAAAAGATAAAAATATCGTATCTAGATTCTGAAATATCAATGTCTAGTATTTTGATAATTCTAATGACTAAAGTTTTATGACTGAGTTAAACGTGTGTGTAGGTGTGTGGATCACGAGACAAGTAAGTATGGGAGGTCTTTGGGGGAGGGAGGGTAGGAATGGAGCTAAGTAGCAGAGAGTTCGCTTAGCATGTGCAGGGTTCTGCTTTGCATTGCCAGCATTGAAAACGGAGAGGGAAAGTAGGAGCAGGGGAAAGATAAAGCAACTCCCACCAGAAAGCTTTTATCTGCAAAAAGCACCTTGAGGAAAATTAGTTTAAGCTAGAATTTATTATTCTGATTAATAGGTGCTTGTACAATATTGAGACAATTATAGGCTATCTCTTTTCTTCCATTGAAAAGGTGTAATTTCCCAGAAACAGTTATCTAGAGGAACCATAAAGTTCATATACATGGCTGTAGGGTGCATTGCCCAGTCAGTATATAAAGATTTTACTTACAAAGTAGCTGACTTCTCACGAACTTGGGCCCAAGTCTGTGAAAACGAGTGAAATAGACTACATTATAGTTTCCTTCCTATTGCAGAAAATGTAAGAAAAACAGGCAACATGGCTGCCTCAGGACTGCTTGACTCTTCAGGACAGGAGAGCAAATGAACCCCATCTTTGAAAGGTCCAAAAACCTTGGAAATTAAAGTTTTCAATTTTCCAGGAAGCATACTGGGCTCCTCAGAAGGAACCACTGACAATGGGCCTTTAGTCAATAGTGGCTTAGGGAGGATGCGTCTGAAGCTGAGTCAGCTCCTGGGACATCTAGCTGGAGGAGATTACAAGGCCAAAACTGAGCGGGTTTCCACAATTCTTCAGGGCATTACCAAATACAATGAAACTAACATGGTAGTCAATCGGAATTGTACTAATGTCACTGCTCTGCCCCTACCAATCATATTCGAGGTTTCTTAATTCCCCCAGCCCTGCATTAAAGGGCCTGTGAGTCCCTTGAGTTATCGCCATTTTGATGAATGGCTGACCCCAGCATGCTGGTATTTTCTGTAGAATAAAAGCCCTTCGCCTTTGCTTACTATTTGAATCTGGGGTCTTCCTTCAGAGATTCTTGACCCAAGTACTTCATGACTTGCTTACACAGTGTATCTGGTGTGGTTGCATATAAGGAGAAAGGAGGCAAGATGCACCTCTCCTTGTGGATGCTTAGGGATGCTGCTGATGTAAGTCTACCACATAGAAGAGAGGGCACATGAAGACTGCGTAGCTCCTGTCCTACCTCATGTTTAAACGTATCCAAGCTATTGGCTGGAGTTCATTACAAAGCTCTGCTCTACTTAAAGGGAGCTTGGAATGAAGGGTAAATGAATATTGGATAAAAACTACAGTTCACTTATAATCAAACAGAAAAAAAAATCAAAGCCAAGGTGCCTCGATTCCATGGAGAGGGGATAGATAGTAACATGAAACAATTCTATTTTCAAACCAAATGAATGGGAAACTGATTTTGTTTGAGCCAGTTTGCCTATTTTCAAATACTAGTTTCCTACGATTAACCTTTGATAGTTAATATCAATCCAGGGCTTCTGTCAAGTCGAGAGTAGAAAGGATTATTCCCCTGTATATGAAAAGGTTGGTTATTGGAGGACATTGTAATCAAGTATCCAATGGAAAGGCAATGTGGATTAACTTTTCATCCACAGATCAACTGCCTAGTGTAGCTGGGGGCTCAGCTGCAGTATCACAGTTATCTCCACAATGGGAGTGCATTGTGAAATATGCAAATTGACACGGGAACATTCACTAGGTCTGATGTCAGAGGCTGGCTGAGGGTGTGGTGGAAGTTCCCTAGAAGAGTGGGATCCGCACCATGGAGAAACTGGGACACTGCACTGCTTATTTCCCATGCCTTCGGTTGTCTAAGAACAAGTTCCAGTTCACATGGCTTTCAAATGCTTTTCCCTCTAGAATTCCCATCTCGGCTCACAATTATCCACACCTCTCCTGGCCCTTTGCCGAGCTTTTCTCTAGCTCTTAGCCTAGCAAATTGCACAGCCCCCATTCAAAACTCACAAGTCACCTACACATCTACAGTGTTCTATCATGAGTGGCGTTCACATCACAGGGCTGCAGTCAGAGCTCAAGCATCTGACAAGGACTTTATAGATGACCCGAAGGCTGGGTCTCTGAGGTACATGTGGCACGTACATGAATTTTGTGACTTTGGCATTCATCCCCCCAAAATATTTTATCTATAACAATGCAAGTTTTCCCCAAATCCAAAGAAGCCCAAACTTCAAAACATTTATTTCCCAGAGCAACCCTGGAGTGAGGGAGCATCCTGTAGTTGCTAATTCTAAAGTCTACTTTATGTTCCTTTCCTTCTTTCTCTCCAGACAGCTGCTGTCATTTTCTCTCCTTGCTTCCTAGTATGCCTTCTAACTTTCTGTTAGAACTAGATAGTGCCTATGGGATACTAGGACCTGAGGTCCTAGTTAGGTATTTAGAGAGATATTTTTGGAGATGTGGCCAGGAAGTGTTTTATTTTTTTATATCTGTGTGGCTACAGGTGATAAAGATCTCAGCCCTCTCCGGTGTTCAAGTTGACTAAGGACTCTCCATCAGATAGAGTCTGTGTTATGGGCCAAATGTTTACACAAAATTTATATGTTGATGTCCAATTCACCAACATGTCAGTATGCAACAGAAGATAAGATCCTTAAGAAGCTTTGCCTCATGCCTGGGATTCAAACTCTCCTAAAAGAGGCTCAAGGGAGCTGGTCCACCCCTTCTGCAATGAAGCCATTTGGCAATTTTAGTCCACATTGTGAGAGTCCAGTTGGCTGAGGGAGGGAAGAGTGATGTTGTGAGGGGTGGAGTTGTTGGTAGCATCAGCCTGAGTCCTAGATCCATGAGAATAAAGGTGGATATATAAGTGTTTGTTGAGCAATCAAAATGAGACCTTTTTCAGGTATAATAGCCATTCCAAGAAATGTTCTTGATTCTGAGGAAACTACTGTGTCATCTGTCTAAGGATGGATATGGGCCACCTATTACAAAGATGAAATATATGCATGCATACATGTATGCATACACACACACACACACACACACACACATATATGTTTGTATTTCACCAAGTCATCTAATGAACATATAACTCAGAGAGCATCAGCCCATTCCCCATAGGAATTGATATTTCAGTTGCTCCTCAACCTATAAGCTAGTAAAATTGTCAAGTTCTCTTCATGATTGTTCCTTATTAGAAGTTATCTTCTTAGTTTTCAGAGATATCTTAGACTCTTTAGGTCATAATTTATTTAAGCTGTTTTTTTGGTGGCTTAGACTGTGGAGGGTTAAAGAGTGGTATAAACTCCTAGGCGTGTTTTTTACGAAGAGTGATATCCTGGGCTCTTCCATTGGACTTGGTTATCTCTGTGAATACTTCATCAGAAATAAAGAAAGAAGATGCTGTGTCAGTTTTGGGCTCAGGCCTGAAGACACTGATAGCTCCTCCCGGCTGGTGGGTTTCCAAGGATCCTCCAGAGCCCCTCTGGGGAGCATGTCCTGCCTCTGTATTTCACCCTTGCCTTCAAGGAGGACTTGGGAGTTTGATTGACAGCACTCCAGTGATCGTGTTTCTTCCTATACCAAAAGGATTTCCAGGTGTAATAAAGGTTCATAGGAAGTTACATGAACCAAAGGGAGTCTGATCTGGTTAGCTAAGACTTAACCAGATGATTTTCTTAAAAAATTCTTTCCAACAAATGGTACTGAGACAGCTGATAGCCACGGAATGAAGTTGGACCCCCATCCTCATACCACAGACACAAAGCTTAACTCACAGCGGATTTTTAGATTAAGATATGTTAAAGGTATAAAAGCCTGGTAAAAGTAAGGGTGAATATTTATGAAGTTGACATGGTATCTGTTTATTAGCTACAATATCAAAAGTCCAAGTGTTAATAAAATCAAAAGAGATTTGTGTAATTTGTGAAAATTAGAAACTTCTTAATTCTAAAGACAGATCTGAGCGAGTGGGAAGTCCGCAACATAAACGATTGATCACAGCAAGGTACTTGTTTGTAAAATATAGGAAATACTGGCATTCAATGACAAATATGTAAACAATTTATTGGAAGGAAGAAGAAAAATAACCAAAGGATCCTGCTCAAGAAGACACATAAACAACCAATAAACGCATCAAAAATACCTAATACCAGTTCTTATTAAGACAACGACCAAAATCATAAAGACATACTATGCTTTATAAACATAAATACATACTATAATTGAAAAGACACAGATAATATTGTGGGGCTGAAAGCTAAATAGGAGTGAGACTCCTCTTGCATTGCTCATGTGAAAGGCACAGCTTCTTATGAAGAGCAGATTAACAGATCCTCAAACTACTTAGCATAGACCCAGCATAGGACCCAGCAGTCGCAACCCGAGATAAAAACTAAGTGGATGGCACGGCTTATGATTCTCATGGGGACATGTAGCTGCCTTATTCACAATTTCTCCGAGTAAGAAAGAAGCTACCAGAAGGATCATTGGCTGATGGATAGATGGTAAACCATGATGCATACATGAAAGCAGTACTACTCTTCAATAGCAAAAATAATGCATGACATAGCAGAGACGGGCCTTGAAAAAATATTATTCTAAGTCACAAAAGGACACACATTGATAGATTCCATTCATTTGGCATGACAAAAAAAAAAAAACTTAGAGATGAAAACGGAATAGGAGCTTAGGGTTCAGGGTGAGTGACAGCTAAAAGGTACAAGGCTCTTATGGAGGACGACAGATGGACCCCTCCAGTCTAAACTGAAAGCACGTCTGAAACAAAAAGAACCAACGACATCGAATTGCACACCTTAGATGAGTGCACTATATGATATATGAATCATGTCTTAATAAAGATGTGTTTGTGTGAAGCTAAGATACGACATGGCTCTTGTTTGGAGTGATTTGTCACATGCCAGCCAGAACTAATCTACTTCAGCTTCCACTTCTTGGAAGATTGCATTTAGAGTCTAGTTGTCATGATTTGAAAAGTCCATATACTCTATAGAAGTCTACCTGCTTGAGACCAGCAGCCAATCTGGTCTTCCAACCATGGGCAGGGGCCATTTTAGTCATCTGGTCCAGCCAGTGTGGATTGCTGCTGCCTGAGAACCCAGAGTTCCCCTGAAGAAAGAATCTGCAGCTGTGCTCAGCCAACCTACAGGGATGTGATGGTAATAAACTTGAGAGAGTCTTTTATCTGCTCTCTTGGGGAAGGGATGTAAACAGGAGGAAGCCATGCTTTGGTTTTTCTTCATTTTGTTTGTAGAATCCTGCTACGTAGTTATATACTGACAGGTGACAGATATCTTCACATAAAAGGGTGTCTTCAATTCAAACCCAAATACTTCCTTCAGTGGAAGAGATATGTTCGGATGCTTGCTATGTTAGAAAGAGATGTAACGCAAGGTATATTACTACAACATGATAGACATTTGTGTTTATGATGAAACAAAGACCACATTGTAGATGTATTTAACTCAAATTAATATGACTTAAAATGCTCATGATTCCAATGCTACCAATACCGGGAAATGGCACTAAGGAATAAAATCCTTACGTCTTTATAATTCAGTTGGTTCTCATTTTTTATATGAAAAGAGTACTGTTTCATAATAATTTTGGCTCCTGTGTCTACATATATTAAGGGTAGTTTGTTTATGGCTAGATGGCGGTGATCTAATTCTGGATAAGAGAGGATCTCCTCACTGGAAGAAAGTTGCTAATTCCAGTAAAACAAATTTTGAAACATCCTTGAGAAAAAAGTGCATGAGATCCAGATCTGCTTTGTTTTGCTAAAATTAGAATCAACACTTTGTGAGCTCCAGCCTCATCAGGAAGTCATCACATTCGTCACCCTCCTGGCAGTACATGGGGATTAATCTCTCCTTTCATCAGCCCCTCTCAGTGTTGTGCAACCTTATAAAGTCCCCCACAAAGCCCAATTAATAGCCCTGCTTTCTTCAAACCCCATGAATATACAATTAATAACCAGCGATCGTGGGAGAACAAAAGAAACAACTTCAGATTTTCTAAATCATTTTGACAGACAGCTGTATTCCATGGGATAGTTCAAGGAGTCGACATCTCCCTGTTATATATTTATTAAAGACAAATTGGGTTGAGCATTTAGTGGCAAGACAAAGAAGCTGTGTTATAATTAACTTTCATGAATGCATTTGGGAATTTACAAAATTCGTTTCCAATGTTTGATAATCTCATCATTTAGCTTGTACTAAAGTCACTCGATTGCAAAGTCATCTTTGACCACACCACACACTTTAATTACTGGATGTTATCTTGATTTATGTTGAGATGTTCTTTCTTCTTCGACCAAAACCCCCACATAGCTATGACATGGTTATTGTGGCTGCTATGGAATCCCTGATACCTGTGACAGGACCTGGCTAAGCAGAAGCCCACTGATGGCTTCTTGAGTAAATAAAAGTGAGTTTCTCTCTTCATTAACAATAATGCTATATAGCAATAATAATAAATACCGAACTGGTCTTCATTAGTGGTTAGCTAATCTAGCCAATGCTACTTAAGGTAAGATCTAACTAGGAAGTCAGCTTGTCTTGTAGGGAGAACAGTGGCCTCTCGAAGTCAAGTTCGAAAAGGAGGTTAGCAGTTTCCTCTGTTGAAGTCATGGAGTCCACAGAGTCCAGTAGATTTCAAACCAAACAGCCCCTCTTCTCTGTGTAGAGGACTGAAATATGGGCCTCTGCACTTAGCACCAGTTGGTAGGGTGCCTGAAGCATCTTAGGTGGGGAAATGTCTTTCTTTCTTATCTGCAACACCAAACTCATTTTTTGTCTTGAGTCCAATCTCATCATTACTGCCATTCCATTCTGTTCCTCTCGAATGTGGGAATAGGGATAAGAGGTCCCAACCATATGCATGTACACACTTTATGAGAGAAAACATGGCTTGCTTCACTTCATAGTAATCTCTAGTTCCATCATTTTCTGTAAGTGCCACAGCGTTATTTTTTTTTTACAGCTGAATAAAGTTCCATTGTGTATACAGTACTACATTCCCCTCATCCATTCATCTGTTGGTGGAGCTCTAGGCTGTTCCTATATCTTGACTGCTGTAAACAGAGTGTTGGTAAACGTCTGAGAGTATCTCTGTGGTTTGCTGACATAGACATACATACATACATACATACACACACACACACACACACACACACACACGCACATTCATGCACTCAAGAGTGGTATAGTAAATCATATGGTCTGTTTACTGTCGTCCAGCTACCAGTTCAGGGAATGCTGTCTTCTTTGGTAGAGACTAAACCTCTGGAATTCTGAGAAGCCACCTCTGATGGCACTGAGAGATTTCTTTCCTTTCCAGCCACAGAAGACCACAGTTTCACAATGGTTTAACTACAGGCTAGCCATATGTTTATTGGGTTTTAGACCCTAAATGAAAATGCCAACTTGTATTAATGACTCTTCTCATTAAGATGACAAAATAAATCAACTTTAAAGAAGAATCTGGTTTTGGTTCGTGGTTTAAGATGGGATACTGTCCATCGTGGCAAGGAAGGTGTGGCGGCAGTGGTGATGGGTCTGTTCACATGCCATCCCCAGTCAAGAAGCAGAAAGCTCACAGGAAGTAGGGCTGGAGAGAATTGCTCACATGACATCTACATCCAGGAAACAGAAATCAGACAGGAAAAAGGGCTCAAGGCATACCCGCATGGATGTATTTCCTCGAGCAAGGCTATACCTTTTGAAGATTCCATAAGCTTTCAAAACAACACCACCAACTTGAGACCAAGGGAACCCATGGGAAGCCTTTCACCTTCAAACCACAGCATCTTCTGTATTCAATTCACTCAATCGAACAAAAAGCCTGAGCTCAGACTTTCTGAGCACTGTACTCCTTCTCAGGCCAATTTCAAAGCAGGTAAGTGATTTTTATCAGACACTTATGAGAGAGATATAAGCCAGTGCCACTGGTATAAATGTAAGACATTTGCCATGGGAGAGAGTTTTGTGAGGTTCCATATGTGAACTAAAATTCAGAATTACAACTATGATCTTTTGTTGTCTAAGATATTAAATTAGTATAGAATTCTGGAAAAAAATTCTGCAATGTTTATGACCATGTTTAATTAGTTTGTTTTGTTGGTGGAATACATGAAGCATGATATATATATATGAATGACCTACTATTTTATCCTATTACTACCCATTCAGAGCATTAGAATAAACTATGGGGAACACAATGTACTTTTCAGAATGGAAGACTGGAGTGACAGCTCTTTCTGCCCTCACCTGTGCTAACACAGTGAGAAGTCTGTGCCAAGTCATTTCGACTGAATTGTAGGTTTGAAAAAGGTACCAGTTCTGACTCGCTTCTGCTCTGATATGGGCTCTAGTGATCACTGGAGCGTGGCTAACCTCATCAGGAAATCATATGTAGGAGGATGTCTTGGAAACTTGCAGCTCAAGGTCAAAAGAGTAAAACCGTCCAAATAATTCTCACAGATAAGCGCAAAGTGCCAACCAGTGTCTTCTTCGAGCTCTCTAGGTGGAGGCAACTTTGGACCTGAGTATGAACGGGGGCAATGCTTTTATCTCTAGTGCATTTATGCCTCCATGGGTCCTCTTTATAGTCGATTCAGATTTAGATTTTTTTTTTAATATTCTCACCATGGGAATGGTTAAAGATATGGAGGGATCCAACTCTGCCATGCTTTTGCTGAACAGTAGGGACAGTAAAAATAAATTCAGTCCTCCTCATCTTTAAGGAACTTACACACAAACACACATGTGCACAGAATATTGAGCTGGCAGACACAGAGAGCAGTGTGAGGTATACTTTTGCTTCTTAGGACATTTTCAAGGATAGTCCAGTGATTATAATAAACATTGTAAGCACAGGCTATGATAATAGGATACAGTATTTAAAACTGGGAGTTTTTTTTCTAAATAGCAAATTATTCTGCAATATCATTTTACTGTAGGACAGCAGAGCTGTTTCATGCCTCTGGCAATTTGACCTGCTGATTTGGCAAAAGTGAGTCTTACTCTACCTGTGATCCTCTCAGTGTGATATCTGGGGACAAATATTGTTTATGTATGGAACCTTGCAAGCTTCCTTTTCTGACAGAGGCTATTTTTTAAACTCTGATTACACACAAGTAAACAATTTTGCTTCCTTAAGGCCAAGATCACCTGAATGGTTAGGATGTGACTTTTGGTATTGGGCTAACCAGGGCTACTTTTCCAGAGAATGCATAACCACCGCAAAAATTGTTCTTGCATGGCTTCCTGGTGTTTAGAAAACTAAAGAGAGACCAGGATAAATCTAAATAATCTTTTCTACATGTATACATGTATGACTATGTCTTGGCTGTGACATGAAGAAGAAACCACAGAACTGGCAGATGACTTGACTTGGAATAGCAATACAAATCTTGTAAAAAAATGCATATTATGCTACTTAAAGGAAAGGAGCTGTTTGTAAGAGGAAAATAGAACTCATGTATTTTAGTTACAGTAGGAAGTGCTTCTAAAGATGTTTGTCATTATTATGTGGATCTGTGTGTGAGGTTGTGTGCCACGTGTGTGCAGGTGCTCAGGAAGTCCAGCAGAGGGCATCGTGAGCCTCCTGATGTGAGTGTTGGGTTCCAAACTCAGGTACTGTAGCACAGCAGTAAACATTTCTGCAGACAATCTCTCTAACCCCAGAAAATGCCTCTTAACAAAAACTGATATGAGATACCTCTTCTGGGGTACAAACTTTATGTTCTCTTTTCCTCTCAGTTTAGCTTCCAAAGCAGACCTTGGATGAACTTTCTCTCATTTGCTGATATCTTAGTGTAGTGATCCCTAAAGGCTCCCATCCGACTTCACAATGGCAATATAACTGACATTACAACCAAGCTTGTCACTAAACCACGTCTACTCCTACCTCAGGTGAGTGTGGCAGAAATTTCCTGTACAATATATTTGCAGCGAGAGGTCTGTCATTGGAGCTAGGAGTTGGGAGGAGAGAAGTTCGAGGGAGAGGTGAGATGGTGGCAGATGTATACCCACGCGTTTCGAGCATTCTCAAGTAGTTAGTCATATCGAAAGGTTAGATAATTGGTATAACAATTCTAATTGTGTGGGCATCTTGTGAATTGAGTATTTTCTGATATATAAATCTATTTGATTAATTTTAAGCTTCGGAGTTTTACTTTACTGGGTTACTGGGAAGTGGGTCTGCCAACAACCAGGTGGTTATGGCTGTGAAGGAACTAGCGGTTCCAGGGATGAGTGAACCAGAGGTGGAAACACAGAGACTGGTCGCTAAGGGAGCAAGCTGGAGAACAGCCCAGCGGAACCAGCTCTGAGACTTGGCGGCTGAGAATAGTCTGGTGGTAGCACAGGAAGTCTGTTGGTTTATTTTCAATTACCTCCCACAACAGGTGAGTATTGACCAAACTAGACAAACTGCATCTTGTAGACAGAGGGAAATGGAGGCAGATCTGGCTGAGAGGCTGCCCAGTTTAAAATCTTCCTCAGGAACATATTTCAACAGGGTGAGGAAGAAATAGAAAAACTCTCAGTATTTTTTTTTTCAAAATAATCAAGATGCTTATAAAAGTAATCTTTTCCCTAGTTATTATCTGAGAATTATAAAAAGCCTTTCCAGAGCTTTCCATCTTCTCAGGGCTCAGCCCCACAATGGTTCTCATCGTCCCAAATATAAAACTTTTCCCACTGCCTGGGAGATAGCACTTGGAGACAATATAGAAGAACCAGCTTGGAACTATTCTGCTTAATCAAGAATAAAGTCAATGTCAGAGACTCGGTGTTCTAGATCAACAGTTTTCAGGATTGATACATCTTAATCAAGTAATTAGGTGACTTTTTCAGCGGTGTTTTCCACACCGGAGAGAGGAACAGATTTGCCGCTTTGCTCCGATGCCTGCTAGCAGTGTTCGTTGTTAACAGAGACATTTACACGGAGCCACCAGTTGGCAGGGGCTAACACTTTACTGCTTGCTATTCCCACATGCTGAGGATTGTGGGAAGGCTGCCAAGCTTTCTGTCTCATGTAGCTCTTCAGCATAGTAACAACAGAATGCCTTTTCAAAAAAGAAGAAAAGCCAGCAAAGAAGACAATGAAACTAAGTATCTATGTTTTTAAAAAATATTATTATTAAAAAATAGAATGAGGGATTTTGGTGTCAGTTCTTCCTGGTTTCTTTCCTTCCTCTCTTCCATCTTTTACTCTCCTTTTTTTTGCTTGTTTGTTTCTGTTTTACTTTGAGAAAGGCTCTTATGCTGTAGTGCATGCTGGTCTAGAACTAATATATAGCTTAGACTGGCCTTGAACTCACAGAAATCCTCCTGCCTCAGCCTCTCAACCATTAGGATTATAAGTATGAACCACCACATGTGGCTTCTCACTTTGTTTTTTATTTTAAATGCACTCTAAATTGGAATTGAAGTTTTTCAAATGCTTAAGTCCTTTCAGATCACCTGGGGAGCTGAATAAGATGCAAATTCAGACTCTGAAGATTGGAAGCAGCTGAATACAGTCTAGGCAGTACTGGTGCTGTGGTTAAGTCAAGAACTGAACACAGAACCTAGCTCTTAGGTTGGTAGTATCAAGACAGAACTCCTAGATCAGAGATTCTCAACCTGTGGGTCATGACTCCCATAGATCACCAGAAAACACAGATATTTACATTATGATTCATGAAAATAGCCAAATTACAGTTATGAAGTAGCAACAAAGTTAATTTTATGGTTGGGGGTCACCTCAACATGAGGAGCTGTATTGAAGTGTCACAGCATTAGGAAGGTTGAGAACTACTACCTAGATCAGTTAGGATAAGAGAACAATGATACTGGAGACGTGGGCAAGATAGGCTGCAAATTTTACAAGTTGTTTTGTGTTTGTGTGTTTGTGTGTGTGTGTGTGTGTGTGTGTGTATTCTGTTTGTTGTAGGGCAATATTTTTTAAAGATTTATTTGTTTACATGTTCTTGAAGCCACAGTGAGTATTTGTGCACTACAAGTGTGCAGGAGCCCATGGAGGCCAGGAGAGGGCCATAACACAAGGGGAGACAAGGAGATACAAATAGGTAGGGAAGAGGTCAAAGCACCCTTAGTTGATTCTGTACATAAGTGACACCAAAGACTCCATCAGACATACTCTGAAGGACACGCAATTAAACAATAGAAATGGCTAGCCTTCCATGTATAAACAACAAGAGAACGAGAAAGAAGCCAGTGGAACAAGCCCACTCATAGTAGCCTTAGAGGAATGTCTTGGAGTTAAACTAAGCAAAGAAGTTAAAGATTTCCGCAGTGAATGCCTGGAGATGCTGAAGAAGGTGTCGAAAGATGGAAAGGCCTTCCATGCTCATTGATGGATAAGATGAATAATGTGAGAATGGCCATCCTACCTAAGCAAGCTACAGGTTCAATGCAATCCCTACCAAAATGCCCTAACCCTAACCCAGAGTGACTCTTCACAGAAATTGATAAGACAATCTGAAAATTCATGGGGAAACAAAAGAGATCCCAGATAGCCAAAATAATCCTGAACAATAAAAACATGATTCGAGCTGTCACTATTCCTGTGTTCAAGGAATACTCCAAATCCACAGTAGTAATAAGAGTAGGATGGGGCTCAAAACCAGACACTTGTTCTGAGGCACAGGACTGAGAGACAGCGTACATGCACATGCGTCAACAGCCACTGGACTTCCGACAAATGCCAACAAATGAAAACAAAAACCCAGCTCACAGCAGAAGAAATACAAATGGTTAGAAATATTTTTTATAATGTGTTTTCTTAAACTTAGCAATTAGGGAAATGAAAATTAAAACTACTGACATCTTGCCCCAGTCAGAATGGTTACAATTACGAAAACAAAAGACAACCATTGCTGGTCAGGATACGGGAAATGGGAACCTTCGTGGCTGTTGATAGGAGTGCAAACTGGTGTAGCTACTGTGGAAATCAGTGTGATGGTTCCTTCGAAAACCGGAAATAGATCCACCACGTGGCCCGACTCCACCATGCACTCCTGGGCATCTACTCAAAGGACTGTTTCTTCCTCCAGAGACACAAGCTCAGGCATGTGCATAACTCTTCCATTCTCAAAACTAGGGCATGAAGACAGTCTAAATGTCCATCAACGAATGAATGGATAATGAAAACATGGTACTTACATACAATGGAAATTTTTTTTAGCTATAAGAAAAATAAAGTTATATAATTTAAAAGTAAATGGATGGGTCTGGAAAATATTGTCCTAAGTGAGCTATCTCATACCTAGAGGGACAAATATCACACATTCTTACTCATTTGTTCATCTTAGGATTGAATCTTTAGATTGGCTTGATTAATTTGGAGTACTTATAGAGTCCATGAAACTAGACAGGGAAAACTGGTATGAAAGGGAGAGAAAGATCCTTAGAAAGGAATGATATACAGGGTGAAAGAGAGAGGGGAGTCTGGATGGATATACATACGTAGTCTACCTTCAGCATGAGGTGGGAAAAGATTCTTGAACTCTGACTTTATGAGGTGCTGTGGGCTAAGGATATCTTCTGGGGGAGGGAGGGGTGATTGTCTTTAATAGGGTGATTCTCGGTAGGTCAACCATGAGCCACTGTGTGACCTCACGCCCAGAAATACGCAGAAAGCACAAATTGGAATGAATAGGTTCTTAATCTTTAAACATACACACACACATACACACGTATGTGTGATGTATGTATGTATGTATGTATGTATGTATGTATATTCCCATAAAAGAATTTAATTTGATCTTACCCTGTACAGGGGATTATGTTTATCCCAGAAACAATATAAAAGCCAAATAAAGAGCCCATTGCCAACTGCGAGATACCTCTCCTCGGGGTATCCCCAAATAATATAGCCATCACTATTGCCATTGTTCTTGGTTGAAGTACAGAACGTAGTGGTAGTACTCTATTTCTGAAGATACCACACACGTGGAGAAATCAAGTCAGTGCTGACTAGGAAGCCTCCTCCCTGCTGGCTAACTCTAATAGTACTGGAAAGTTCTCTGTCAGCTGCTGGGAATTTGAGGCAATGTCATCAACAGTCTTATCCAACTGTGGATCCTGAGGTCTGCAATAATGACCAGTGTGGCAAGATATGCCCATGGGCACAATAGTGGCACAACTTTATAGATGTAACCAATTGCTTCCTCCCCGGGTTTAAGTCCTGTTCTACTAGAGGGAGCACAGGCCTGATACTAAAAATCTGGCCAAGAACACTAGCTGCTGGGCTCATAGGCCTGTTTGTTAGATAGATCTAGTATCAAACTGTCTGCTAAGTTCACATGTCTCTGCTTTTAGATTAGTATAGTCCCCAGTCCCTAGAAGAGAAGTTTCTTTTTGCATTAGGTAGTGGTTGACAACAGAATCGCAACTGGTCAAAGTGTAGAGAATACAAGAGATCTCTATCACAAATAGAGTAGCTATATCACACTCTCTCCCCAGGCTCGGGGACCATCATGGAAGAAAGAGTATAAGAGCCGGAGGTCAGGGAGGACCAAAGTGAAACAGTATCTTCTGTAATATCAGGGCCCCTGGTCACACAAACTCCTATCAGCTGGAGTTGTCTGCACGAGATCAAGCTAGTGAACATTATAGCTTAGAGTGGGAAAGGACCCATGAGCCCTAACACGTAACTGAGGATCTCTGGACAGACGATGGCTTCTGGGGAAGAGAGAGGAGAGAGAGAGAATCCATTTTCTTTAATGATGTGGCTTTTGATGAACCCACACTAAGGAGTATATGGAAAGCACACATTTGAGCCAATAGATTATGATTATTTTTTTTTTAAAGAAATGAAATTTGGCAGGGAATGTAGGAGTGGTTCTGAGAGGAATTAAGGGGAAGAGTTGGGGATGGGGATGATAAAAATACATCATATAAAATTCTCAAATAATCAATAAAAATATTTGTTTTAAAAATTCAGGCATAGTGGCACAAAGCCATAATCCCAACACTCAGGAAGCTGAGGTGAGAGAACAGCATCAAGTTCTACGTTAGCTTGGACTACGTGATGAGTTCAAGGTCAGCCAGGGGTACATATTAGTAAGACGCTATCTCAAGGAAGTAAAAACCTCAACTAAGATAGTTGAGAGTTTGTGTGGAGGGGCGCTTCCTGAAGTTATTTCTCATCGTCTGAATATTAAGAGAGAGCAGATTTAAGTACAGTTGACCCTTCCTGGTCATGGTTTCCGTACTTATGGTCCTAACCAATGTGGATTGAAAGTATTCAAAATTTTCTATTTGTACTGAATATGTATAAACTCTGAAGAACACAGCATAATACGTTCGTACATGGTATTCATATCTTCCTCAGTATCATAAGTAACTTAGAAGTGATTCAAAGCATGTATGAGGACATGTGTAGATCATATACAAAAGCTACTTAATACCCCAGGTATACTAAGGTCTGAGTATACTTGTTCTTTATAATTTCTTTGTATCAGTGCTATCCCCTGAGCTGGAGTAAGTAACTGGGCAGAATCTACAATCAATGCCACAGACAAGACTGAAGAGTTGCTTTTCTTTGCAGATTTTTGGAGTAGCTCTTCTCTTCTCTTAATGGAAGTAAAGAGACAGGAGAAGGCAGGAGAGGTTTGCTGCACTCTGAAATCCCAACAAGAAAACAAAACAAAACAAAAAACCAGCAACTGTCGTATTTAGCAAATACTTGTTAACAGCAGTCATTCAGAGCACAGTTTCACAAAGATTAGTCTGGATTCGTTGTAAGCCTATTTCGGTAGCAAAGCCATTTGTACTTCTTGCCCACGGGAACAGCTGCTATTTTGTTACTTGATTGGAGAGAATCAGACCCCTTTTGTCCTTTCCCCTGGGCTCTGAAACCATCTCACCAGGGCAGTGGAATCACAGCCAGATTTCGCTTATTTTATTTCAAGCTAATTTACTGTCCAGGCCAGGTCTCTAAAACATGGCGCTGGTGCTAACCGCACCATTCACATGATGCCTAGAAATGTGACCCCCACCGCTGGCTTGCTGCAGCTCCCACCCATCCTGAAACAGACTTTCTGTCTCCACAAATGAGGAGAGGTCACTTTACCCACTCAGTGAAACTCTCCAGATGTTCTCGGTTGGATGGCACATCTGTCCTGTGTCCCCCGTGTTTTCAGAGCGCCCCGAACAGAAATTTGAATGAACGCTGAGAACGGTCTCTATGCACAGTTGCCCTCATTGACATGCCATCGGGGGCTGGTGGAGAGTCAAGGGCAACAGAGAGAGAGCCAGCCAAGAAGTGACTTCATAGGAAAGGGACATGCTGCCCAGAGAAGCGTTCCCCGTGTGGAAATGTTACCATTCAGAATCCTGGGATGATTCTACACTCTGTATAACGAGCAGATTATCTAGGTTTTTGAGTTGAATCTTACTGGCATCAAAGGGTAATGATTACAGAGATAACCCCAAGCGAACGTGAACTTCATCTCATCTCTCCTCCCCAAACTTAGAAATGCCAGACTCGTTACATGAGGCTAAATCATGCAGAAACACTCCAGCTGTCTGAGAGTCTGTGAGTGCTGCCAACATCTCCTCTTCTGCCTTTGTTTCCAGTAGTAACTCCAGAAGACCTGTCTGGTCTTGAGGGCCTCGGTGACCTTTAAACTCTCTCTATTCTTCCTCAGAGAGAGAGAGAGAGAGAGACAGAGAGAGAGAGAGAGAGAGAGAGAGAGAGAGAGAGAGAGAGAGAGAGAGAGAGAGAGAGAGAGAGAGACAGAGAGAGAGACAGAGAGAGAGACAGAGAGAGAGACAGAGAGAGACAGAGAGAGAGACAGAGAGATTTATTTCCAAGTGGAACATACAAGCCCAAACTTTCCAAACCTTCAGTAATCTGAGAAGTGTCAAATGGCGTTTCCCCAAAGCATGTGACAATATTTGTGCCTCTCACCTGTGGAAGAAGAGCCTGTACGCCTGGAACACACACCTGGAACCGCACCACATTAGGAAGCACTTTACAGTCAGGCTCGCCCTGTTCAAGTGTGTGCCCTTGAGCAAGCCATGTATTTATTTGGCTATGTCTGACCCTATCTAACTACAGAGCGAGAAGAGAGAGGAGCAAGTTAACTGAGAGACTATGAAAGTGAACAGCTGAAGCGGCTGCCTTGAAACTCATGATCACATCATGCTGGCCATAGGTGGACCATCATCCTTTTCATCCTGCGTGGGAGATCACAGACTGCCAGCAGGCACAATCCCCGATGGCAGGTTTTGCATTACGCTCTGCTTTGGACACCTGTGTACACAGGAGAGGGAAAGCATGACTTCTCTGGGTTTGGTGTGTCCCTAATCTGATCCATTAGCCACTGAGAGGCCACTTACAGCCACTTCTAGGCAACTCATAGAAAACTTGGGCACCGCTAAAAGTTACTCAGGTTGCCATTAAGGCACAGAAGGGTTTGAACAGCCACAGAATCATAGTGTTTCAGAAACAGAAGCCATTTTATACATCTTATAAATCAAAGCTTCTTAAACTGAGGGTTGCGATCCTTTCATGGGTTCAGGTAAGTGAATGTGGGGATAGGTCTGGAGAATTACTGATCATGTACTGTTCATCAGTAGTACATGGGTTCTGAATGCATAAGGACCAAGAACTGTTTCCCTGCAACCTTGGTTCTGAACACACATGTGCACTTTGCACTCTGCATGCCTCTGCAATACAATGGGCTCTACTTGATACACTCTGGCTAAGACTCGAGATCATTGATATGTAACAAACTGAAGTGTTTCTACGATACATGCAAATTTTCTGCTGTTCTAAAAACATAATTGTCTAATTACAGAGAAAACAAATACTTTTAATATTTTCCTACCATCATTCTTCAGCATGCGAGTATCAAATTAGTATATCTTTGGATTGGATTATATTAAGCAAACAAGCACATGTTTCTTATTAGTATGCAAATTTGCTTTGATCTTTAATAGATGGTAAAATTTTATGTACAGTAAAGAATTGTTTTAAAATAAATTACATTGTGATTCATTATCAGCAAACGTTTGATTTGTTTGCTTATTTTATATACCAGTATGCCCAGGATCATAGAAGAAGAAAAAAAAGATGGACAGAAAGGGTATTTGAATAGGACGCTTAAGAATCCCTGATCTAAAGCAATAACATTACACCTCATTGTGTCACATGTAACAGATATGACATGTTGTAATTCAGTACCCACAGACTCGCAGTGCAAAGAAGTAACAAAAGTACTAACGTTTACTATGGGTACTAGATTCTATTCTGTTTAATTTTTAAGGATTCGTGTATTTGTATGTGCGTGTGCGTGTGTGTGTGTGTGTGTGTCACACATGGTTGCAGGTGTCCTCAAAGGCAAGAGGCAGATCCTCCTAGAGCTGAGGTTATAGACAGTTCTGAGCCACTGATACAGGTGCTGAAAATTGAACTCAGGTCTTCTATAAAAACTGTACATACTCTTAACACCTGAGCCATTTCTCTAGCACCTCTATTTCATTCAAAAGTAATATTTATTTAGTGTCACTCAATTGGCTGGTGTTTGGGAGAACAGTGACTGCCACCCGTAGGCCCATATTGAAGATGGCATCAAGACCTCTATCTTCTATTTTCTCAAAATATTTCTACTCAGTCATCCTAAATCAAAGTTTCACTGTGAAGGGTTTTGGGGCTACATCAACAAGTTCTTCCTCACTAGTTGATTCTTAATGAAGAACACAATGCCAGACAGCACAGAACACACTTGAATAGGTTTATGGGAATGTTTTCCGCACAGCCAGGCCAGTTCTCAAGTTTAGGCTTAGTAATTTGTGTTTAACATGTCACCCAAAGCCATGGGTGTTCCCTGGCCTAGTGCATAGCCTGGTGATATCACAGACCTGAATCATGCTTTCTCGAGGGATGCATTTAGCAACATCCTAAAAATATCTTCATGTTCTCATTGTTCTTCAGGCCACCTGGTTAGATGGCTGAAGAGGATGAATTCAGTAAGGCAGATGCTGCCACAGCTGTGTGTGACATCACCTCTCTAGCTTCAGGTTATTCCAGGGCATCTGCCTCTCTCTGTCTCCACTTCATCGTGGAGCTCTTCTGAACCTTCTTTGAAAGGTGCCTTGGGGGAGTAAGAAAATCAATAAACAAAACAAAAAACAGACCATCCCCAAGGAATCAAAGAAACACAATTTTAATTATGCATCATGCAAGAAATATCAATAAAATGTCGATTATTTTAAAAGCCTATGGGACTTTAGAGTTCTACTTTACACACAGCTTGAGACTGTCAGTCAGCTGCTTTATCAATGTCATTATTGATATCAGTGCCTCAGTCCCTGGAACTTTCGCGAGCTCTCTTACTGGAATATACATCTCATGTTCAGAGCATAAAAAAGAGAAGATTCTAGCAGAACTGGGTTTCAATCCAACTTCTATCCTTAACAGCTCTGGGAACCCAGCAGGGGACTTCCCTCTTCCACCTGCATCCCCTCATAGCTATGATGAATAATGCATTAAGCAGAATTACGAAGGTGAATCACTCAGCTTGTCTGTGTACAATCGACGTCGATCCGCTGCTTCTATCATCTTGATTTCTGTTAGAGAGAAGTTACAATTGTGAACTTTGGCAAAATACTACTTAGTTCGTTTTCTTTGGTTTTAAAATCAGCTTGTTAGATGTTCTGGATACAACTGGTAAGTTACCTTGATCCTTTATAATCCACAGAACCTTTAAGTGTATTTAGTTGACAACTAGAATTCACAATGATTTTATCCATATTAACATTAGGCAATAGCAGAACCTAGCTAATGAGATGAAATTGACAGGCTCATCATTGGCGAGAATGTGGATCTCAAACACATACTTAACTTTTCTGGGTAATAATTATTGGGTCAGATAATCTCTAAGAATAGATAAGCTTAATTATTCAGATTTAATAATTATTACCCATCAAAATTCCAACTGTGTCTCTGGTGCTTACATGTCTGCAAGGTGATATAGTGTGTCAATTCTATTCTATCGGAAGCAGATCACTGTCTTGTGTGCTGTGCCAGTGGTCTGAGCAAACAGAGCCATTCATTGTCTGCCTGGTCAAAAACATGGTGAGGGGAGAATGGAAATCACACCCATGTCCCACGTCCCACGTCCCACGTCCCACGTCCCAGTTGGGTCAGCTCATCTTCAGCATTTTTTAAAAATACCTTTCTGTGGAAAGTAAAGTCTTTTGGTTCTTATCATGTCAATCATTTTGATCCCTCTTGTTCTAAGAATCATAAATAATTCAAGGTCAAGGACAGATCGCAAAGCAAGAAGCCCTATTTTTAGCTTCACATTCTCACTCTTGGCTCTCGATGTCAGAGAAGCTAAAAAACAGGAAGTAGCTAAAACCCTGCTCTGAAATTCTACATTTAAATTCTTTCCACCTTCTTTTCTGGAAAGGTAAATAAGAGACAGACCATATTTAAAGAGAAACAAGAGTTGTTCAATGATTCCCACCTTCCCTCTTCATCCCTTTTAGCGGTCTCTGGATTTCTCTGTCTTCTGTAGTGCTGACCAAGTACAGACTGAACTGACATGGCCAAATAATGCAAGTGTAATTGACAGTGATGGCACATTCCTCTGATGCCAGCCCTGGAGGAACTGAGGCAGGAGGATTGCAAGTTTGAGGACAGCCTTATACTACATAGTGACTCTTTGTTATAATAATGAGGATTATAACAAGACCACTAGTACTCAATGTTGGAAAATTCCCACTAAAGAAAATGAATGGAAGCCAGTACCTTTGAGCATAAATGTACGAAAATGGCCTTTGGTAGCCACAAGTCTACAATGCTAATCCAGACTCTCCCAAACATCCATGGACTGAGATCATGGAGCCTCAAGAAAAGAAATGACCTAGGGGAATTCTTCCAAGAACACAGTCCATATGCTGTTAGTGAAATGAGCAAGCATGCTAAGTCTAGATTGTTCTTAGATCTTGCTTTGTCTGAGGATTTAGCAGAGCCTTTTGAGAAGAGAACTTTTTGGAAAATAGAAAAGAAAACAGAAAAAATAGAAAGGAGATTAAAAAAAAAGACTGAAGCTATAACTCAGTGGTAGAGCACTTGCCTAGCTTCTTAGCATGCATGAAGTTCTGAGTACAGCTCCCAACACCACACACACACACACACACACACACACCCATACATTCATGCATGCATGTACATACCCAGAGAGAAAGAAAGTAAGGAAGGAGGGAGAAGGAGGGAGGGAAGAAGAGAAAGAATAGAAAAGAAGAAATAGACAAAGAAGAAGGAGGAGGAGGAAGAAGAAGAAGGAGGAGAAGGTGAAGGAGAAGGAGGAGAAGAGAAGAAGAAGGAGGAGGAGGAGGAGGAGGAGAAGAAGAAGAAGAAGAGAAGAAGAAGAAGGAAGAAGAAGGAAGAAGAAGAAGAAGAGGAGGAGGAAGAGGAAGAAGCAGCAGCAGCAGCATTCTCTTACATCTCTTTTATATTGGGAGCTCAAGCTGTGCACAGAAAAATGAACTTAAAGGACCTCTCTCCAGGGAAAGGATGGCTGAGTTTGGAACAATGAATTGGAACAGTGGGTATCACATGGGGAGGCAGCAGTCAGAGAGAAACACACAGGTTGGGCTGAATTTCAACAGTTGCTGGAGCCAGAAAAGCCCCCGGATGCCAGGAGCAAGACAGAAGCATGCTCATGGGAACTAGACTCAAGGCCACAGACAGACGTTAATGATAAATTAAAGAGAACTTGATGATGGACACAGGGACGGAGGGCATGGTGGCTGTCTGAGTTGTGGAGGGCAGGGTGTTGGGGATGGTGGCTGGCTGCATTATGGGGGAAGGGTGTAATCTATAAAGCTACCAGGGAGGCTAGTCTAGAAATATCAGCTTAAAAAGAACACATGCCTTCTTTTAACCTAGCTATTTCTTCATAGTCCTTGTCATTTTGTAAAAATAGGATATTATTATATAAGATTATTATCAATTAGAACTTGGATTAGAGCAATAGTGAAAGAATGTTTCCTATAGTAGTATCTAACTGCTTAAAGTGAGAAACACTGCTAAAAATCTCCATTCTTGTCATCAAGGGAAATGTTAAATAAATCGAAGCAAACCATTACCACGAAACATTACGCAGCTATTACAAAGTGTGAGCTACGTCTGTCTATACTTATTTTCTTAGAAGTATTTCTAAGAAAAACTTAGTATTTCTAAGAATACACAGTATACTATAAAATGAGTAAGACAGAGGAAAATACATACAGGTCTGAGCCCAATAAATTTACATCAGTGTAGAAATGTATACCAGTATGTAAACGCACATGAGTATATACGTGACTCTAAGGACAGAGAGAAGGAGATGAACGATGCCGCTGAGGGGTTTTGCTTGGTTTTGTCTGGTTTAAGAAGAAGACTCTGTAGCTCTGGTTGGTCTTGACCTCACAATCTTCGAGCCTTTGCCTCTGCATGCTGGGGATTCTAGTTGCTTTCCATTGAAAAATAATAAAAGATAGAGATAAAATGTTAGATGACACAAGGCTGAATAAGAATATGACTTACAGAAAATGATGTGACCTTGCTGCATGTGTCTGAAGCAAGACACGTCAAAACCGAAAGGCTGAAAACTACTGAATGTTTCTCACAAGCCTGCAAGGGATCTGACGATCCTGACAATCCTTGGTTTCAAGTAGGATCAATTTTGTTTTTTAAATAACCAACCTATAAAATTATTTGTGTGACAAATGACTTAACTTTATGTATTCCCCAGGTTTCTTCTAAGAATTCCCGAATATACAGTATTCCGATTCCTGTTTCTGGAGTGTTTGCTACTGCAGTAGCCATGATGACTGTAGCACTTCGCTTCAACAGCTCCTACTAGTCATCTATTGAGCACCTGCTGTATGCAAGGAACATGGCAACAACTCTCAATACACATTTTCCACTTTCTTCATAATCGGCACTGGGAGGCATACATTCCAGGAAGTATGCACAGATGATCAAATCCAGATGCAGCATATTAAGTGTAATATCACAGGGTAATATCACAACGCAAAGCCTCTCACTCTTGGTGTTCTAGATTCTAGATATCTGACTGATCTCAGTTATGATGGCTAATGCTGCCTGTCAGCTTAAAAGAACCTAGAAGTCTCAGGATACCCGAGAGGGATTATCTTGAATGTATTAACTGAGATAAGAAGTCGCCTGTTGAGGGCGGTGACATTCCATGGCTGTGATCCTGAGCTGATACATGTGGAGAAAGTGACCAAGCACCTGGAAAATTAGAATTCCCTATTTTCTGTTTCTTGACAGTGGGGCCAGCTCTCTCCAGCTCCTGCTGCTGTGGCTGTGACTTCACTGCCATGGTGAACTGTAACCTGGAACTGTGAGCTAGAATAAATCCCTCCTTTTTTATGTTGTTTTTATCTGGAAATTTTATCACAAGAACAGCAAAGTAGGACACTAATTATGAGAATAATGATAAGATACAGTAAGACAGACTTTGTCTTATTAGAATATTCCATTTATAAATACCCTAATAGAAAAATTTGAATTGTGAAAACCCTAATAGTAACGTCAACTACCAGTGTAGCAAGGGCAACAATTAGATTTTCCTATTCTTGTATCATGTATGCACTACTGTATGTTGTTCATGTATATTCCTGTTGGGGCTCTGAGTGTGGACCAGAACAGAACGCACAGCTTTAATACTGATGCTGTCTGGCCCACAGGAGTTGTTTGAAAGCTGCTGATGGAGAGCGTCATACATCTTACTGTGAGCAGACATACTTTTATATCCTGTCCCAAGTTTTATCAATAGTCTCTCCTCTCTCTTCTTTCCACTGTTGGCTTAGTCAATAGTATTTTCCCTTCTATCTCCTTCAAACAATCTTAGATACAGTTTCTTCGCTATTGTGAAGCATTCTGGACTTGAATTGCTGCTCAGGAACAAATCTAACACCTTTACCTTTTCCTCGGACAACTATAAACAAAGAGGTTGTTGGCATGCCTTCCCTGTGGATAGAAGTTGCCTTCCTTAGGAGCTCCACTAAAGCAGCTCAGGTTGTGTTCATAAATATCACAAACACCAACCCAAGAGTTTGTAACCAGACCCATTTTTCCTAGGGACTAGACTGTTATGACACATACGTTTTAAATATGTCTCTGTGGGAAGGTGTGCAGCCTGGACCACACTTCTTGTTAGCAGACTGAATGTCTTTCCTAGTCATCTATAGTGTAGCAACTTCATTGTTTTTCTGTCACCAGCAGCTTTTCCCAGCTGAATACTTCTCTGCTCAGTATGGGGGTGGGAAGGGAGGGTATGCCGAGGGGGCGGAGCCAACACCAGTTTCTGACTTCCGGTTCTCTCTGAAACCAGCAACTCTTTTCTATTTTTAGGACTTTCTGTTTTCTGTCATAAACACAACAAAATCAAACAGCGTTAAACCAAAAACAAAGCCCAGAGGCTTTTGCAAGCGTCCCAGAACTCTCAAAACAAAAATGGTAAGGCGATCATGTCCGGCTTTAGTAAGTGAGCCACAGCTCTCCGAGCATGCCTTTTTCAAGAGCACTTTCTGATTTCCCTTTCGTGCTTCTTATGGTCTCTAGGAAAAGAACACGAAGACAGAATTAGAAGTTGAAAAGATGTATTGCCGAAGGCGGGAGAGATGGCTCAGTGGCTAGGAGCACCTGCTGCTCTTCCAGAGAACCCAAGTTTGATTCCCAGCACCCACACTGGGTGGCTGACTGCTGTCTCTAACTTCAGTTTTAAGAGGATCTGATGGTGTCTTCTGGTTTCTGAGTTCACTGCACACACGTGCTGTGTATACATAAATAAAAACAAACAAACAAAAACCTTAAAGGTGCATTGATGAAAATAGTTATGAATGTTGACAGTGGGGTTCAGATTGTGTTGGAGGTTTGTCCTCTCTGTAAAGGAGAAAAAGTTAAGGGGGGTTGGGTAGAAAGATTAAGGCTGTTGATTTGTTTTTGTTTTTTTAAAAAAGCATTTAGATTTGAAGAGCTACTGCCTATTGGTGGTTGCTGGTTGTGGTAATGTAGGCATAATCTCTTGTGTGCTGTGTAAAAGCATCACCTGTCAATAAAGAACTGAACGGCCAATAGCAAAGGAAGGAAATTAAAGGTGGGGGGTAGGAAGGGGGGAGGAGAAGGAGGAGGAGGAAGAGGCAGGGAGGAAGAGAGAGAGAGAGAGAGAGAGAGAGAGAGAGAGAGA
>NW_021604595.1:2279438-2295946 GCF_004785775.1 Grammomys surdaster
GAGGAGGAGGAGGAGGAGGAGGAGGGGGAGGAGGAGGGGGAGGAGGAGGAGAACCAGGAGGAGGAGAACCAGGAGGAGGAGAGGGAGGCAGGAAGGGAAGGAGGGAGAGAGGGAGGGAGGGAGGGAGGGAGGGAGGGAGGGTGAGAGAGATGATTTGCCACCTGGACTCTGAGGAAGTTGGAGGAATGAAACTGAGGAGAGACTACTACCCATGTGTCAGGCATAGACTAGTATAAACTGGTTAATATAAGTGAAGAGGTAGTTGGGGAGCAAGCCTAGCTTAAGGCCATAAGCATTATAAATAATACATAAGGCTCTGTGTCATTACTTGGGAATCGTGGTGGGCATGGAAAAGCCCAAAGAGTTACAGAGAAGCTACCAAGATTCAGGTGACGCCATGCACACACAGGCAGCACCATGTAAGCTCAGTGGATTTAAAAGCACTTGAAGTTGAAAAGGAAAGTGGTGATGGGGGATGAAGAGGAATTGAGGAGAGAGAATGAAAGTTAACTGGATCAAGCCACATTGTATGAAATTCTAAATCAATAATTTGATTAAAAAACAAACACAAACCAAAACCAAAACCCAAGCAGGCTGCTGAGATCCCCTGAAGCAAAACACACAGGCGTCTGAGCTAGAAATACTCTGGCCTGGTATCACTCAGTCCTACTACCATTCGTAATCATTGGCAGGAATCTTCTGGAAACACCTGGCAAGAGGTGAAATAGAAATTTCGCTTGGTTAAATAGAAATGAATAAAACAATACAGGATCAATAAATCCGAGAGCTGGTCATTTAAAAATATAAACAAGATTAATAGACCTGTAACCCAAGTAACCAAACATAAAAAAGAAGAGACCCAGATTAAGACTCACATGAATAAGGTTCCTTGACACAGATATCTAGAAATTCAGAACAATATACAAGAATATTTTAAAAGCCTATACTCTATTAAGTTAAACCTGGAAGAAATGGACGAATTCCTAGATTTATCCAGACTACCAGACTTTAGTTTGAAGAAGAAATCAACAACTTAAACCAACTGTCACCAAATATGGGGATTGAAACAATGATAATAACTTCTGACAACAATATGAAGTCTAAATGGATTCACAGCAGACTTCTACCAGAATTCCAAAGAACTACAACCAATAATTCTTAATTTTTTTAAAAAAGAAGGCACACTTCCAAACTGTCTCTATTAATGCAGTATCATGTTACCAAGACCATGTAGGGATACAACAGAGAGTTGTATGCCAATATCTCTGTTGAAAAAACAATAACATGATCATCTCAATAAATGCAGACATGACATTTGACCAAATGTGACATACCTTTACAATGAAAGTCTTAAAGAGACGGGGAACAGAGGGAGCATACTTTAATATAATAAAGGCTATATGTGACAAACGCACCTCCAACATCATTCTAAGTGGAGAAAATTTGAAGTGATCTCACTAAAATTGGGACTAAGACAGGGTTACCCACTATCCCGCCTTTTTTTCAATACAATGCTTATAGTACTAGCTGGAACAATGACAAGAGAAGGAAAATACAGGGTAACAAGGAAGAAATCAGCAAGTCTAATGGTCCCTATTTGCAGATATCATACACAATATAATTTGCATAATATAATACAGAAGAGATCCCAAAATTTCACTAAAAAAACTTTTAGAGGTGATAAACACTTTCAGCAAAGTGGCAGGATACAGAATCAATTCAGAAAATTCAGCAGTTTTTCTGTATATCACATACAAGCATTCTGAGAAACAGATTATGGAAATATTACTACTATAAATAACCTAAAGGTGATTAGGAATAAGCCTTACCAAGGAGGTGAAAGAACTCTACAATAAAACCATAAATGTGTAAAGAAAGAAACCAGGAAACATACTAGGAGACAGAAAGACCTCTCGTGTTCATGGACTAGTAGCATTCATATTGTGAAAATGTCCAGTCTACCAAAAGTAATGTACAGATCCACTGTAGTCCCAATAAAAAAATTTATAATATTCTTCACAGAAATTAAAAAAAAAACAAAGTAAAATTCATATGGAAGCACAAAAGATTCCCAAAGAGCCACATCAATTCTGAGTAAGAACAATGGCGAAGGGATGAACAGATTCCAAGCTATATTATAGAACAATAGTGATAAACACAGCATGGTCCTGGCACAAAAAAGCAGAGGTGAATTTACATGAAACAAAAAATATCCAAGCATGAGTGCATACGATTACAGTCATCTGATATTTGACAAAGACACCAAAACCAAGCAGTTACCATTCCAGTAAACACTGATGAGAAAACACAATGTTCACATGTAAAACAAGAAAGTTAGACCCACTTTATTCCAATAGACAAAAGCTGACAAGGGTGTTGGGAAAGGGGAAATCTCACTGACTTTTGGAAGAATCGTAACCTGGTTCTTCTACTGTGGAAATCAGTGTGGAGACTGTTTCAAAACCTAAAAACAGATCTACCATATGACCCAGCTCTACCACTCTTTGGCATCTGAACAGAGGACTTGATATCCTACTACAAACTCAGATATGTTCATGGCCACTCTTCACACCAGCCAGGAAATGTAAACAACCAGGGTGTCCTTCAACTGAAAAAAAAAATAATGAAACTGGCACCTAAACATGATGAAATCCTATTCAGCTGTAAAGAAAAGTGAAACCATGAGATGCATCAGTAAATGGATGGACTAGAAAATGTTACACTGAGTGAGCTAACCCAGACGCAGAAAGGCAAACCTTGCACATTCTTTCTTATCAGAGGATCCAAGTTTGAATTCACAACCTGAAGTAGTTGTGAAGGCTCAAATAGTAGAAAAGGACCATAGGAGAAGGTTGGGAGAAAGAGCTCTAGAGAGGAGAGAGGTGCTATGAAGTGGGAATGGGGGAGGGGGGACAAGGATAGGAACTCAACCTGGGTTGGAGGGGGAGGGTGATATAGAGGGAGAGAAAGGAAGGAGAGGAAGGAAGGAGAGATGAGTAAAACCAAAGAAGCTTACTTAAGCTATACATCTGCAAAGCAGCCTCAATAACCAAGGTTCTGGAACATAACAGAAGAGGGAGCAGAGAGACTATAAGCCCTCTGGAGAAGGTAGCTGGAGAGTTAGCTGGAGACTACATTGTGTCTTATAGAAACAGCAGGGATCCAGCACCATTGCAATCTCAACAATTTGATTGCCCAAGCCAGACCTGCAAACCAGTGGATGTGCCAGTGTGCACAGGGGAAGTATCACAGAACCGCATCCCTAGGTGAAGAGCTATGGGCAACTCATGGGTGCTGAGAGATAGAGAATCAATATTTTCCAGGCATTTACTGGAATTCAGTGATTCCAAGGCTTTTGATCAGTTCTATAATCCCAAATGGTTATCCTTAAGTACACACACACACACACACACACCTGAACACTGAAAAAGATCTTAGTAGAATATATACACACAGATATGTACATATATAAATATAAATAAACATATGTGTATATATATGAATTTATTATAGAGTAGTGGTAATAAAAACAGCATGAGGCTGGAACAAAAACATATATGTATGTATATACATGTGTCTATTTATGTCAGGTTGAATAATATTAATTATAGAAAAATAGGTCATGAACTCAAGAGGGAGTGGGGTGGGGATCATGGGACGAGTTGGAGAAGGAGAAAGGTCTGGAAATGATGTAAATACAGTAATCATGTATGAAATTTTATAAAAAAAAGGAGATTCAAAAATTTTAGAATCAGGAAAAAAAAAGAAAAAAGAAACTTACTATGTCTCCTGGTACGAATGCATGCTCCTTGGTGGAGCCTGTGTGAGGACATTTAACACTTGGAACCTAGAGTAGCAGGAATGTGTAGCACAAAATGCGTCAAAGAATCATGGAGCATAGAGGAGCAGCCACACTGGAGCACAAACCCGTGGGTCCTTTTGTTACAGTAATGGTACCTTTCGGAGACATTTGACTCAGTGTGAGTAGTTAGCCTAGAAATCAGCACTTTCTCACTACAGTGTGTTGACTGAAGGCTCTGAGCTGTCATATCAACAATACCTTAAAGAAGCAGTGACCTGTCCAGTGACCAGTGACCTGTCGAGTTGGTGCTTGTACATTTTATGGTATGTAATATGACTATGGAAACTCATGATTCCAGGCCCCTGCCGAGGCTTTTCCACAAAGTTACAGATCTTCATATATGCTGTGTGGGACTCTATGCAGGTGAATGACACATCTGAAAGCTCTTGTTAGAGACACTGCCTCAAGTTCTAGGAGTGGCAAAACCATCCTGCAGCTAAGGTAACACAAAGTAGCCACTTGGTCTCTTCAAGCACCTGTCCTATAAAAGGACTTCAGTACTGACATTTTGGTGATAGAGGGAATAGTGCTAGATTGACTTGGAAAGTCCCTTCTGTTGGGCACTTGCATATTTCCTAT
The DNA here is from genome assembly GCF_004785775.1 of Grammomys surdaster. Lineage (NCBI taxonomy): Eukaryota > Metazoa > Chordata > Mammalia > Rodentia > Muridae > Grammomys > Grammomys surdaster. The sequence goes on from NW_021604595.1 coordinate 2,283,880, forward strand.
CTTCCACCATGGCTGCTCAGTCACGTACCTGTTGTCATGATCCTAATGTATGCAGTTACATAAGATGGCCCGTTATCTGCCCTAGTGGCTATTCGGTATGTCTTCTCTCAGAGCTTTCTAGTAGTTATTAACATGCACTACGTATCCCATGTGCTAGTTACATATGTCCACCCTAAATATGTGATATGATGATCTTCTAGTTCTTTATCTGCTAAGATCAGAGTCCAATGGTTGGGCCATTAGCTGCTGCCTAGAAGTCTGTATATACTTGCACCTTGGGTTACTTATCATCTGCTTAAGGTAGGTGGCAAGATGCACTTCTTAATCTCTGCTAGCTGGAGTTTCCCTTACCAGCTGCTTCTGAGAATTGCTATGACACAGGCACCTTCTACGTCAAGATTCACTCATGGAGCAGGCTGACCCGTCCATAGCAAACTGAAGCTGTGTCCTTCTCTTTCAGACAACTGTACAAGAGTCCTATGCCTATCGGTGGGTAAGCTGGGAGCAGTGGCAGAAACCAAAGTGGGAGTTGGTAGTGTGCTGTCATCTGGTCTTGTTCCATTCTGTATGTGCTTCCTTCAGCTACCAGTCAAGCATTTCAGGAAGCCCACCCTGGATGTTTTGGTAAGTTTAATGAAGTCCAGTCCATCATTGGAAGTTCTAAGTATTGTTGCTATTTGCATTCTTTCTATTCTGGGTCTAGTGACGAGCTATGAAGTGTTTCTCCAAATATGTTTAATTCTCCATTGTGTGTCTCATCATGCCCCAGAAGCCCAGTGGCCTGCATTTGTGATACCTTCCACTTTGAATTTCCATAAACTTTATGTCATGTCGTTCCCCCCAGAGAACATGCTTATGAGATAGGCCTGAAGAATCACATGTTCCAGAAAAGCAAGTTTTCTAGAATTACATCGAGTAATCACTGTTGACATAACACTCATTTGACATGGAGGATAGGAACCAAACTGCAAGAACAGTAAGCAGTCTTAGCTGCTGTTCAGGCATCTTAAATGAGGAATGTGTTCTCTTTAAGATCCTAATGGGATTTCTCCTCAAATGTTTGGATGTGTATTCCAATATACCCTGACTAGTGGACCCCTAAATACTTTGTTGAAACAAACCCTTTAATCTTCATAGGACTTATTTCAGATAGTGAAGTGTATGAATCCTCCCAGTGCAGCTGGTGTACTAGCCAACATAGGTGAGACTGCCCTATAAGCTTGATTTGGTTGATGCACTGGATTCATGTAATAGTCTGATAGATATCCTGATAACCAAGGTATCTTCAGACTGTATCCTAATAGTAGAAAAGTGAACTTAAGGCTGGGTATAAAACTATACAAGAATATCATTGTCATTTTTTGCATAGATGAAAGACATTTCTTCTTTCCTGAAAACAATGTATTTGCCTAATCGATGTTAAAGGCTCATGATGTTTCCCTGAGATCTCTGCTTCCTGGCCCTTTGGTACTTGTGATTACAGATTATAAACAGCACCCTTGGTTTCTTGTCTATTTTCCTCTTGGTGGTACTTTGTTCTAGTAACCATTTCTACCTTGTAAATGTGCTGTTCTTCTGATCTGGTTGATTATTATGGTGATTACAGCCTCTGGTTCTGGTAACGAGGGACTGTCCCTGGATGCTTTTTTTGGGAGAGGGGAGGAACTCTTGTCATTTGTTTTACTATCACTGAACCAGGATCTGTGATCTTTTTATTGAGCTAGGATCTGTGATCTTGATACTACTGAGACAGGATCTGTGACCACTTGTACCACAGTCCTGGCCCACAGAGACGTCTTATCCTGATCTTATTATTGCTTTTCTGAACGATTCCTAATGCCAATGTATCATTTCGACCCTCTGTGAAACAGTTGTGTTAGGTTATACTAGGGATTTTTTGAATAGTGAAAGATGACATCTTCAATTTCTACCTGATTGGATGGAAAGAACCTTAAACCATGATGTGGGGTGTTGGCAGATACCTTTTTTGGGCACAGGAGAATAGGGAATGATCACAGAAGAAGGATTTGGTACAGCTCTGAGAAGGACTAGCTCTGCTGCTAGGGAGTCCCTTCACAGTGATTATCAGAGATGCTCCGTGTTGGCAGAACAGCCTAGCTCTGGGCGATGGCCTCGTGTATGCTTTGGCTGATCTTGAGAGTGTGACCCTAGAGGTCATCAGACAACTTTTTGCCTCCCAGAAGAGAACTCTGAGTGGCAGACCACCACAGTTATTAAAAATTATGTGGAATTCTAGAACCTTCTCCCACCTCCCTATCCTGCCCTCCTTGGATGAAGCCCTAACTCCTGAGACCATGTCACATTCAACCCGACATCACTGAAAGTCCTGGAGAATTTTCATTCATTTTAAGAGCTTGTTTCCTCTTCTCTTGATTAAGACACATTGTCATTAATGCCCTGAAGACCCCTACAGGTCGCCTGCCACTAACCTGGCTCAGGTGTGTTTTCTGCTCCTTATGCTCATCTGGGACCCACTTGCCAGAAATCAGATAGTGTGGTTTGATACCAGTCTTGTGACATGAGTCTCAGAAGAACACTTAATCTGTCACCTGAGACTTTTCCCCTTGGTAAATATGAAACAGTGCCATCATCTCAGGCAGTTGTTAGAAGGATAAAGCAATGTCAGTGTTTGTAGAGAGCCGAGTGCAGTGCCTGACATGGGTCACCTACTCCTTCAAGTATCAGTTCTCTTTGCTTCAGACTGCCAGAAGGACATTTCCCTGAAAATATTGTCAAATATGCATCCTACCCCTTTTTATTTTTCCTATGGAGAAGTCCAGCATCTTTACCTCTTATCAAAATATCTAGAGTGGTCTGTCTTACTTTTGCTTCCCTCAGGAGTTCCCAGCTCAATTCTCTCCCTATTTAAACATTACTTTACCAGTTTATCCAGGTGTGGTGGTGCATGCTTTACTCTCAGCGCTTGGGAGACAGAGGCATCAGAGTTTGTTCATCTATGGGCAGGTTCTGGGACAGCCAAGGCTAAAACAGTGAGACCTAGTTTAAAAAATAAAAACAAACCAAAAAGGTCATTTTTTTCTTTTTACTGTGATCCCGTTCTACATTTATGCTCTTCCCTGGGGTGTATCTCTAGATATCAACTCATTTTGACATGAGGGAGAGCTTGCAGTGTATTTCCATGAAAAAGCGATGGCGGGTGACAGGGTCCCTGGCTCAGTCCACATCCCACGGGTCTCAGATCACAGCAGATTGCTCACCAGCCCTCCCCCCACCCAATGGATATGAAATGTCACAACAGACATTTACAAAAAGAAATATTTTTAGGGATGAGCTTCGCGGCTCCTTTAGTCATTCACCCTTGCTTACCACTCAAAATACACATGTTCCGGGCATATGCCGGCGCAGACACGCAGACATACTGACTTTAAAAGAGGCATATTTTTGCACTCCTTGACATCTGCTTGTGTTGATTAAACACATAACTCTTCTGTTTATGCCTCAACATGGTCAAAAAAACCCACCACACTTGAATGTGTCAAAGCCTGTCTGCATGTTCCTTAATAATGAATAGATACAATACGGAATCAGCCAGGTCATGCAGGGACTCTGCCTGGAGTGACTGGAGCGTGATCTGCTGGATGGATGGACAGCTGTTTCTTGGGACATTGAGAGGTATACTGACAGAGTTGTTCTCTCCTGTGCCTCTCCTCTGTTTAAGTCCCATCCCTTGTTGTTGTTGTTGTTTTGTTGGTTTTTGTTGTTGTTGTTCTATTGAAGAATTGGGTCCGCATTGAAGCATGTGAGGAGAGACTCATGAGGCCCCGCCCTTCCCTGGGGACTGATAGGCAGTCAATGGTGTCTGGGGAAGGAGAAGCATTTGCACCACTTATGTAGCCACTGCTGAGTTTTCTATGATCTGGTAAATAACCCTAAAAGCAACCCTAGTTAAATTCACTGAGCCATTAGAACAAACGTGTGAAAAGACTGTAGACAAAGAACTAGCACGGGAGGAAGGGGAGGATCAGCTGCACTGGGCTAGACTGAGATTTGATACAGTGTGCTCGGTAGAGACTCTGGTGGGTGATTTTCCATGTTCTGGTTAGGAAGGAGCTGCGTTTGCAACTGTCAGGTAACACCACCGCTGCTGGCGTTCACACACAGATGGTGTAACAGCCTTCTGTCTTCTCCAGTTGCACCCTGCAAGTCTATCTGCAGTCCTCAGTTATTTCCATCCACAGATTCTATTCAGAGCGTTGGATCTTAAGAGCACGCTACCTTTGTCCATCTTTTGTTTCAAAAAGCTAACCATTATCATTAGGCGTTTTAAAATGTGAGCAATGATTATTTAAAACACAGAAAAAGAGAAAGAGAGAAGAGTATATATATATGGGGAGACAGAGAGAGAGAGAGAGAGAGAGAGAGAGAGAGAGAGAGAGAGAGAGAGAGGAGGGAGAGGAGAGAGAGGGAGACAGAGAGGAGAGAGACTACAGAACTCATAAACAGCTCACTAGGTTTATCTGACCTAAGATGTAGTCCTATCCAAACTAAACTACTTAGCAATGGGTACATTGCATTTCGTTCTGTAAAGGAGTCCTCCCAGCAGGCTGCTCTGTTCTGATCACTCTCACAGCCTCTAATTGGCTGCCCAGGAACTCTTTCTTCATAGACAGCCTTGTTAGCTCACGGGGTAAAGATTGTATAAGCAACCCATCAAAAGATTCAGGATGGAAAAAGAATAAAAGACCTCAATAGCCTGCTGCATCCTGATAATTGAAGGCTGGGAGGAAAATGTGTGTGCGTGTGCGTGTGCGTGTGCGTGTGCGTGTGCGTGTGTGTGTGTGTGTGTGTTCTCACAGCAGTTCATATGCTGACTGCCAAGCGAGGAGAATGTAACCAACTGAGAGACTAGCTACTGTGGAGACAATACAGCTTAGTGAACGCACACTAGCAGAGAGCACACATTTTACAGAATATCTTCCCGGGCTTCAGATGAAATCTGCCACCCCTGCACTGAACACCTGTGCCATTATCACGTGATCATAGTTATCAATGTGTTTGATCATTACAGGGAAGGGCTCTCTGAAGCTTCAACTTTTGCCTTTCATTTAGAATGAAACATGTTCGATGGCTCCTGAAAGCATTTGTAATGAGGACTCCGGTTTCTGTGTGGGTTTGGAAGCAGGGGGATATGGTAAAGAAAACTGTTCTTGTGGCCAAGAAGAGCTGGGTTTCATTCCAGATATATTGTTTTTTGGCTGGGTACTATCAAGAAAACCATCCACCTTTCAACTAGCAGTTGGTCCTGCCATTCAACAGAGAAGATACCCAGTATCCAGGTTCTGTGGGAACTGGATGTGGAAGCATCTTGGATGCTGCAAGAAACATATCTGTTGGTAGTCAATAAGCTGTGGCTGTAATTACTATTGTTTGTGCTTGCTGAGAGAGCCACCATGCGCACTGAAAACAGAGGATTCCGTTCATTTAACATTGCTCTTGACTGTATAGCTGAGCAATTGATAACATCTTTCCTATCCCAAGGAAAATGTGTTCTAAGAACCCAGATGACTTTGTTAAAGGTGACATCTTTGGTCTATAAAGGGGGCAGGAATTTCCATCTGTATTTCTTTAATCAGAACAATAGCTTTCTGCTTCCTCTTGAAGTAGAAACTGTAGGTTGCTGAAATCCCCAGTGGGAACCTGGGCAGTTATTCCCTCTGCTGCTGGGAATGTTTGCTGCTAATGGCTCACAGCTGGGTCTTTCCCTGGGCATTGCCTGCAGCTAACAAGAGCGGACTCACCCATCCAGTGCTGTATCCTTCCCTGGTGGCAGTATTCAGTGAGTCATAGATGCAGAGTAGAAAGTATTGTCCCTCTTGCTTCAATTTGGGGGTCATTCTTAAGGACCATCTCAGGCCCAGGGCTTCACATGAGATCTCATACTCTCTCTTCATTACCAATGCTACAGCTTGCCTTCTCCCTGGGATGCTCACTCTTTAACCTCTGCTAGGCTCAGTTTTTGTGTCCATTACAGTGGCCTGAAGAAACACTGGTATAGCTGAGAAGTGAATTCCTGTTAAAAGGAGGTGGAAGCAAGACCTCCCTCAGACTGAACTGTGGGTCTGACTTCTGTGGAAGAAGGGAAAGGAGACAGACTGATTTGGTTAGCAAATGTCTCATCTGAATGTTCATTTGAGAAAGTCTTGGCCAGAATGATAGGTGTGGCCAGGACAAAGGCTTGCACTGGGAGGAATCCTCAGTCAGGCAGAAGTATTCCAGTTTTAGCAGCCTTGCTCTGGGAAGTTACTGACCCAGAGAATCCCAGGGAACCCCAGGAGGACTGATGACAGTGTAAAAGCTTCAAAAAGCCTGAAGTTATGGTGGCTGAATGCTCTCACCCTATCTATGAGTGAGGTTGCCTTGTGGTTAAGTTTATATGTTCCTTGATAGCTTTCTTCAATGAAAATCTCCATTTTAGAGTCCCTCTTTCAATAAATTTTGACCCAAGACAGGTGATATGTTCTAGTGTGTTCTCAAGAGCAAGGATCTAAACTGGGATTCTGAAGCTGGGTCATTTATGGACCGACCAGTAGCTATGACTACATCACAGCTGATCACAGGTCCTGTCAGAGAGTAGCATGACAAGACGGAGCATCAGTAGGAAGGAACACACTTGGCAGGTGCAATATCTCAGGCTTTTGAAGATGGGTTGATGATACTCTGAGAATGATGGAATCACATGGCTCTGTAGGGCACAAGTTTTGCATTGAAGAAAGACAATGGGAGATTTTTTACAAGTGATTAATTACACATTACAGGTAAAGAGTGAAAAATCAGCATGCCTTTCCATAGCTTCAACTCTTATCTCCCACAGCCAGAGGGAAGAGCAAGTCAAAGGTTTCTGTAAGGGTTACAAGTCTCTAGAGTTAAACCCTTGGGCTTCTAACACAACTTATATTGGGAAAGTAGATCCTGTTGTAGTTACTGCACACCACTCAGTAATATTAAATATTTCAGATACCCATGGAACCTTGGGGCCAGGTGAAGTGGCCATTTTTCCTATTGAAGACAAGTGCCTCCATCTCTTTCACGGCCAATAAAGACATCTCTTCCATTCAGACTAATATCAGCCATGTTATGATGTGTAATCCAATCCTCTCCTGGTTGTCAGGCAAGAGATTAGGACTGATTTATTCAATAATACGCTGGCAAGTTCTGTACTTGGTAAGAAAGGAAAGAATTACAGACCAAAAAGATGTGCATGAAACAGCTCTTGGTAGTATACCACTATCTGAGTCTAACGGAACTGTAACCCATGGGTGCTAGATCACATTGCTGGAACACAACATTAAGGAAGGAGAGGTCATTAACACGGAAACACTCTACTGTGACACAGGCCTTAACACTGTGGGACACTTCCAATAAATGGTGCTAACTTGTCACTGAGATGGTTGGTTGAGCTTAGAAATGGCAATGCCCTCACATTTAATGAAGTGAAATTCCAGAGATACAGTGGCAGATGGCAAAATAAGAAATTCAAAGATTCAAAACAGCAGGCATGTAAAAGCAAGTGGTTACACACGGCCAGCAAATCCATTAGCCAACTGTGCTCTGCAGAAGGGCTCATAGGGGACACTGTTTGCCAACGTGATAGGAACTGTGTTTGAGAAAGGGACACTGAATCCTTAACTGGTGTCTGCAGATCAGGGTGTATGAGAAGGGGTGTTGCTCCAGAGCAGGACTCCCTGGGAAGAGTGGGGCAGAGGCAATGCCAAAATAATTAAGCCAGATTGGTAGCACTTAGCCATCTCCAGAAAATGTGACTTCAGTCATCTTAAGGGACTTCAAGTTTGGGTGATTATCCAGAAGCCTAAACCACAGAATGCTGTGGATATTAGTAACAGAACACAGCATCCTTTGGACAAGGTAAGTGACATTCAACAAGTGTCCTGTTTAGTCTGTAGAAAGAAATAATTGGGTTATCAGGAGCCTGGAGAAAGCCCCTTCCTTAATAAATCACCTGATGGCTTTCTAGAATCTAGCTAGGTTTTAGATATTGAAGCCATTGACAGACTGAGTCTAGGTTCCTAGGAAGAAGAACATTGTGACTTTGCAATGTCTATGTGCAGAACGATCCCAACAGGCTCCCTCTGATGGGACACATAACTACAGGGCTAAGCTTATGCTGACAAAAGATGAAAATACATGTATTCAGAGCCAAGTTCTTGCTTATTCTCTGGGATATGAAGTGTCCTAGGCTTCCTCGTAGAGCTATGTATGTGGGGCTGGGTATCAACTTCATCCCTAGGTTCTATGCTGTTCAGGCATCCAGCTATCAATCATTTCTCCAGCTGTTGTGTGTGTGACTGGACTGTACAAGAGAGGTGGTTTGGAGAACCTGCACCTGGCTCTCTGAGCTGCAAGTTGAAGCTATTCTAAAGATGGCCAAGTGAGATATTTTGAGAATGACCCTCCTGTAAGTCAAATGGTAGAGCAAAGAACCACCTTTAAGATCTAAACCATGTAACTTGACATCACCTATTTTATATCTCCATCAATTTACTTCGAGTGAGTACCAAGAAGCCATATTAACAGGCATCTGATTGAATCCAGCAAGGTGGATTCCACTGCCTGTGCCACCAGATCGCTAAGTTACTAGCGCTAGACCACCAATGCTGTGTACCACACCCTGGGACCAGTTTGTTTAGGGTTATATCAGTTGATTCTGGATCCCTTCCACCTCAGAGGACAAAGGCCTGATTCTATTTACCTCCATGCAGGAGTGTGCTGAAGAGACATACCCACTTCTAAACAAACAAACAAACAAACAAACAAACAAGAGTATGCCTCTCTCCATTCCCTGTCCTCAGTTTCTTCTCAGTTCCACCCTGAGTTCTTTTTCACTTTCTTTTTATGAAAATGTTAATTCTTTTTGCCCTAGGTTGCTTTCTCAAGAGAAGATGGCGCATGCAAATGGATGGAGCTTCGGAAAGAACTGAGTATTTTCCACAGGAGAAAATATCAGGGACGCTGTAACTAGAGGGACAGCTGAGAAGCAGGGAAATAAGGATCCAACATTTAGGGCATGATTTGTTGAGACAGGGTTTCAAATAGGCCAGGCTGGCCTTGAACTTACCATAGAGCTGAGTGTGACCTTGAACTTTTGAAGTCTGTCTCAATCTTCTGAGTGTGGGCATTAGTGCTGTGAGCTACCAGGCTCCATGATGAAGTACTCCCTGCATACCAAGCAAGGAAGTTACCAACTGAACTCTATACTCAACCCCAATTACAGTATTTACTAAGAGTCAAGAATGTTTTGGGGACTAGACTGGGAGATAAAGATGAGAAGACAAAGCTGGAGAAGATGCTTGTGGAAGGGTTATTGTAGGCCACACCCAATTGCTAAAAATTTTAGTCTTAGTTCAGATTTAGGATTTTTTAAAATTTATATTAAGTTATACTTTAAATCCTGTCTCGAAAAAAACAAAAAAAAGTTATACTTTAACCTATTTTAACAATTGTAGTTGAAGAAGGTCCTCTTTCCAATACAGAAGAAAATCATATGCAAATGAATGAGAAATGGCCAGCATGATTGACTTTGTGTTGCTGAGTTCACATCATTTTATAGGACCCTTGGAGGAAAGCTCTGGCCATTTCTATTTAATTGAAAAAAAATCATGAGTTTGCAAAAATACCTACTAAAAACCTGTTTCAAATTTCAAGTATTTATCAGTGTAAGTCAGATTTGTTTTATTTTTTCTTATAATTTATTTTTTACTCACATTACACCCCAATCACAGCCCCCTCCCTTCTTTCCTCCCAGTATTGCCCTTGCAAATCTCTCCCCCATTAGCCCCTCTCCTTCTCTGAAGAGGAGAAGCCTCCCCACCTTGGGTACCACCTCACCCTGGGACATCTAGTTCTAGCAGGACTAAGCACCTCCTCTCCCACTGAGGCTCAACTAGGAGTCCAGAATGGGAAGGGGAACCACTGGCAGGCAACAGAGTCAGAGGTAGCCCCTGCTCCAATTGTTAGAGGACCCACATAAAGGACAAGCTGCACATCTGCTACAAATGTGTGTGAGGCCTAGGTCCAGCCCCTGCATGCTCTTTGGGTGATGGTTCAGTCTCTGTGAGACCCCATGGGCTTAGGTTAGTTGACTCTGTAGGTCTTCCTGTGGTTTCCTTGACCCCTTGGGCTCATTCAGTTCTATCCCCCACTCTTCCACAAGACTCCCCAAGGATCCCACCTGCTCACAGATCAGTAGGACTATCAGTAAAAATGGCAACCCTACAAAAGGCAATCTATAGATACAACACAATTCTCACCAAAATTCCAACACAATTCTCTATAGACCTTGTAAGAGCAATTCTCAACTTTGTGTGTAAAAACAAAAACCAAGGATAGCTGAAACTATCCTGTACAATAAAAGAACTTTTAGAAGTATCACCATCTCTAATTTCAAGCTATACTACAGAGCAATAGTAATAAAAACTGCATGGTATTGGCATAAAAACACACAAGTTGATCAGTGGAATAGAATTGAAGACCCCAAAATAAACCTGCACACCTGTGGGCTTTTGATATTTGATTTTTGACAAAGAAGCCAAAAGCATACAACGTAAAAAAAGAAAGTATCTTTAATGAATGCTGCTGGTCTAACTGAATGTCTGCATGTAGAAGAATGCAAATAGACTCATATTTTTTACCCTGCACAAAACTCAAGTGCAAAGTAGATCAAAGACCTCAACATAAAACTGGACACACTGAATGTAATAAAAGAGAAAGTGGGGGAATAGCCTTGAACTCATTGACACAGGAGACAAATTCCTGAACAGAATACCTTGGAGCTCAGGCACCAAGATCAACAATTAATAAATAGGACCTCATGAAACTGAAAAGCTTTTGCTAGGCTAAGGACACCATCAATAGGACAAAATGGCAGCCAACAGACTGGGAAAAGATCTTCACCAACTCTATATCTGACTGATGACTAATATATAAAATATATGAATAACTCAAGAAATTAGACATTAACAAACCAAATAACCCAATTTTTAAAATGGGATACCAAGCTAAACAGAGAATTCTCAACAGAGGAAACTCGAATGGCCAAGAAGCACTTAAAGAAATGTTCAACATCCTCAGTCATCAGGAACGTATGAATCAAAATGACTCTGAGATTTATTTCATATTTAACGGATACTCTAAATCTTGAACTGAACTCAAATAGAGTTGACTGTTGAGGTTAGTTTGAGGCTAAAACTTCAAACACAGATTTGATTTTTAAAGTGTGGCAACAGTGATGATATCTCATTGTTCTAATAGACTGTTCTCAAAATAAACTAGTTTAGAATTCATAAAGCCAGTTGTCATGAAACTACAATGTTTTGTTTCTACTGCTTAGCATATTGAGATATCCTTGCTTGAATAAATGATCCCACTCTTCATAGGAATTGAAAATGGTTAGTATTGATAGTAGTGAGTCAGAAACTGGTTTAGGGGGTAAAGATATTTTAATTCATATTAAAAACCATGTTGAGGCCTGGGAGTTAAGTCTGCTAAGAGTGTTTGACCAGAATGCAAGAGGTCCTTGATTTGATTCTGAGCCCAGAATAAATTGCATATGTTGTAATTAACCTGTGATCTCAGCACTACAGAGGTGGAGGCAGGGGGATCAGAGGTTCAAAGTCATCCTCAGCTAGTCACACAACAAAGCATGCAGATGGTACCATTTAAACAGAAGCATAGAGACAAACCCAAGAGAAGCCATACTTGGAGAAGACTGGCTTGTATGGCTTTAGACCTTAGTAATGGGAACAGGTTGCAAAACAGAGAGTGTTGAGGAGGAGAATCCTTGTTGGACCCATGAAATGAGGATAAGACTGGGAATGGGGACTTCAGAAGATGGTTGGGAGGGACTCCTTCATTACCTTTTTATTTGGATTTAGATTTTTCATATGATATATTTTGATTATTTTCTTTCTTCTTTCTCAGTTCCTTCCAGATTCTTTCCACCTCTCTACTGATACAATTTCCAAATTTAACATTCTCTCCCTCCCTTCCACTCTCCCTCTCCCTCTCCCTC
>NW_021604595.1:2296046-2329862 GCF_004785775.1 Grammomys surdaster
CACACACACACACACACACACACACACACACACACACACACAGATCCCAAAAGAATAAAAACAAATTAAAAAAATTCAATAAGACAAAACTTAGCAAAATGAAAATGAAACAAAGAGCCCCCACAGAAATCATGGCGTCCACTTTGCATTAACTAACTGCTCCTGATCACAGGGCTTGTCCTTAGTGTGATTGATATGCCCAGTGACATTCCATTGGAGAAAACTGTTTTTTTCCTTTCCCAGCAGGTATCAATTGCAAATAGCTTCTTGGCTAGGGGCAGGACTTCATGTCTACTTCCTCTCCTCCATGCTGTGGTTTCATCTGGTTTGAACCCATGAAAGTCTTGTATGTTGTTGTCACAGTCTTTGAGAGTTCACATATGTATCTGCCCTGTTGAGGCTGGAAGATGCTGTTTCCATCCATTCCGTCTTACCCTGAACTTTGAGGGGAGGAGTTTGATACAGACAAAGGATGCCTTCTCAATATTTGCCTTTCTATAAAGGCTAACAAAGTAACTCTCATATTAAAAAAAAAGAGTTCAATAAATATTTTTAGAAGTGTTAAAACACATGCCAACTAAGGTCACTTTGGTTGACTAATAGTATTTTGAGGTGTCCCTTCCAATTGATGGTGACAATCACACAGCCTATCCTTTCTCAAAAGGGCTTCTTTCCCAGACGAGAGCCATGCTCTGATGGCTGCAGGATTTTTTTCTCCCTCCTCCTGGTGGCTTCTAAATCAAAGTATGCCTTCTACCAAGGAACCGCCATTTTTAGAAATCCTTTTGCCCTGTTATCGGAACAGTATCTGATGCAAGGTCATTTTTACCCTAAGTCTAGCAAGGACTGTCTACCACTGTATTTGGAGGGTGATGGAGATGATTAAACCAGATGTTTAAATGGAATTGCTCATGATTTTCTGTGTATTTGAGACTATTCAGGGAAAGGTATCTGGTTTTAAAGCAATTACCCATTCATAGAAAGTTGCAAAGAAATGTACAAAGATGTTCTTTGTACCCTTTGCTGGAAATTCCAATTTAAAAAATTTCTACAAATTAATTTCCTGCCACTGAAGATTTGGGGATACATATGATGATTGGCCAAGGCAGGGATCTTAAGGCAGAAAAATAACAATATCAACACTGTAATGACTTATTTGCTCTTCCCAAGAGCAGCTAAGTGTTGCCAAGTTTCCAAAGGTGACCTGTTTGGACCAAAGTCAATGACAAAATCATCACAAATATGCAGGACTTGACATAGTAAACGTATTTCTTTGGTACTTAATTAATTTCACAGAATGCAAGACAAATCACATTCATGTCTGAAGGAAAAAGTAGTTACGGTATTTAAAAACCATTGTTTAAACAGTTGTCTCTCTCTTGTTCTCTCTCTCTCTCTCTCTCTCTCTCTCTCTCTCTCTCTCTCTCTGTCTCTCTCTCTCTCTCTCTCTTTGTGTGTGTGTATGTGTGTGTGTGTGTGCGTGTGTGAACATACATACATGTATGTTTGCCATATACAAGCAAAACTAGTATCTGATTTGATTTTAAATCTAAAATGTGCTCAGCTTCCCCTCTTGCATAGTGAACTTTAAATGACTGCCTTTTCAATAAGAGAAAAAAAACTTCCAACACTATAGAGGAAATTGATCAACTATCAAATTTTTGGGAAAATTCTTTTGAAACTCACGCAAAAATATGTGTGACCGCTAACTTTTTAATCAAACTATTTCATTAATAGCTCCTGGTACTTTTCAGACCTTTCTGGTAACCCCCTTACCTGCAACCACATTTAATGTCTTCTGAGCAAGAGTGGAACTACATCCAATACCTCTTCCAGGTAGAAGAAGAGAGTCGCCTTAGGATATAGCTTCCAAAACTATGCAGTCATCCTGTCCCTGGAGGAGGATGGGACTCACTAAACATGTGAGCGTCTGTGGGCCAAGCAGAAAAGAGGCACCTGTCAGTCACACTAACATTCTGCAGTTTGGAGCTCACTGACTGTCACCAGAAGGTAGACTTGAGTTGGAGACACATCATGTCTAACACACTTTAACAGTCTTATATTATTTTGCTGGTGAACATCCCTGCATATTGTCCTTACTTCATTTTATAGCAAGATGGAGTTAACGGTAATGCAAAGACTAGTCCTAAATAAAATAATTAACTGGTAGCAAGGTCTGGGTTAAGACCCTTGGATTTAGTCCTAAGTCCTGTCTATCAGAGTTACTTATCTATATCATCTATCACTTGAAAGGTGACAACTTTCTAGGGTCACTTCAAGGACTATTTTAATAACACAGCAGATACCTCATTTCCTGGTAAGTACAGATTACCCACTTCTCTTCCCAGTCGATTCTGGCTTTGTCTCAGGGCTGTGGCTCCAGTTCCCAGTGATACTGCCTTCTGAATCTCTACTTGCATGATGTGTCTCCAACTCAAGTCTACCTTCTGGTGATAGTCAGTGAACTCCAAACTGCAGAATGTTAGTGTGACTGACAGGCCTCTTTCCTGTTTGGCCCACAGATGCTCACATGTTTAGTGAGTCCCGTCCTCCTCCTCCAGGGACAGGATGACTGCATAGTTTTGGAAGCTATATCCTAAAGACAGCAGATGATTTCTGACTTGGTGAATAACTGTGCCCTGGACTAGGCTAATTCTAATCTGCGGCCTACATGCAGATATGAACACAATGAACACAAAAACATTATGAGGTGTGTGTGTGTGTGTTTGTGTCTGTGTGATTTTTTGCAGTAACTCTATTGTGTAGTTAAGTCTGAATTTTGTAGATGACAATGTCAAGTCACCATATTAATGCCTGCCAGTAGCTTATCATGAAAGTTAGAACCCAAACCATTGGGTTACAGTAATTTTATCACAATACAAACATCCTAACAAAACATACAAATTTAAGTGGTTTTCCAACCAAAAAATTTTCAAACTAATACTAGTTTTACATTAGTGCAACTAGATTTAAAGACAAAATAAAACAAAACATTTTATTTTCCTTCACACTCTCTATTGTAGTAGAGAGTATTGGAAAAAAGCCTAGACTTGAAGTTGGCCTGTGAGTTAGGTTTATGTTACTCAGTTTTTAGGTTTGTATCACTGGAAGATTTGGCTTAACCTCTCATTCATAATTTCATTATCATAAAAACAAGTTGTTTCTGAGAGTTAGAAATACTAACATGTATAACATAGAGGTCTCCTAAACATGTGTGGCTCATGTCATATCGCAAATAAACAAAATAAGCAAATTAATACTTGTCCCTGATGAGTACACACACACACACACAAGAGTAGCAGAAAGATAATATTCAAGCATCTGAGCCTTGGAGCAGGATATTACTGTGTGTCTCTGGCTGGCCTTGTACCCAGAACCCTCCTGTGTGTTTCCCAAGTGCTGAGATTACAGATGTACACCATCATGTCCCTCTGTGCTCTAGCTTCTGTCAGACATGTTTGCCTCCCCACACTCTTATCACCTTGTGTCTTCCTAGCATGTTATCCAGTCTCTATTCCTCAAAAAAAACAAATTCCATGCTCGATACCTTGCCAATAACAAATATTCAAGCTATTTCATCTGGAGTTGATTTTGTTAGAATGAAATGGTAATTAAAAGACCATTTGAGTCCCTGGTGCTTCCATTTTCTAGCTTCTCAGAGCCAAAGTGGAAATGTAGGGGTGAGGGAAGTAGGAATAATGGGTTGCAATGGGTTGTTACAACTATGAACTTCAGAGTCACTGCCTAGGAACAAACCCAATTTAGCCCCTTAAAGGCTTGCATATGTTTAAAACATGTTTAAATGTCTATTTTGTCTTTTAGAAATATGGAACATAATAATAGAGCATCAATCTTATCATACATTGTTAATGCCCTGGTCTAATTACTTCCATTCTCACTTCAAGCTCTCTCCTCTATGTTCTTACTCGTGTTTGTATTCCCAGCATTCTTTGTGACTTTTCCCACCAAATATCATGCACCGAATATTATTTCTCCAAGAACAGTTTTAGGAACAATTTACATTGTGAGTACTATGCCACTCGAGTCATTTGGAAGTGAAGCAGAGGCAAAGACAACTTGTAGAGCCCACTTCTGTTGGGGCTGATGTTTTGAAAAGCACCACTGTCAAAGCACCATTGGCTACTGTCGCCTGACCCTCTCTTACTCTACAGAGCAGCGATGCCATTGGACAGATGAGAATCCAGCCTCTCATTTCAACTCAGGGACTCCCTGGAGCACCAGTGGTCTGCTAGCATTTATTATCGGTAGTGGTTAGATTTCCTTTAAGCATAACCCGTAAAACTTCTATACCTTTTTATCTGTGCTTTTAAATACCTCTTCCTTTCCCTTCAGCTATCAGTTCAAAGGTATGCCCCATCCACCCCGTACTAGAGTAAACTAAATATAAATGCAAAGATTGAACGACGATGCTTTCTCATTCATTGGAGCTTTGTAAATTCTGTAGATAAATAGAAGACAAATTAGACACTACAAATGTTCAAAATCATGTATTAGAACATTCTGGAAGCACTTCAGACTTTGAAACGCTGTTAGAACATTAAGGGATTTTACACCAAATGGGGATTCTATGTTATATGGAGGGCAAGAGAACCTGTCGTTGTCTTCAAGCTGGAACAAAGCTGGGTGGGGAGAGAAGGTGCCTGCATATTTTTAGACTGCAGTTTAGACGTCTCTCCATCTCCCCATGAGGCATGCCAAGAACACTTAGTAGATTCATAATGCTGAGCTGGCATCCAAGTTTGTAGTTGGGTGGGGGTGAGGGAACCAAGGGATTCCATCAGAAATTGCTTTGGCGTCTTCATTAATATCTTACAGAAAATAATACATGTAGAACTCATGCTACTGAGGTCTTGCCAATGAATGTGATTTTTTTTTTGGTTGTATCATAACAAATTAAAGAAATAAATTAAGTCACCAGCCCAGCAGGAAAGTGCCTGAAATCCTGGGTTTTTAGTTTTTTACTGCTGTTATGAAACTAAAATAACAAAGTAGCCTTTGCTTAAATGAGACTCATGTATACAAATATAATGATATACGTGTAAATTACTAACACACACTTTCATCTTGTATTGCAGTTAGCCTAGGTGAGTTCCAAAAGCCCCTTCAGTGCTGCTAATCCCCAAGTCTGTTCCTGTCGCTTACTAATTCTGAATACAGCGTTAGTGTAGAAAGGAATGGATGTAGATTGTTTTTTGTGGGTTTTTTAAATAGGAAAATAATGACATAGAGAATTAAGATATAACACACACATAAAGATCACATTGATTCCAAAGGAGAAATAACAGAGTTAAGGGTCAAGGAGGTTTGTTCTTTCTGATGATGTCAAGGTATTATGTGGTGCCATGCCCGAGCTGTTGGTGGTCCTCAGAATAGCATCTCTGTGAAGTGATACTGTTGGGGGATAGTCAGGATATGGATAGGTTAATATCTTAAAATGTTGACAAAAAAGTTGGAAACTCTCCTATAGCCTTTTATTGTATTTTATTGACACACAATTCCTGGGTGTGTATAAATCGTGCTGGTGATATGTCTTCACCAAGATGAATGGTGTTATAATGAAATCATCAAATCTGGAAGATACTATGTCTTGAAATTCTTTTGTATAAGGGAGTAAAATGAGCACAGACCACTGGCTGTGGTACAAATTGTACCTATATTTATAGCATTATTGGTTTTAGAGTCAGGAACAAATGGAGATCAAATCCATCTTAGTCATTTCTTATAAAAGAAAACAGACACTGAGAGAGGTGACTTAAAGTTCAGGAAAGAGGCCGTTTCTGATCAAAAGACTTGATCTTCTCTTGATACACACCACACACACACACACACACACACACACACACACATGTGCACGCACACACACAAATGATTCCTCCTAAAACTTCCCTTCCTGTAATCCCTACACATCATCCATTTTCAGAGAATACAGAGTAGAAACATGAGATTTGATTCCTGCAAGAAACAGTTTAATCCTAAGAAGAATTTCCTAGCTCAAAAAAGGTCATCTACATGGAAAGGTTTATGGAGGAAGGGTAAGTTCTTTGTGCCTACCTTAGTATGATAATATGCTAACCTAGGTAACTCTGTTTCAGGTAAAGCTTTCCCTACAGAATCCTTTTGCACCCTAATTCTATATCCAGAAGTCAGTCTATATATACATGTAATCTTCATCAAGAATGAATGATGTGGTACAAATTTTAAACTGACCCAGGACTCTTGATTTTTATGCTATGCTATGGATACAGTATCTACACCTTGGGGTCTGAAATGTCTGAACGGGTTGCTGCTCTTTTAGAATTAAATAATTAAGATGGCTGCTATAGGTTCAGTGGTGCTTGTTAAGATGTGGGACCAAGGACGTGGAGGACAGAGGAGTGTAGGTCTTCGCTTGAGTCCTCTACTAAAAAATGGTCCTTGTCACCTTTTATTGGGGACCTGAAAGAGGTGGTGCTTTTGAAGGATGACATCCAAACCTTGCCATATGAATATCTTCTCTGTCTGTCTGACCTATCCTGTTTTGATAGAAGTGCTTTCCCATGTCACTGGCTCATTTTTTTACACTGCAATGTTGCTATACACCAAGGCTTCTTACAGGCACCACTCAGTAGCTTCTTGGTTCCCATTAACATTTCAGACCATTTCCATAAATGGTAGTCCTCACTCAGTCCATCCCACTACCTATGATTTTCAAAAAGAACCCCAAACAAATGTCCTTTCTTACTAGCCAAGCTCTTTTGAGTACAGTATGGAAGAATTCCCTCATTATGTAATAATATCTCATCATACTCTCTGGGCATATGTGTGCAATCAGCTTCAACATCTAAACCCAATTTTGAGGAGTGCTTTATCTGGAAGCTTCATATGAATGGATGGCTACAAATATAGTCTTTTGAACGTACCTGTTTTTGCTTAATATAGTGTTCTGGAGATTATTTCATACTGTTAAATGTGAGAGAACTCCATTCCTTTTGACTACTGAATACTATTCATGTTTAATTTTCAGGGAAATGCAAGGCTGAATAGCATGTGGTTCGTGCAATCAAGATTTGTTGGAGATCTGTATTGTTTATACATTTTTTTGTTGTGAATAATGTTAACTCCATGTATTAACATGCAGATCTTTGAGTAAAGATGTACTTTAATTTTTCTAAGGGATGTACCAGTTGAATTAGAGTCACTACGTTTGACTTTGTGTTTACTAAACACATTAACTTTACAGTAACTCATACTATCAGGCACTGAATAGGAAGACATTTCTAAAGTTTACTTGTCTTAAGTTTCTCTGTGTGTGTATCCCATTGTGTGTGCAGATGCCCAAGGAGAGAAGAAGTAGTCTAATCTCCTAGATCTAGAGTTACATGTACTGTGAGCTGCCTGACATTGGTCTGAGACCCAAATTTGGGTCCTCCGTAAGAGCAGCAAGTGCCCTTAACCACGACACCACCTCTCCAGCTTCAGAAAGACATTTAATATAATGCAAATTATAGAATTAAATTTCTAAGAAATGTTATATTTCTAAAATGGCTATATGAGATAAAAACTCAAAGCTGCCAAAAGAGGAAGAAGACAGGAAGGTAGAGTCCATCTAAGTACAAGCTGACAAGGCGAACTGACAGCACGTGAGATGGAATGAGAAGGCCATGCAATCATGCTGTCTAGGACGTCAGCACCTTAACCCATTACTGGCTGACGAGTGTCTGACATAAATCCAGTTACTGTAGCATGTGGGCACCTCCTTTTATAAGCTAGCTTGCTGGAAAGGCAGTGAACTCCCCGAATTCAGATATTTGCCATCTTAAAATGAAGGCAAGTGCAGGAGAGACAAATGAAATAAAAGGGTTTAGGTATCTTGGTATAGACCAGAAAATTCTGAAAGGTAGGATCAGCACCTACATCCAGTTTTAGCTCCTGGAGGGAGCTAGCTGTTGATGAAGGATGCTGCCCTGATAGTGGTGTGGAGGAGAAGGGTTGGACTTACTGCTGGAGGACACTGGCTTTGTCACCTCTGGTTACTTTGTAGCCCTGTTAGTTTTCTTTTACCTAATATGGGCAAATCAGTTTAACTCATAGGTTCAGTGGGAGAACAGATGATGTTTGTCAAGGTTAAGCAGAAAAAAAATACACAAATGAAAAAAAAAAACGATGATTTTTATTCAAAACATACCTTGTACAATCCGAATTAGTAGGCCAGAAGAATAATCATTTGTGGTGTGACATCAAAGAGGGAAAGGGAAAGAGGCTGAAAATGGCTTGAAGAAGATTAAATATGTCCTGACATATTTTTTCCATGCAAAATAGATATGAACTACCATGTGTTGATAGTCAGAAAAGAGACACTCTCTCCAGACCTCTGGATAGATTAAAGACTATCCTTGAAGATATAATTTGATATGTAGTTGAAGTTGTCAAAATGTATCTATCATTCTTAATAACCCCACCGTACTTGACAGTGCCGATGAAAGTAAACAGGCTTTTTAGAGTTGAAGCTAAATGGTGAATCTCACTTTTAACTTATTAATCACATAGCTATTCAAGCCATGATCCCTCTTAATCTGTAAAGTTTGTGGGACTGCATAATGGTATCCTGGGTCATGGTTGAACAGGTACTTAGAACCCCGAGATTCTCCGTGGAATTCTGCGTGAGAACCTGCAGGAGTTCGGTCCCTCCCATCATCTAGGATCCTGAAAACAGTCACATTTCCATAGAGTCACATAGGCCAGGCTATAGGCCTCAGGCCCTAGGGATTTACATACTAATGAAGGCCAGAGGGCAGAGCAAATTAAACATTCCTCCCCCAGATCCTCCCCTAATCCTCCCCCTTTCTCCCTCCCTATATAACTCGGGACTGTCGTGAGTTTTTGGGGGGTACGCCTAGATCCATCTATTATCCGCCATGACAATAAACCTTTTTGGAACCAAGGACTTCCTCGTGTTACTGGGGCCTGCCGCCGCCAAGGCCCTCAGGCTGCTGGAACCATAAGATCTTCCTCCCTAATGTGGGACCCGCCACAAGCTTGCGCCGCTGTGGCGGCCTTTTTAAATTTTCCCGACAAAATTGAGGCAATGATGCTTTATGCATTGGGGACACATGCAATGCTTTTTAAGAATAGTCACAGCACCATAGGGTAGCGGTTACACCATCCAGCTGCAATTATGATGTCCTTTCTGTTCACTGTTTTCAGTCAAACTACCTCTTAGATTCTCACTATTACTTCTCAGTTTTGAGGGGCAGCACTAGGGATTGAACCCGGGATCCTGTGCAGGGTAGGCAAGTGCTCTACTGCTGAGCAACACCAGCCCTCCAGTTTCTTTTAATATCCTCATATAGGAGGGGGGAGGGAGCAGGGAGACATGACCCCACGAGGAAGCAGGTCCCTTTACATTACCAAATTTAGTCAAAAAACATTATGGGCCTATGATTTGGAGTGAAGTACGGGTGCCCAGAAAGCTTAGAACACAATTTATAGTATAGCTGAAGAAAGGCTTTTAGAGAATGATAGACCTGGTTAGCATTGGGACCTAAGATTGGGATGGAGTGTGTGGGGCTGTGGTGATGGGAGGTGACATGGGGTGTGGGGGCTGATTTATGATGGAGGGTGACATGTGGAGTATATGGAGCTAGTTAATATATGACTCATGACCTGAGAGGTTGCCTTTGAGTCTGGAATGGTAGGGACTGAATGGGTGCTTGTCAATTTTCAGACAGCCCTGTTTTCCTGTCTATGTGACAAGACAATGATGTACTTTGGTTTTAGTGAAAATCATATTATCAAAGTTCTCTGTTTGTTCTCCCCAGCATCAACCTAGACACATAGACTGACTCAAATATCATCCTTTTGATTTCTTGGGCAGTGGGACACACAGAACCAGAATAAAGGTTTACCATTTGTCATCCTGTTTCTCCCTGAAGAAGAAGGACCTGTACATCACAAGACAAATTAAGTCTAAGGGTTTGTCAGCAGCTCAGTCAAGGAGGCATCAAGGAGGTGGCTAAGCCGTCAGACCAAATTTCGTTAGTATCCCAATAGGCTTGAGGTTGAGTGTTTGATAAAATAAGAAGGGTCACTTAGTTCACAGGTTTGGAAGCTGTGAGTGAAGACTGGGTAGTTTCATCAGTTCAGCCTCAGGACTACAAGTTGTAGTTTTGATGACTACAACTGTGACCTTGAGTGAGCTCCTCTGGATTTCTTTAAGTTCTAGTCCGGTTTTGACACAAGGAATTTCTCTAATAAGCATTTATGTCATTTTGTTCGATATGTTTGCTTTTATACCTAAACTTCTAGACTTCCAAGCCAGTCTTTTGTAGTGATGAATAGACATCCCATCTCATGGGTCTCCATTTCAGATTCTCTTATTTTGTCAGAAACCAAGATCTACTAGTTCTTTAGACAGTAGACAACCTACAGATACAACAGCGAGCAAGTGGAGGGTATTTAAACATCTGTAGGTATTTCTTCTTGTCATGAGTGATTTCCTCACTACAACATGGTTATGGACCATAACAGAACAGATGCATTATGTTGTCCTAGTTGTCCTGACAATGAAATTAACAAAGACTGACAGTAGCAGTAGCAGTCAGGTCCCTGGTAAGGACAACTGAGCTGTTAACACTCCCTAATAGAGGAAAGCAGGGAGGGGCATCAAACCCAAGTAGGGTTCTAGTCATCACTCACCTCCAACCCCTACCCAATTTCCCACGGTCCTAGGGTGATGATCCTAGGTCCCATGGTCCTAGAGTACATAGGAGGTGGAGCTTACCTCAAAATGGCGCTCTACCAATGAAGTTTTTGGGAAGTTATCACCCATGCTTTGGTGGGAGTTTTGGTGACACTGTTGCTTTCGAGTGCCTACCCTCTTACAACCAACTTTCCACCTGCTGCTCTTGTAAGCTACCCCTCACCCACACATTGAAAATTACTCCTCCCCCAAGCTCCTGTAAGCAGCACCCCTCTCATTCATCCTCCTGCAACTAACCTCACTAAGCTCCATATCTCTCCAAGCTGGGTTTGGGTGCAATCATTGCTTTGGTCTATTGTTCACATTCTATCTGGGTTACGTAGATATTCCTTGACACCTTTCTAGAAAAAAAAGTCATGTAACCCTCTCCCATTCAAAACTCAGTAGCTCTTAGCCGGAGTCCCTGAGAAACCCATCTAATGGGAGACAAAGGATTAGTGATGCCATGTTCCCTGAAGATGCAAGCCTTCAGGGATACAGAAGGTAAGAACCATGGATAGGGAAAGACAAAGAGGACAGAAAATGTTGTATTACCACTTTAGCTATGTCTCTAAAAAAAAAAAAGTCCCAACAGGTAACTTAGGAAGATTGTTCACAATATGCATGGGAGTATTGTGAAGAGTTTAAAAGAAGAAACTTTACCCACAGAATAACCTGCAGACAGAAAAGGACTGGGAGATTTGTCTAGCTCTCTCCATCTCTCACTTTCCTCGTCCAGGAGCTACCCCCTACCCCTGCCATCTGCCTGTCAATCATTTCTCCAGAGTCTGAACCTATATTTTACATATGGTGTCATATTAAAATTTAGAAGCATATGTGTGTTGGGGGACAGTGATCTGGCATGACAGATAGACACATTGCTAATGAGATGGGTGAGTACTTATCTGGGAAGTTAAAAAGATTAGCATCCCAACATGCATATGGCCATAACCTATATTACAGAGGTGATTTTCATTCCCCAGCTTAGGAAGCATCATGAAAACAGTTGTCCTAGATAAATACAAAACTTGGCTCATTCACAACACATGCCAGAAGATCTCTGATGGATTTCTGAAAAGCCTGGCTCAAAATAAAGTTTTAACTTCCTCACAGTTTTCCTGTGCTCATTGGATGTTGAAGAGAGATTTAGTGCCAACTTAACCAAAAATGATTATGAGGTTCAGTGTCAGGTACAGAAGCAAAAATATCAGAGAAATGCTCCATTCAGATGGAGCTTGATAGATTCATTTAGCTTGTTCTGTACAGCTGGAAGCTACACTTAAAATTCGTGCACACATGTAGATTGATATGGCGCCATGGGTGATGTTAGCAACTGGAATGCTAGAGAATGAATCCTAAACTCCATATCATATTTGTAAACTCACTCCTTTAACTCAACATAAAATATTAGGTCCTCTTCCTTTCAGTTCAGGGGAGGTATGCTGAATAGAACTGTATTTTTCTTTAACTCCTATGTTTTTATGATGAGGTTCAGCCAGTAATCTCAGAGACATGTCATGCCTTTCTCCAAGGACTCTCAGACATTCTAAACTTCTCTCTATCTTGGTGAGGAACTTGGAAAACATATGACCTAGTACTAACAAGAAATTCTCCCATGGTAGTTTGGGACTGGGGAAGTTTTGTGTGAATTTTTACATGCTTGCTGAAGAGAACTCAACATCCTTCCTTGGGTCATGCTTTCTGTGTCTTATCTAACTATGCAATTCATGTCTAGATTGTCCAGAAGTGCAAAGGGAAGAACCAGGAAATCACCATGACTGTCTGAAGTGTGAGTAAAAGCATGTAACCAAACAATTTTGTTATAGTTGGCATTAACATTAGGTGCAATTTTGCCTAAGGTAACTGGTGCAGCAAAAAGGAAGGAACAAACGAGCAGACCTTCCCTGATCACTGGTGATCTGTTTATTTGGCATGTAATGAGTGAGAGCTTTTTATGAAATCCGGCCCCATGACTTTAGAATTTGGTGTCCTTTTGGTGTTCTCCATGCACAGAGGACTCACAATGTGTAATGTCCAACCTAGACTCTTGCCATCTTACAATGGTGGAGAGTGATGTACATGTAGCAGAAACCATACATTGACTTTGGAATTTTATCTTTTCCTGGATTCCATACTGGTGACGGGACACTCTCTGGTGTTGCTTGTCGCTGCAGGGAGCTGCAGTTATGAAGGGGCAGCTGTGTGGCTGGACTACAATGTACAGCGGGTTAGGTATATGGATACATGTCTGACGATGTAGCTCTACTCTGGATGTGCTAGCTTGTTACTCTTTCACAGACTGAGGACCATCTGTACTTTTGGAAGCATATAACCTGTCTAGATGTCAAAAAGAGCTTTCTAGAAAGATGAATCAGAACCTGATGTGATGGATACCCTGGGACAGAATTCAAAGTCAAAGGCCCACAAGACTCTATATGGGTATGAACGTGGTATTCCTATCCACTATGCTCCAGCCATGCCAGCCTCTGGGGGTGAACAATAATGGTTATGTGATTATAAAAAATTAAAAGGTGGATTTGAGATGCATGTTAGATGCAGCAAAAACAGGCCTTGGTGATAAATAGGAAGGAAGGGCAGAGCAGGCAGATAAGGATTTGTTTTGAGTTGTGATGAAGAGCTAATCTCAGTACAATGAACAGATGACTGGGTAAGTTATCACACAGGAACATGTTGGCAGTGATAAGTCCTGCTTTACTGTGTATGGTAGATACCTCCACTGGGGTCAGAACTTAGTGCTATAGGGACATCTTCACCTCTCAATCCAGCTTGCCAAGTTTTATGGACAGCAGCACTACTTAAAAAAGGAAGAGCGGCCATTGTGGAAAGGCATGGTTCCTCTAGCACTCTTAATAATTCTTCAACCCAGTTCCAGGACCAGGAGCAGTTGAGAATTCATTTTGAAAATGCAAGCCAGTGTCTTTGCCTGGGGATAGACTCTGAAAAAGCCTCATTTAAACATGGCCTCATGCTCTTTAGAGATTCCCACCTTGAAAAATGGATGTGAGTATGGCTCAATCCATAAAATGCTTGCTGTACCAGCCTGTACCTGAGTTAGATCCCTTAAAACCTACAAAAAAAAAAAATCCCAGCGGCATGTGTCTGGAAACCCAGTACTGAAAGACAGAAGCAGAAGGACTCCTAGGCCTCAGGTTCAGTGAAAGACTCTTCCTCAAATAAGAAATGAGAAACTGATTAAGAAAGACACTCAATATGGACTTATGACTTTCTTATGTGCATAGATGTGGACATCTATCCTGCACTCCAACCTGCAAACACACACACACACACACACACACACACACACACACACACACACACTCAGACACACATACACTGAGTGGGAGAAGAAAGAAGGGAAGAAGGGGAAGAAGGAGGGAAGGAGGGAGGAAGAAATAACCTACTTTGGAACTAATATATTTGTTAGACATATTAAAAGTTGAATGTGAAGAACACGAAGAGGCAAGTTGGGAGGGTGGGGGTCAGGGATCTGGGAGTATGTTATTATATATCCTATGGGAGTGATGTTCATTTCCTGAGGAAAGAACCTGGTCAAAATACGTTACATAAAAATTTTAAAAGGTGAATTTGAGTTGCCTTCACTTCATCATTACTGACAAGTTGAATATTTCTCCGATGCCCAAGGAACCGAAGATTCCTTCGAGTCCTGGACAAGGGCAAGGAAGAGCTCGGAATCCCTCATGGGAGGGACAGGAAGAGGATGTTGTAGACCCGGAGGGCTGGCATGGGCACAGGGCTAGATGAATGAACAAGCATATGGCAGCCTGTTCTCCTTGTCCTCTCTAGAACACGGACACAGCTAACCAGCCTCAACCTTTCTCATTTGGATGTACTTTTACAGATACGCAGTGGAGCTCCAGGCACTGAACAAAGTGAAATCTCACAGAAAATCAAGGGGCCTCATCAGCTCTATTTGACTTTGGTTTTCGAACTTCATGAAGACCAGCAAGGATTGGAAGGGTCACTTTCATTATCATCAAAACAAAACAACGACAGCAATTTAAAGCCTCCCGTTTTTAAATAGATGATAAAGTTTCTCCAAATATCCACAGAGTGGGCTCTGGCCACTGTCCATCCCTGATTCATTCTCTACCTGTGGAGTCTGAGACTTTCGCAAATATGAATTCAATTTGCCACCTTCTGTACGAAAAGAGTCTGGCTTTCTAAGCCCAGGATGAGGGTGACATGGAACACAAGATTCTGTGGCACTTTAAAGAACTTTCCTTTTATGAGCCCCTCCATAATCACATTAACTTGGATGGAAAATTCAACCTAATTCTTCCCCTAGAGGCCCCTGGAATAATAGTTGTAGAAATCTGTGAAAGGGGATAAATACAATTCAATAATTATATTGATAAATAAAATGAAAATCAACTAATTGTGTCATTCACTCAGATGCCGGGCTCGGCTGTTGCTGGCTTTCTGCTCCGCTGCCTACTAAACTTTCCCTGTCACACTTCAATAAATTTAATTGTGCAGAATAAATGAGCTAATTTTTGAAGTCGCGGGCTCCGTTTGCAAGATAAGAGTGGTGATTTATTGACCTCTCTCAGCTCTGCAGATGCCTCACCCTCCTTTTGCTGACACATCAGCAGGCAGCATCCCTGGCCATTTCTCTCCTCCCCGTGGTCCTCCCCCCACTGCTCCTGCTGAGGTCTGTCATCGCCTTCCCTCTGCCTTCTTCCTCCTTGAAATCATGAACTGCACATCCTAACAAGCAGGTGGGCCCCGATTCCTGTTGGTTGCACAAAAAGGTCTGTGGTTTCCTTAGAGGTCTTTAGGGGCTGACTATTGTTTCATTTTGGCAGCTGTCTGAACCCATCACTCAGAACTGAAGCCCAAGGTTGCGAACTTGTACCTTGCTATGAGGTGACACTCAGTTCCTCTGTAGGTGTGGCAGAGATAATGGAAACAATGGCTCCCATTCTTGGACTTAAAACAGATTCTTGCAACAGGTACCCAGATGTCATACTAGATCAAACATCATTTCTAAAAGCAAGGCCACTTCCTGGATGCTGGCTGAGATATGACAGCTTAAAATATAGTCATTCAAAATGTCAAGAACTATACACAGGAGCAAAATAGGATCTGCTTGAAGTCAAATAGGTTGGGACCTAAGATAGCTTTAACATACAATTTCTCTGGCATAATATCTCCTTTGTATTAATGATGAATTATTTTTCATATTAGCCCCAAGGGCTTTCATTCATCTCTTTGTTTGAGACAGGATCTCACTGTGTAGCCCTGCTGGCATGAAACTTGCAATGTAGACCAGGCTGGTCCCAAGTTTACTATAGTCTTTCTGCCTCAGGCCTCCTAGAGGCCCAGATTACAAATATACTCACCATGCCTGCCTTATATTTTCAATGTCAACCCAAAGCCGGAAACGCAAAGATGTTTAATAAATAATAAGCAAATACACAAATTAAAAGAATGAATTGCATTTGCATTCAAACTATCCCATTAAAGGACTTCACACACATATATTTTAGCCTGTTATGTGACAATTTGGAAAATGCATAATTTTCTGCCAAATTGCGACATACTAATCCCAGTGCAGTGGGGTCAGATAAGGATTTAAAGCAATTCCCTAAAGGAAAAATAGGAATATAATTGTAGTAAGCAAGTCTTGTAAGTCATCACTGCGTATCTAAATGCTGTCTGAATTTGTACACAAAGAAAGTATGGCTCATGGTACACCATGGACTCTTCCTACTGAAGGAATGCACACACTGATCTCTCAGAGGGGTGTGTCAATCATTCTGGCAGGCTCTGGTGACTCTCATTCCCTGGGTCAAGAGTAGCAGTGGCACTAACAGTTCTGGGATTTGAGGTTTCAACCCACTGCTTTAAAGAGGCTGGAGCTGCACCTATGTAGTTAGACAAAGGGGTCAGCATTGTGTGTTGGGTGTGAGTGTGTGTGTGAGTGTGTGTGTGTGAGTGAGAATTTGCTGGTTCTTTGATGTGAAGAAGATGTCTCTTCTACCTTCTGTTTCTTTCTTATTTTTTATATTTTCATCTCACTACCTTCATAATATTTCGGGGCTTTGTGCCGCTGAACTGCCTCTATTTTTTTCACCACACTTGTATGATCTCTTTGAAACAGCAAATCGAGGAGAAGTGTGGCTGCTGTACTCTATGGAGCCCTATCTCAAGTGTGTTGTCCTGAGACTCATGAGGACCTGCCTTAAGGAGTCCCCAGGTCTCTGTTTGAAGGAAGTCACAGAGCCAACGAAAGTCAGGCTAGAACTGCTTCAGGGGCATGGAGACAGGAGGACTTCCATACACTGGATGCTTTGGCCAACACTGTCACAGTAACATTCATTCATGTTTAACAGCTTTTTAGAAATAGCCAGTAAATCTGGATATCAAGAAGCTGACACTGGAGGATTTGAGGTGTTAGGCTAACCTGGGTTATATAGCACTGCCTTGCCTCAACAAGCAAGCAAGCAAACAAACAAAAATAAACAAAAAAACAATTGGAATAAAAAAGTAGTCAGTGAAGGGTATTGATGTAGCTTGCTGGTAGAAAATTTACATAGAACCTATGGTCCCTTAGGCCATACACACACACACACACACACACACACTCACACACACATGAGGGGGGGAGGGGAGAATAAAATAGAGATATTAAAAAAATGGAATTAGATTTTAGTAAACCTGATATATTATCAGAGGGTAGATATAGTGCCTCTTACTACCAACAATGCACCGTTTCTTCAAACAAGACAGCCACTTACTAGACCAGGAAGGACCACTGGGCCTTTGCGCTATATCTTCCCTGCTCTCTGCCTCAGTGTTTATTGACTTTCTAGCTAAAACCATTTGCGCTCCCGGACTCTCTCCTCTTGTGGGGGAAAAATTAGCAATTATGGTTTGTTTTTCAGAGGGACACAGAGAGGGATTACCACAGCAAATTCACGGAAGATGAGCTTAAGCCGGAGCAAAGCAGGAAAGCCACTGAGCCAGCAGCTCTTTGGGACCTGGCACGGAGGATAGCATAAGATACTAAGTGTCCCAGAGCCCCTTTGTGAAAGTGGGGATTTGGCAACCATTCTTCTAAGTTCGCCCTCAGCCAGGAGTGCCTGGGAATTCTGTGTGGTTGCCGATGATGGTGACACTGATGGGTATCTGGGCTTGAACTGTAGCAAAAACACA
This sequence comes from Grammomys surdaster, assembly GCF_004785775.1. Taxonomy (NCBI): domain Eukaryota; kingdom Metazoa; phylum Chordata; class Mammalia; order Rodentia; family Muridae; genus Grammomys; species Grammomys surdaster. Next base: position 2,313,985 of record NW_021604595.1, read on the forward strand.
GGCTGAACTCATTACACGAGGAGAGGAACGGTGCCAAATCTCACAGGATGGAATTCCAGCAGGGCGTAAGGTTTTACAGGGCTGCAGTACGGATAGCTCAGAGAAAGGTTCCCAGCTCATAAAACATTTTCAAAGCAGGCTTGGCCCTTTTAAGTTAAGGGGACATTATCATTTCTATCTATGACATCTCTGCAAATGGAACTCAAATCCCCTTTGTGCCGATTGCACAGGGTACAGACGAAAATGGAGGGAACTTGGACTAAGTATCAGCTCCCTGAAAAGGTTCCCTTCAGGAGGGATTAGGTGAGAAATGACATCAGAAAATAGTGTGTCTGTGTACTGCTGCCAGCTCCATATGCTCCGTCTTGTTTTCACAGGTATTTAATTCAAACAAGTATTTCTTGAGTCGCTATCAGGCGTGGAGGACTGCTGGAAGAAGCAGGGTACAGTGGTCAATTAGCTAAATCTACTGTCTTGGTCTGTACACACTAGAAGGAGATAAAAATGGAACCAATAAACAGAAGACATATTTAAACTGGTCGTGGGGTAGTTGTGGTTATTCAGGGAAACAAAGCAGAAGAAAAGGAGAAAGAAGCGGGTAGATGGTATGAGGCACTTCGGATAGATAGTATGTTGAGGGAAATCTCTGAGGGGCCACATTTGAACAAGAGGCCAAATGAAACAGTCTGTATGTTGAGTTCAGAATAACAATATGTAATACATACACACACATATGTGTGTGTGTGTGTGTGTGTGTTGGTCGTGTGATCAGAGCTCTGAATGCTTGTCTGGGGTTTTCTGGTGGTGAGATGCACAAATCCATGGGTGTTCTGTAATCTCTGGGTTGACCTCTTTTTATTTTCTGGCAAGAAGCCATAGCAGCAGGATGGACATATGAAATCACAGGGATCTTGTACATTTCAGCCTAGGTGCAAAATTGCAGAGAAAAGCAGGAGTTGAGGACAACAAAAAAGAGAGACCAAATTAGCAAGGCACAGTGGGGTGTGTGTGTGTGTGTGTGTGTTTGTGTGTGAGTATGCCTGTTTGTGTGTATGGTGTGTGTGTGTATGTGTGTTTCTGTGTGTGGTGTGTGTGTATGTGTGTTTAGGTGTGTTTGTGGGGTATATGTGTGTATGTGTGTGGTTGTGGGGTGTGCAGTGTGTGGTATGTGCCATGTGTGTCTGTGTATGCTGTGTGTTTGTGTGTATATGTGCTTGTGGTTTGTATCTGTATGTGTGTATGTTTGTGCGTATGTGTGTGATGTGTGTATGTATGTGTTTGTGGTGTTTGTCTATATATATGTGTGTGTGTATGTGTGTGTGTGTGTGTGTGTGTGTTTGTGGTGTGTGTGTCTGTGTTATGTGTGGGGGAGTGGGACGTGTGCTTGCGTATAACATGTGTGTAGGTGTATGTGGTGTATGTAGGTAGGTATGTTGGAGGATGAGTATGTGTGCACATGCATGCTTTATTTTGGAGACCAGAGGTCAACTTGTTGTGCTGTCCTCAGTTGCTCTCCATCCTATTTTCTGAGACATAGTTTCTCACTGAAACTTTAAGTCACCCATGTCACCCATTCTGCTAGCCTGGTGGCCAGTGAACCCCAGGCATTCCTCTGCCCCTCTGAGAAAGAGCCTTCCTTCCATGGCTTTCTTATCAGCTCTGTTGAAAGTGAATAATCCCCCAAGCTCCCTTTCATTTTCTCTAGGCAGATGCAATAAGACTTGTGAAATGTTTCTGCCTTCTGTGTGTGCAAACTCCACATCAGCAGGCTGGGAAACATCTTTATGTGCATGTAGCAAAGGTGGTTAGCTTGGCCAACATCAACACACACAGTGCGGATTCTGTATGTATAACATTCCCACAGTACGAAATGAACTATAAGAGTGCCCATCATCCCAAGCACACGCTGCTCTTCACGGTGTGGAAACTGCAACTTTTAAAAACCAATACTACAATGACTACTGACTTTTATTCCCAAATTACTAACTAAATAGCAAATTCATGCTATGCTTTTAAATGATTTCTGAATCCTGAAAGTATTAGTTATCTAAACAACAATTTTAAAAAGGTTCTCATTTCTTTTCTTTTGATGAGATCTTGCTAAGTATCTCAGCTCACTTTGAACTCAACATCCCCCTGTCTCTTCCCCACCTCAGATTTTTGCCCTGTGCCTGCTAATGACTCTTGTTTGTTCTCCTTTTCTTCCTTTCTCCCCTCTTTTCTTTATTTGATATAGAGCCTCACTAGGTAGCCCAGGCTGGCCTGGAACTTATGACTCTCTTGTATCAGTCTTATACTGCTGATGTAAAGAAATCGTTCTCATTTGCAAGAAGAGACTTGGTAGGAAGTGTGATTTGCATTAATATGCACATATGAACATGTATCTGTCATAATGCACTATTGACCAGTGCTCTACCTTCCTTTCTGATGCTGTGATAAAACAATCTGATAAAAAGCAGCTTGAGAAGAAAAGCAGTTATCTCATCTTATTCTTCCAATCAGAGTCCATTATGGAGAGTCTCAAAGTGGAAGCCTGAACTAAAAATCATGGAGGATGAGGGCTTATTGGCTCATTCTGGCTTGCTTGCTCATTGGCTGCTGCTTGGCTAGTTTTCTTACATAGCTTGGGATCGCCTGTCTAAGGGATGGTGCCACCCCCAGTGGGTTGATCCCTTCTGTATGAGTTGATAATCAAAACGATTCCCTATAGACATTTCCACACATCAGTTTGATCTAGGCAATTCCCAAATTGAGATTTGTACATGGCTCTAGGCTGTGCCAAGTTGAGCAATGGGACAGCCAGTTTCTGTCCCCATCTTTTACCCTGTTGCATGCCTACAGACAAACTCCTCAATTACACTCTCAGCTCTAGGTAATGAAAGTGGAAGATGCATAGGTCTGGAAGGTCAGTGGAGTTAACATCTGGATAAGGGGTTCATCTTTGATAATTGGAATGGTTAGATTTCAATCCAAGACTTCCCAGGCCTAAACCTTTATCAATGGTTCTCAAATTCTCTAAACTTCAGTTTCACTTTCTGGAAAATGGTGCTAACATGCTTGGTTATTTGTGGGTTATATATTTAGTGTTTAGCCAAGCAGCTAATACTCAATGTGTCTTCTCAGAAAATGCTTCACACAGTTTCTGACCAACACCAAAGAACATTCTAGATGTATGAAGATTGCACTTGAGCAATCAGCCTGGTCTTTACAGTTCAGACTGCATGTGCTCCTAGTGGCATTGAATAAAAGCTGTTCTTAAATTTAATTTCAATAGACTGATGGATGGATGGATTGATATTAGATCTTATGTAGCTTGAGTTGGCCCAAACTTACTCTTTATAAGCTAGCCTTGGACTCCTAATCCTCTTGCCTCTACCCTTCAAGTGCTAGAATTATGGGTGTGTACCACCTCGCTCAGCTAGGATCCTTTCAGCAATGACCATGATAATCAGCTTCCTTTCTGAGAGATTATCACTAATGTCTTCCATGAGTCTGGCACCATGTGTAACAACTGACAGGGACCTTGTTCTCTGTTTTTCACCAAAACAGTGGTGAATTCCACTTTTTGGAAGCAGGAGGAAGGTAGAAATAGCCATGAATATAGCAATAGTACATCCACGTAGAATTATCCAATGTCATTTGACGAGAAGTCCACTCTTCATGTTGAGAAAGTACAAAGCTATCGTCTGAGTTTACTAAAAGGGTAAAATCCAAACAAGAATGACTTCCCAATGCACAGTGGAGGACTGATCTCTGTAGATTGACCTAGAGTTGAGATAAAACTCCAAATTCTTGTCTAGTTGAATCCTAGAAAGAGAAAGAACAGTCATTTCTAGGGTGGATGAGCTAGAGGTAGTCAGTAATGTAATTTAATTTAAAAACATCAAACAACCTTTATGAATGGCCCATATATATTTTCCAGAAATAAAATCCATGGGAGTTGAGATCAAATGTGTCTAAGGGTTCTTGTTCCTGCATGTGTGTGGGTAAAAATATAATTTAATGAGAAGATTCTTCATGTTGGAAACATTTTTTTTGACTAGCATTAAGAAGATTAAAAAGTAAATCTTAAGAGTGACCATAATGATATTTTTTTCAGAAATGTGACCTTTTAAGTTCTAATAATTAATAATACTTTATTCTCAATGGACTCATGTGGAAAAATTCTATTTTCATCTCTAAAACTGATAATTATGCCAAACCATCATAATGATTTATTCAATGCTTAGCATGCAGTACCGACCCAGATAGGCACTTTAACCTATGCTATTTGATTTAATACTGTTAACCATCAGCATAGCATGCTTGCTCTTGTCTTGTAGATAGGAGAAATAAAAGTTTGGAAGGCCTGCAAATAATTAACTAGTTCAGACTATATTGTATAAGAAGAATAAAATCCTGCATTTAAACCAGCATCTTCTAAGTCCAGGTCTTCTATTCAATATGCTTTCTTTATAAGAATGCACAGACATAGTTTAACATTCAGGAAGCTCTCCCAGTCACTCTTTAATACAATGGCTATCAAAGAGATTGATATGTTAATGAATGAAGTCTTTAAGAGTTTTTTGTTCTATCTTTAAGAACTGTTGCTCAGTGTGGTGGTTTGAATAGACTTGGCCCAGGGAGTGGCACTATTAGGAGGTGTGGCCTTGTTGAAGGAAGTGTGTCACTGTGGGCGTGGGCTTTAAAATCCTCATCCTAGCATCCTGGAACCCAGTCTTCTCATAGTGGTCTTCAGATGTAGAACTCTCAGCTCCTTTTGCATTATGCCTGCTTGAATGCTGCCATACTCCCACCTTGATGATAATGGACTGAACCTCTGAACCTGTAAGCCAGCCCCAATTAAATGTCCTTTTAAGAGTTGCTTTGGTCATGGTGTCTGTTCACAGCAATGGAAACCCTAAGACACTCAATAAATTTTTCTTGAATAAATACTAAAAAATAGCATTTTATCCATTACCATAATCTCCAAAACTGGACAGTGTATTAAACCTGAGTATGTAGTAAGCATTCAGAATAAGTCCCTAAGTGGAGTCTTACTATTTCTCATATCTAATCTTTCCATCTCTTGTCCATGAATTCCAAGGGCAAGACTGAATAAACAATTTACAAGGCTTAGTAGAGTTCTTTGTCCAAAACAATTTTAAAAGTTCCAAACCAGCATACACATAGCTTTAAGCCAAAGCTGGAGCCTGTGTGAGGGTAGACCTTATGTATGTGAACAGCTTACACATCTGGAGAGATGCCTCACTTTACAAAGATGAATGTTCGATAAGACACACTCAACATGTATCCCAGAGATGCAGAACTAGATGAAGACTGAATTCATCAGCATCCATACAAATTAGAAATTATCCTCCCTGTGGAGAGTCTTATGGGGTCGCTTGGCAGGAATCTGACATTGGCCAAGGACAAGGAAATGGGCTTCAGGCAGGAATCTGACTTTGGGCCATGACAAAGAAGTAATTTCAGACAGGCATCTAAATCTTAGGCTAGGATAATGAAGTAGGCTTCAGGCATGAATATGACTTTGGTCTAGGACAGGGAAAGAGGCTTAGCTATCTTGATCATCCTGATTAGCACCTTAGAAACAGTGATTTTGAGAGTGATCATGGGACCTTGTTTATCCCCTCGATTGTTCCTCAACCTAGAACTGACCTTATTGCTTTCATGTAATTAAAATGGTATAAAAGCAGATTGGGAATAAATAAACCTGTCTCAGTCTCAGAACTGGCTGGGGTCATGCTACAGTGTTGTCTAATTGTCTTTTTCTTTTTAATTCTCACTCCTGCACTGGAGAATATGTTGACTGAGCTGGCTTTGTCGCCTCCCCACAAAAAGAGAGAGAGAGCAACAGAGAGACAGAGAGGGAGACTGAGCACTTAGGATGAAATGTAGACCAACTTGACTTTGGAATCAGACTCAATTGCTATAGAAGGAAATCTAAAGACTCTCCTCTATGCATCCAGACTTTGAGAGGCACATAGAGAGGCCATCCACAAATGCCTTATTGAGCACATTGTTTTCTTTTATTACCTCTCATCTCCTTACAGCTCCTCCCGTCTTCATCCAGGAGACATCCCTGCATTGATCCCTGAAGTGTCAAGAACTTAATGTGTCAAGATTTTACAGTAATGGTCCTTGGGTCATCTTTTTAATGGGAAATCCTCTAGATTTGCAGATTAGAGACAATGCCTATCTTGTTCATTGTCACTTACCCAGTACTACACACATCATAATAGGTTCTCAAATAATATTTCAATGATTGAAACATTAAATGATAGAAAGGAAGATGGAAGAAAAGTAGTAAAACTAACAACAACAACAAACATTATGGCAGTCAATAAGAGTAAATGAAATGCTTCTATTCATAAAACTGTAACGGGGCAAGCAACTGCTGCCAAGTTCTTCCCTTGTAAATCTTGTGATGGCCATACTGCTTGCACATACACATATCTTACTTTCTCGCACTTTTGGGTTTTTATTTTGCCTCAGGGAGTTCCTTCTGCAATAACTAAATTCAGTGAAGAAAGTGAGAGGTCTACAAAGGTTTGCCAGTCAATTCTGCCTGTTGCAATGGTCCTACTGTGATACTTGTGGTCTCAGGGGCAAACTCAGGTCAGTGAGAGCTTGCATTACAAGCGTGTACTCACTCTCACATACTAAGACATGATTAGCATAGCTCTTGCGTGTAACTCATAGGAGAAAGAAATAAAATGGGGCTTGCCTTTGAAATATGAAATAGATGCTGTTTAACAGCACACAAAGGAATCTCACAGACCCTGGGTATGTCAAAAGCTACCACTCTACACAGAGGTCTGAAGTAGATTATTATATTTTCCTTCCATTCCCCACACTTTAGGTCCAATGCCAACTAATGCTAGAGAATTAAAAATATACGAGGTGTACAGTAACTCCCTTCTTTGGCTCTTCTCGCCATGTATACAAATCTGAGTGATAAAAAGCTCAATTCACTCAGCAGAGAACTGGCTTCTGTCTGATGGAATTTCACTGTAAGCTCTCACAGAGGGAGCAGTTGGAGCCGTTCTATCTCCCATCATTCTCTGTGGGAGATGGAACCTTGGAAATGGGGGAGGAGAGCCATGAGCACTCAGGGCCATGTCTGTTGGTGGCTATGTCTACAGGATCTTACAACACTAGACTATGATCAGTGCCATGCAATTGGAAAGTCTGGTTTTCTCCTTCAAAGCCCTCTCTATTCTTATGTCACCTGCCATTGCATAAGAGCCAGGCTGGAGGATGAAACTCCTTCTAGTTGGTCTTTCACAGAGGTGAGAAAAATTCTTCTCTACAGATGTATTTGCCACTGGGTCTGCTCTTCCCAGAACCAGGCTGATGGGGACCCAAGAGCCAGCCAAGTTCAGAGTAGTAGTCATCATTGTCGTCATTGTAGTAGTAGAAGAAGTAGTTGTTGCTGCTGCTGTTTGCTTGTTCTTCATGTTTACTTATATCTGGATTTAGTTCATGATTGTTGGAATTTATTTTAGGTCTCGTATGTTTAATCAAACTAATTTCCATGGTTACCCATCTATATACAGCTTCCCCGCTAAAGGACTTTTATATAGAATGATTGTGACACTGAGTATTCCTCAGATCTTTCCCTCACCATGTTTATCACCACTAAGACTTAAAGTTGGAGTTCTTCAGTAATATCCTTGCTCTTTTTGGAACTATTGGCCTTGCAACCATTGTTCATTCTCTGGGTACCAGGCATGGTGGTTAATAGCATACCCTTGTCTGGGTCAAGATGAAAATGTAAATCTGTCTTATAAGGTGAAGAAAAACAACCCAAGTTAGTTGAAATCATGGTTTGGCTGAAAAGCATTTGTGCAGCCAACTGTGAAAATTTGAAGATTTTGCCATGCATTATAATTTTCTAGGTGAATACATTATAGATTTGTATCTATAAATTCAAGTATTTACTCAAGAAATTGGAAGCTTAGGTATAGAATGGATGTCTAACAGAGAAGTTTATTTATGATCTTTATTTAAGAAATAGGGAGACGGGTTGACTTTTAAAAAGGTAAAAAAGTAAGAGTAATAGGAAACAAAGTCAAGGAAGAGAGTCCCTCATTGATTCCTGGGAGCCTCCTCCATCCCAGGTCTCTGGCACGACCTCAAGATGCCACCAACCCCTAGACTGTACATTTCTATTCATTCTCCTGGCCCTCTGGCCCTTTCTCCTGTCTCATCCCACATCTGATCTGAAAATCTACCCCATCCCCCTTCCCATCTCCTCTCCTACACAGTTCCCTCCCTCCATCTGCCTGACCATTTTACTCCCCTTCTAAGTGATATTCAAGCATCCTCACTTGGTCCTTCCTTTTTGTTTAGCTTCTTTGGGTCTGTGGAATATAGTATGGCTATCGTGTATTTCAGGGCTAATATCCACTTATGAGTATGTACCATGCATGCCCCTTTGAGTCTGGGTTACCTCACTCAGGATGATATTCTCAGATTCCGTCCATTTGCAATTTGATGTTGCCCTACAAAAGAATTTAGGTTCAGATTAGCAGGATGATAATCTGTGCCCAGCTATATCAAGTGTTCTAGCAAGGCATACATCCTGGTGCTTTCTGTCCTATCCTGCACTTAGCCTCAGTAGTTACTGAAGGAGCAGAGCAAATTTATTGGGCATTTCTGTGTGTGTGTGCGTGTGCCTGTATGTGTATGCCTATGTGTGGTTTCTGTCTAACCTCAACCCCAACTTGGGCCAAGTCTTTAAATCAAGTGAGCTTCATAAGAATAGCAACATGGTCAAAACCACAGACATGAGAATCTTATAGTTTGACTTCAAACTCTGACTCTGCTACTATTATCCCTATGGCCAAAGTGGATTTGATCTTTTGATACATGAATTTCCTCATTGTATAATGATGATAGTATTCACTCTGTGATGTTACTGTGAACATTAAGTAAGTTGAAAATGCTGGCAGTTACTGGGAGAGGGACTGTCATTTGAGACATTCAGAGCAATAGTCAAAAGTTAGTAATGCTATAAAATTTACAGAAGATCAGAGATTCCCTAAAAAATGACACTATTTAATTAATAGAGCAAATTGATGCCAATAAGACAGTATTTAAGATGGAAACACGTGAAGTTTTACCTTGTAGAGTTAACAGGATTATATTTAACTTTCTCCTCAAAACAGGATACTTATTCTCCAGTCCTTCAACACCAACCAGGTGCCAAGCACTCCACACAGTGCTCTGTAATAGAAAGAGTGAGGAGAAGAGGAGATTCGATTAGAGTCTGCTCGGTGATACCAGTGGGCACCAAAGCAAGTAATCCAATCTCCTAACCAGCCATGTTTTGTGCATGACATTCAATTCTAATTCTGAATTGTGTGAGAGACATTGGCAAACTTCCAAATGACCAAAGTACCTCCCTCAGGATACTGATGGGCCTGAAATTCTCGTGTGTAAGAAAGCATGGAGGAATGGGGACACGTGGTCTGACAAGGAGAGGGGCAAGAAGGCAAGTGATGGCTTTACTGGAACATTCTGTTTATGACTGTGCATGTACTACTGTGATGTCATATTCTAGCTCACCTTCTGGATGTCTGCATTTGGACTCTATCAATGGCTTTCTGTCATTTTAAGAACTCTGTTGAGGAGACTAAACTATATTTGTTCCTACACCAAGTTCTGTATTTGTGTATTACTTTAGTGTTATTGCCATTGCTTACTACACATCAGAAGGGCTGTGGACTCAAGAAGCCAAGGCATGAGAAAGGCAGTGGAAGGATTAGGGGCTAACCACAAAGAAAACTAAAATTAGGGTCTCTGTCTCTGCCCTTTCCCTTGGTCATACTCCTCCCCTTTCTCTCCCCTCCACTTCCCTCCTCCCTCTTTCCCCTCAAATCTCTCTCCCCCTCCATCCCTCCCTTCCTCCCTCTCTCCTCCTCTCTCTCTCTCTCTCTCTCTCTCTCTCTCTCTCTCTCTCTCTTTCTCTCTCTCTCTCTCTCACACACACACACACACACACACACACACACACACTGGACTAAGTTTCATAGTCTATCTGCTTTTATGTGACATGTTTTAATTCAACTCTCAAGCCCAATAGACAGAGAGGAGAGGAGGCAAGACAGTAGTGGAAAGGACATTGCCTTTCAGGTTGTGAACAAGGAGAGAAATAAGGTAAGAAGTATTCAGGGAGCAGTAAATTATCAACCTGTATAATCTGCTATCAGTCACTTGACAGGCACACATAAGGCAGTCTCATGAAGCTGCAAGTCTGGCCATCGGAGGGATTTAATTAGTAGGTAGGTGACGTGTTGTACTGAAGAATGTATGACTGGGGTGAACAACTGCTCCAGGCTTTGAGTTTCCATGTTGTACTATGATGTAATATTTCCTTAAAATTTCACACGGCTAGTCCAGAACAGCCAGGGTTCTGTTACACAGAGAAGAACTATTTCAAAACAGACACACAACCAGATAACCCAAAACAAAAAACCAAACAAACCCCAATTGTAATAAACAAAAAAAATATTTATTGCTTTATATAATTAGTTTCAAAGGATCTAAGTTTTATATATTAGAAATGAAATAGTCACATTTTTATATCTGTGTATCTATATTGTATTCTATGTTTCTATCAACTATCTATCTATCTATCTATCTATCTATCTGTCTATCTATCCATATATCATTTATTTGTGTATGTGTATGGCACTGCACATGTGTGGAGGTCAGAAGATAATACATGGGGGTCTGTTCCCTCATGTGAGTCTCCAGGATCAACAGGTTGCCAGATTCACCAACAAGAGTCTCTACCCTTTGAGCCATATCATTGGCCTGGTCATCATTTAAAAAATGACTTTGCTTTGGTGGAGCATGTGGCTAATGCCTATAATCCAAGCACTGGGAAAACTGAGACAGGAGGAGCACCATGAATCAGAGGTCGGTCTGGGCGAACTAGTGGAGAGCTTTCCATTTTGACTACTGGGTTGCTACAAAAGTGCTTAAACTACCACATAAAACCAATTACACATTTGAACAGGGTGCTCTAGAACTATGCTGTGCTCTGGAGTTCTGTGATTCCATAAGCCAATCATGGCAAAACCAGACTATTTGTTTCTGTGGCACTAAACATCAATAAAATCACTCAAAAGTCCTGGGGACTATCTTCAGCCCAACAAGCCAACAAGCGTTCTGAGCCAACCTAGAAAGAGGCTGTAGTCAGGAAATTAAAAATGTTAATTGAAGAGTTGATAAGATCTCTCCCAGAAATTTCTCTAGCCTCTTCTTAAGGATCGTGGGGGTTAGACAGATGGCTTAGTCGTTAAGAGCACTTAACTCCTCTTCCAGAGGACCTGAGAGGTTCCCAGTACCCATATCAGAGAGCTCATCTCCACCTGTAATTCCAGACCAAGGAGATCTGACACCCTCTTCTGGCTTCCATGGGCTTCTATAATATGCACATGGTGCACATAAGCCACTAAGGCACACACATACACAATCAATCAACCAATCAACCAACCAACCAACCAACCAACCAACCAATCAATCAATCAATCAACCAATCAATCAATCATTGTTTTAGGTCTTTACTTGTACACTATGGGGGCTCTTCCCACAGCAAAATCCTTCAGATTTCATGACTTCTCCAGCAGAAATTTATTTCCTTCTAGTTTTGCAAGTAGAAACCCAAGATCAAACTGTGGGCAGGATTATGTTTAGACAACCTCTGTCCTCAGCAGCCTTCTCCCTGCATCTCCGTGTGGTTTCTCTGTGTGTATTTGTTTCCTAATCTCTTCTTGTGAGAATAGCAGTCACATTGGATTAAGGCCCAGCATAATGATCTCATTTTCACTTAATTGCTTCTTTGGAGACTCTCTCTCCAAATATAGTCACATTTTCAGGGACTGGTGACTACAACTTTAGGGAGATACAATTCAGCCCATGGCATAAGCTAACCATTGGTTATCAAAATAATTTCAATTTTTCTACTTTGCTCTGAGCTCAGTTTTAAACATCTCATTTTCATCTCTTGCTCAGCATAGCTGATCAGGTGTCAGATTCTCCTGAAGTTCCTGTCTCTCTTCTGCATCCTGTGCTTCTTTTCATTCATTCCTTCTACCCACTGCTTTCCAAGTGTCTTAGTTACTTTCGTATTATTGTGACAGAATGCTGTGACCAAGGAGACTTAGAAAAGGAGGCATTTAAGTTGGGGGCTGTAGTTCCAGAGTCTAGGATTATCATGGCAGCAAACATGACAGCAGACAGGCAAGCATGGTGCTGGAGAAGCAGATGAGAGATTATGTCTTGATTCATAATGAGAGAGAGAGAGAGAGAGAGAGAATATGCAAACTGGCAATGGAGCCGGCTTTTGAAATCTTTAAGCCCATCTCCAGTGACATATTTTTTTTCCCCACAAGGCCACACTTCTTAATCCTTCCCAAGCAATTCTACCAGTTGGGAACCAGACACTTAAATATATGAGCCTATGGGAGCCTAGATGGAGGAAAAAGCCATGTCCTTAGGGTTGAGTTGGTACGGAGGTCAGAAACGTGGAAAACATAGATGCTTTAGGGACAGACTGAAGCCAAGGTGTTAGGGAAAGAATGCTTGGGAAAGAAAGAGAATGAGGAAAAGGAGAGTTGTTTTTCTGAGTAATCAGAAAAGGCGACAGGCTTACAGTACTGAAATCTACCATTCTGCAGAGCGACTGCACTGATGGCTGAGATTCTGGAAAGGAAAAGTACATTATCTCATTAAAAGAGAATTATTCCATCTCGTAAGCATGGCTTAAGGTAAATCTGCCTTCCTTTAGCCAGGATAATGACCCTTCCCAATGGATTATCTTGTAAGAAAAGGCAATGGCATGTTTCTACTCAGGGCTTAATTCCACTCTCTTGTCCCATGGAAATATGTTTCCCTTACTATCCCTGCAATGCTACTCTAACAAGGTGGGCAGAGCTAGAGAGGTCATGAAGCTGGAGGTCTGCTCAGTAGGACTGTTGTCCCTATAGACACCAGAGATACTCACATCTAGAGAAGAAGCCATGAGAGGACGGTTGGATGGAGACTGTCACTCTGTAAACTAAGGAGGCCTCAAGAGAAACCGCACGTGCTCATCCTGGACCTAGGACATTGTAAGTATAGCACTTCTAGTGCATAGTCTACCCCAGTTTGCAAGGTATATATGAAACCAGAGTAGTTTAATGTCTCAGTAACTTTTATATTGCTGTACTAAACCAAAGCAACTTATAGAAGAAATAGTTTATTGGGGGCTTACAGTTTGAGAGAGTAAGCCATGACCATCATCACTTGGGCAATAGAGACAGGCAGGCAGACGGGCAGGCAGGCATGGCACACGGCATTGGAACAATTGAGAGCTTACTTTATGATCAAGCAAGAGGGAGAGAGAGAGAGAGAGAGAGAGAGAGAGAGAGAGAGAGAGAGAGAATATGACATGAGCTTTTGAAACCTAAAAGCCTGTCCCTGGTGACACATCTCCATCAAGGTCACACCTCTTCGTAACCCTTCCCAAACAGTCCCATCAACTGGGTACCAAGTATTTAAATATATGAACCTGTAGGGGCTATTCTCATTCCAGCTACCACATCTAATATAGGGAAAATGTGAATTTCTCACTGAACAATTTGATTTGTACTTTCTTTCAAACTCACTCTCACAGGAGTCCCCATTGCCATGAGGCTCAGCACTGAGTTTTTGCTTGGTTGTTTTTTTTTTTTTTTTTTTTCCTGTAGGGAGAGCTTTCTCGTACTTTCCCCCCTATGTCTAAGTTGCATACAGTGAGGCTAATTCCCATCCTGTTTCCTTTTCTGGACTGGATGCCACCAAGGGGCATGTGTCTCTTTGTTCAAATCCCCTGAAAGTCTCCGTGTGGTGTCAGAGCCTGATGCCTGTGCTGACTGAGACCTTCGCCAACTGAATTGTCATAATTTCTCCAATATGTGTTATTTTATTGCTTTCAATATTTGTAGCACCTAGAAGCTGGAAGCACCCTAGCCTGGATGAATCATTACAGCTTTGCCTTCGTTGGAAGTTTAGAGTGCCGCTCACAGAGAGTTTATTTTGTGTCCTAGTGTTCAAACGACGGGACATTGTTTGAAAACAAATTCATCCCAAACAGGGTGCTCACATAATTTAAAAAAAAAAATCACAGGAGCATGCATGGATGCACACATATGTGAACCGGTCTAGCTCATGCAAGTCTCTTCCAGTGTTCCGTCTAAGGTGGCCAAAGGAAGCCATGCTCATTTAAAGACAGTTTCTGGAAGAAAAAAAAAATATTTGTGAAATAAACGGGGCACATTACTTTCTTACCTTCTTTCTTAGCTTTAGGGTTAAATTGTCAGGGAGGTCTCTAGTCAATTTTCTCTGCAGATACTTTGACTAGCTACTGTTCAAGATCGGAAAGGAAGCCAGCATCCTTTTGCCCTGAAGGCTTAGCAACTCTCATCAGTGGCTCTCAGGGATGTGGAGGTAAGGAAGTTATTTTAGGAGCCTGTTAGGTCTTTCCTGGCCTGCAGAGGCATAAAATGCACTTTCTCCAGAACAAAGTGTGCTAGCCATTAACATAGAGAAACCTCCTGCTTGCATTTTTTTTTTAACAGCTGACATTTGTACCTCTTGCAGGAAAATGAAGGGCATCTCCTTGTCTTGTGGTTTAAGTGAGGCTGGAAATCGTTGGGGATGATGGAGAAGCAGGGCTAATTTCCTTTGTTTCCTATTCCACAGATAATGGTGATCTGTGTGGGGTGTTAAAGGCCAGGCAGCCACAGTGACCCGGAGATGACTTCGTCCTTCCCGAGGTTTATCAAAGGCTCCTGTCAGTCAAACTCACGCTGAGAGACTGGGGAGTGGCCATCTGGCTAGCTGTTAGGCTGAGGGGAGAAGGAAGATTAGGAGGTGGGAACGCTGGACTGTTAGCAGAGGCAGGTGGAGAGGCCAGGCGCCTGGAGGTGCGCACAGCATCTCCTATGAGCATACCTGAGAAAGAACGAACTGTGAACCTGTGAACGGATGCCTGTGTGCAAACGACCGTCATAAAAAAGAGAGCCGGTCAGAGTCCCGACACTGGAAAGGGGGGGGACCTTGGGGGGGGGGGCTGGATGGAGATTTTTATTTTAAGCCAGTGTGATCATCTTGGATCGATTTTAAGTGGGGGATACTGAAGGTCATTCCTGCTGCTAACCAGGCCGAGAAATCTCCGAATTGTTTCCCCAGCTGAGAGGGAAGAAAGGGAGAAAACGGCTCCCAGCAGGGCGCTGATTTCATTTAAAGCCCGGCGTTTCTGATCAGAATGCTTTCACCCCAGCCATGTTGATCACAAGCTCTAACAAGGTATTACCAGAAGCACAAGCTACCAGGAAACCAGTGGGGGCGGGCGCCCGCCGTCTTTCCCCCTCATTCTCAGGCAACGCTGGGACTGTTGGTTAACTAAGATGGGTTAAGGGTCGGTCACAAGGCAGGGTTCCCAAAACCTTGAATGGGCCTTCCTAGTTCTCACTCACACCACCCTGGGTTGTGAGAAATTCTCCAAAGAGCCGCAGTTTACACAGCTCTGGGAAAGCCCTGCAGCTTCTCTGTGTTGAAGACACCGACTGTGCCAGAATGCTTCGGTCCTCAACAACAGAAGTATGCATACTTTCTCTGCCTACCACATCCCTTTCCTGCCCTCCCTACCTCCCTCCCTTCATCCTCCCTTCCCTCACTGCCTTCTCTCCCTCTCTCCCTTCCTCCTCCCCCCTTCCCTTCCTCCTCCCCTCCCTCTCTTCCTCCTCCCCTCCCTTCTTTCCTCCTTTCCTCCGGACTTTTCTCTTCTTCCTTTCTTCTCTTCCCCCTTTCTCCTCTCTTTCCCTCCCTCCCTCCCTCCCTCC
>NW_021604595.1:2330262-2343558 GCF_004785775.1 Grammomys surdaster
CTCCCTTCCCCCTCCTCTCCCTCCTTTGTTTCTTGTCTTTCCTTTTCTCCCTCCTTGCTTGTCTTCTACCCTGTGTCACATACAATGTTCTATTTTGGTCATTTCACAGTGTAAAGAGGCCTGGAGCACATCCCTATGGCCCACCACCATCAGCACCCTCAGTTTTCAGAATCACCCCATCACCTCACAGTGACACCCAGAGCCTGCTCAAAAGTAACTGTTTATTCTGTTTCCTCCTCTGCCTCGGAGCCATCACGAACTCACACATGTAAAAAGTCATTTAGGGTTGGCTTATGATTGAGGCAGCAAAAATGCCTTCAAGATGCATCCGGTCAAAATCCCTTTCTTTTGTTTAACTTAGTGTGAGGAGAGGGAGGTGTATCATGGTATGCGCTGTATCCTTGTGGAGCATTCATAGCTAAACAGATGTAGGCAAGAGGTAAAATGCTGGGTGTTTTCTTCTGTTTATATGTTGAAATAAGGTCTCTCACTGAAACTAGGCCATTCTCATCCAGCCTGACTGGCTGACCCACAAGTACCAGTGACTCACTTGTCTCTGCCCCCTGAGCAATGGGAGTTCTAAGCACACTGTGTCCACACTACAGGTTTGCTTGACAAGCATTTTGCCCACAGAGGTATCTGTCCAGAATGTTGCTTTCTTTTAAGAATGCTAATATTCCACTGCACGTGTTACAAACACGGGTGTTTATTCCTTTGGCGCTGTGTCTGTAGAAGACTGAACATTGCTTTTACATATCCCTAAGTGGAGCTTAGGATGTGTCCCAGTACCTTGACATCCGAGAAAACAACAGCAATGAGAAGACCGTGTTCAGCATCTCCCGGCCCTTCTCCCACTGAAGCAGAGCCTAAGACCCACATTGGAAAGTTCCTTTCCATTCACATGAGCAAATACCTTCCCTCTAAAGATCCTGACAAGAATCTGACCTTTCATCATGGCAGCATGCCCTCTTTGTCCTAAAATACTTCCCCATAACTCTCTACTTCTCCACTGAACCTAACACGAAATATTCTAGCTCATCTGTTTCTTTGGGACTTCATTTCTGAAGACTTCCATGCCAAGTACAATGGATATTACATAAAGTTCTTATGTGCCCATCTCTGGTTAATATGCCTTTTGTTTGAAGGCTCACCAATGAGGCTTGACATGATAATAGACAACATACTTTCCTTCCTTTGCATTATCTTGTCCTCAGCACTGGCCTATAAATTCCAGATTCTTCACAGAGGTTAGTAATGGGAGAGAAAACAGGGTTACCAGGCTAACTAACACAAGACCGTGGGCACAAGCCTTATCTCTCTAGATTGTACTGTTGGGTCAGGAGCTCGAGGTTGTGTTTATCTGTGCCAGGCTTTTTTGACTTCCTGGAAGTAGAAGGAGGCCTGGATCCCAACAAAACACAGAAAAAGAGTAAGAAGACATCCCATGTATCCCATGTCTAGGGTGTATTTTTATTTAACTTTAAAAGAAGAAATCACAGGTCTTAATATTGAATGTTGTACCATATCTAAGATTATCAACTTACTACCTCCCCAGTAATGGATTCTCTGAGTTCCCCATTTTCACACAGGCACACACACACACACACACACACACACACACACACAAGTACAAACCTTTGCACACAAAGCGTAAACCTTTCCAGTAAAGATGGGAAGAACCCAGCATTATGCTGTCACCTAAAATCACCCAGTTACTAGCATCTTGTCACCTTGCCTTTGTATGTCATATCTCAGACGTAGCATCAGCTAGCTATCTTTTGCTTGTCTTCTGTCTATCTCTTGTCTCATGTTTTGAGTCATCTGTAAGCTCTTCCCACACCGATCAATCCTTTCTTTGCTGATACTTTAATATCTCCTCAGGAACAAGGACATTTCCCTTCATAGCCACAGTGCATTTATCATGCCCAAGACATGGAAAATTTACACCACGTGACTATCTTAATTAGCAATTTATATTCAGTCTTCCCCACAATCCCAAAATAAGTGTGCATGTATGTGTATGCATGTATACAAATATGTACATGGATACATACATGTCTAAATATGAACAGAGAGATGTGTATTTCTATTAGATCAGGGATTAAGCTTAGCATGTGGTTGTAATTTCTGGCGGGCCTCCCGTAGGTTCCACATCTGGGAGTGATGCTGAAAAGTTCTTGCAATTGCTGATGTGTAGAAAGAATTTGACTCTTTAGTCCTTTATTGTCACCATGGCTTCAAACATATTGACATTGTCATTAGCAGGGATAAAGAGTTGGGAAATTTAGAATGCCTGAAATTTTTGAAATTTTCCTGCGTAAATATCTCCTGAGATATTTGAAGAGAGTGAGGAGGGCCAGATATTATTTCCATAACTCAGTTGCATGTTGGAGAAGCATTCTACTTCTGCTTTTGAATTATTTCTGAAAGAAGGGAGGACTGTGTTTTGGTTTTAATATAGGATTAACTAATTTTTACATAAATCTAAATGCAATTCTGAATGTCCATTAGTGAAATTTTTTAAAACATCAAGTTAATATATGAGGGAAATGAATTCTAGGCGTCTAGGGTCTCTGACATAGACAGTGAAGAGTCTCTGCTATCTTCGTTTTCTAGAACCATACAAACAACTCGAGGATACACAACAAGAGTCATTATTCAGCCAGTGTTCCTGACTTTACAACCAGTGAGAACGGTTCAAGTCTGTCGAGGTACCTGGATCAGTAGAATTCTGTTACCATAGAAAAATGCACTAGATTTGTATATAAGACCTTATACAAATTTTAACAAGTCTTTCAAAAAGTAGCTTAATATACACAGCAAAATGGAAAGGAAAATGGAGAGATTCTATACTGTCTTCTTCCATACCTGCAGATTCTATTATTGTCAACCGCATCCACCCAAAGGGTACTGTTTGATTTTTTTATTTTGAACTTACCTTCTTTTATGTGTTTTGCCTGTATGCATCTATGTTTGGGCACCATGTTCTTGCCCAAAGCTAGCTAGAAGAGGATGTCAGGTCCCCAGAACTGGGGTTACAGATAGCTAGCTGTGAACTACTATGTGGGTACCAGTGCTCTTAACTGCTGAGCCATTTCTCCAGCCCCCGCCCCAAGGGTATTTCTAATTATAGCTGATGAATTCATTTTGGCATATTCTCATCATACAAGTTTAAAGCTCATTTCATCGATGTTGTATATCATGTAGGTTCTGATGAATGTATATTGACACATTATCATATCACACGCAGTATTTCCATTGCCCCACAATTGCCCTGTGTTCTGTTCCTTTATATATTTTAAAAGCCAGAATCATCATTTTGCTAAAAGAGCCACTTGGCCCTGAACAAAGGTCAACTAAGGACTGTTCTTAAGATTACATGATAGGAGAATAGGAATTTTCAAGTTGACTCTTGAGAGGAAAGGAGTATGTAACTGGAGCATTATCTTGCCTTCCCTCACGCTGCCTGAATCCTTTATCCTCATGGCTTAGTTAATAATGTTAAGTAGACTTAGAATACTTTTACATAAAGCCTGACATTTCAAAGTTTTATCTTTTTTGAGAACCATAAAAAAGAAAAAGCTTTTTGTTCAAATTCAGTTCACCTCTCTGGAGGGGAGGATGTGCTGGGCCTAGTCGGCTGGAACATTTTGTTTTTCTTAAGTTCCAATATTGTTAAATTTCCTCTACCATGTACCTGAAGTGCTACCTTACAGGGTTTTTTGGCTGTGGTTGTCAGTATTTTTAGTTGAAAGCCTGTGGACTCACCACCTGGTAGCTTTAAAAACATACCAAGTACAGTGACTTTGTAAGACACTTCGGTCACCAAGAACAGAATAATACAAGTAAGGCAAACCTAAGTAGCCATGAGCAAGCAATAGAAATGCTCCTCCCCATGAGCTATTAACATGTCCTTGTCCACAGAAGGACAAATCAGAATTGTACCAAGGAGAGCAGGTCAAGAGAGGAGGCACTGAATCACTTGAGAGCTCATGGTTGGTTCATGTTCATGTGCTTGTTTTGTTCTGTGTTTAATAAGATCTGCTTGACTCAACCTCAGATGGTCCAGAGTGGTTTGATATATCCACTTGATATATCCTGAGACATAGCACACACACACACACACACACACACACACACACACACACACACAGAGAGAGAGAGAGAGAGAGAGAGAGAGAGAGAGAGAGAGAGAGAGAGGCACAGACATATACACACAGAGAGACAGACAGATGACAGAGACAGACAGACACAGGCAAACACAGGCACATACACACAAAGATACACACCACACACACACACTCTTATACAGACACAACAGAGACACATACACACAAACACACACACTCATACACCATACACACACTATTTTGACTCTACTACATTTTATAGACATCTGAAGTCAATATAAGAAGGGTGTAGTAAAATGACTTCATGCTTCTCTTGGTTTAATTAACAGACTTCCTGGTAAAAGGAAGGCTAAGATGGGGTGACTATTTAGGGAATATTAAATACAGATAATGACAGGAAAAATGCCACCCCAAGCTCAAACTTTCATACTCATCTTGACAAGCTTTGGATCATTTTATCTCGTGGCAATGCCACACTGAGTGAACCCCAGGCATACATCCCTAGCCCTGCAGTCTGTATGAGGACCTGTCTTATTTCCCCACCAATAGAAAACCCAAAGAGAAAAAAATATGTATTTCTTTATTCATCTCTTGCACTGCAAAATAATAGCGATAAATAATTATCAGATGAATAATTTCCAATAAAGCACTGGTGGCCTGAAAACGGATTGATCCTTTCTGTCTTTGTGAATGTTAAATTGTACTGTAGAGAGAATTCCCTGAATAGCGCTAAGCCAGTTATCATGAGGGTCCCAAGGTGGGCCATTCTGGAGTCTATTTGGATAGACTCAAAGACCAAAGTCAAGTTTATGAGACTGAGTGTTGCATGTCTAGCTGTGGAGGTCAGAGTCTGTGGACTGGATTGTGACAAGGGAGTCATTATCATATCCCTCCCAGGCATCAGCAACCTTCCAGGTTTGCTCTAGAGTATCTTACCCTTACATGCCTGGATACCAGAGCGCTTTATCCTAATGGTGGGGATTAGCTGGATAATCAGCATAATTGACCTGGTCCCTATCCTGAGCACTATGTCTCTAGGGGGAATGGAGGACACTACAGTCTATTAGAGCCTGTGTTTACTTGTCATTCAAATGGTTAGCAGGTGGCTAGGTAAAACCTGAGGCAGGGCTCTAAGATGCCAGAAAAGGATTCCAGGGACAGGCGAGTGGGGATGCAGGCTCCAAGGCATGTCTGAGACATCCAAATACAGCAGAAAGGCTGATGCCTTTGTTTGAAGTCCAATTCAAGCACGGCATCTAACCAAGCCAGTAATCAGACCTTTGGGAGGATTTGGGGAAATGGACTCTAAAGGAGGTATCATTGGTACACTAATTAGGAGAATGGATTAAATGGGTGTGGAACCCCAAAAGGCATAATTAGGATCTTAAATTTTGGGGAGGCTTGACTACTTATCACCTTTTTGATGGTACCTGTAAGGTCAAGGCACATTTAACATTTTAACAAATGCTTCGAGATGTCTCATGGTTAGGATCCCAGAAGATATGAATGGTACTTGCATTGAGAAGACTATGTTCAGCTGAGGATTCCCAGTGGCTGTATTAGGTGTGTGTGTGGGGGGGATAGAAATAATCAGTATGTAGTAATCTTTTCCCAACTCCCAAGGACTGGATTTCTAGAGCCTGCCTATCCTGTGACACTGCAGTATCTATGGACTCATACCTAACAGATTCTGTGCTGTGGACCTTCCCTTTAAGGGAACCCTCTGATTTCAGAGCCCATGAGTGCCTTTCCCAGGGTAGAGAAGCAATGAATGTGTTAAGAGCTTTAGAAATAACAGCCTCAGCAGCTTGAGTCTTCGTTCTATTATTCAGGGGAAGGGTTGTCAGAGCCATCTTTCCCAGGAGGGTCCTGCCAACCTCTGAGAAGCAGATCCTGTGGGGCAGAAAGGATGTGGCCACTCAGCAGTTACCTTGGTTTCCAAGAACCGTCTCCACCCTTCAGTTGCTTCTGAAAGTACGTCTGTTTCCCTGTTAAAGGGAATGCATGCTGAGTTCTCTTCTCAGCTTATAAATTATGCTGTATTAATGCTGGCAACAGTTTCACTCTCTCTGTGTAAACATGAGGCAGTGCAGAATGGGAAGGGGGTGGGAAGGGCTGGCTGCCAGAACCCAGTGGAGACTCAGGAGCAGCTCTTTGAATGTCGGATGGTGTTCACACCCGCATGAGGAGTGGGCTCCCCAGTACCTGTCTTCAGCCAGGCTTTTTTCATTATAAATGCTGATACCACCAGGGTTCGTTTGTGTATGAAATACATGGTCAAAGAAATTCTGTGATTCAAGTAGCCCCAAGAAACAGAACTCCTTTCAAAAAGAAAAAAATTCAGTGCTCATTTATAACATCTGAAATTCTAATGTGGATTCATTTGGAAAGTTATAATGAAATTCTAATATTTCTCAATTGATCAGTTCTAAATATTCTCTATATAAATTTGAATATTTTCACTTACTCTGTCATTTATTAGGAGGAAAGGAACACTGAGGAACAAAAGCATGAAATAACACTAGGAAGATCTTTTGTTCAGCTCCCTAGGCTTGTTTTAGAGATTATTTTTGCTGCCCTGTTTTCAATGGGCAAGAAAGCCCTTTAAAGTAAAAGAAGAACTTCTAAACACAGAATGTACTATCTTCCATTTTGAAGGCTGAATTCAGTGGTCAATACCTATAATACCAACATTTAAGAAGCTAAGACAGAAAGACCACTGGGTTCGTTCTATCTATCTATCTATCTATCTATCTATCTATCTATCTATCTATCTTTTTAAATGCTGACATTTCTCATTAGAATAACAAATGTGAGGAGTGTCCACCATTATAAGCAGCTATCTGAACTGGAGAGTGGTGTTCAGTCTCTTACAAGGAGGACACGCTGCCTGAATAGTTCCCACTGCAGGAGATGAAATTCCAGCTCAAACAGGCCTACTTGGTAGAGGCATGGCTACGCTTCCTGTGAAGTGTAAGGTGATTTTCAGAGAGACCTCCAGAGCCCCGTCTCATTGCCTTCTTCTCAGCACTATGTAGCTCATGCTTCAGCAGTCAAACGAGAAGGGCAGATATGGGCAGTGTGGTTGTCAGAACACTGGTTCTATCTCAGTACAGCTGCCATGTTAGGATTATTTGATCCCAAGATACCATCATCAATCTGATGGCTGTAGTTCTTCCTTGTTCACACCTGTGGGGGGGTGAAAGAATTTCTCATTTAAGGTGGAATTAGCTTCATTCCATTTGGTCTCTGTGGTCAGCAAGGTTCTAGAGTCTACAGGGGAGTGGTACCCACAGTTTGATTCAGGCTCAAAACCTGAACCAAGAGGTATAAGGAACAGAGATGAGTTGGACCTAAGGCCTTACTAGCAACTTCAATGAGTTCCTTGTGGTGCCGTGTGAAAAAAAAATCTCATAACATAAGATGGCTTGGTTTTAGAGGTCTACTGTGATGTCATATCTCACTAAAACTGTAATGACTGAAGCAGGCTCAGAGGCATGGAGAATTTCTTCACCCTACTCAAGCCAGACCTTTTCCTCTCTTTAACCCATTGGCCATCACTCAGTCCTTTCTCTAGTTATGGAAGATTCTAGTTTGAAAACAGCCATTAGACATAGGATAGCACCAATTAACTCAACCAACACATGGGGACTGTCCCTTCCAAAGACCATGACATGCTGAGCTTATGCCCAAGGTTCATTTGTCAGATGGTGGGTCACTTCCATGCTTCATCATCTGCTCACAGAAAGTAATCCACTTGCAAGTGGATGGCAAGACAAAGCAGACCACTGAATTACCTGACAGAGTATTTCTGGAGGGAAAATTACATGTAAGAAACTTAAGTAGAATGTTGTGTATGCTGGAGAGTGTGTCCTTTACCTTCAATATAGGAAATATGCTTTAGACGTATGTTCTTTTAATATTATTATACTTGTATTTATTTATTTGTGATTGATGTGTGTGTGTTCTAAAGGCAACTTGGAGTAGCCAATTCCTTCCTTCTGCCATGTGGTTTTGGGGAGATTGAACTTGGGTCATCGTCGAGTGGCCACAAATGCTTCTGCTCTTGCTGGCTCCTAGTTTTAAGGGTTTTGTGAAAATAATTAAATCTCTCAAAGAAATTGAAGAAGTAAACAAATTAACATTAATGTCCTGACACTCTTTGGTTCGTGTTCTCTCTCTCTCTCTCTCTCTCTCTCTCTCTCTCTCTCTCTCTCTTTCTCTCTCTCGTGATTCTATTTGAAATTTATTTGAAATTCTGTTTTGTAAGTGCCGTCATGATTCTCAGCATGGAGTCATTAGGGATAGAGTTAGCAGTTTCAATGAAAACCATTAAACCAAGAAGAATCATTAGGCCCAGTCTGGATAGGGGGACTGAGTGTCTGCGGGTCACACAGGAGATGTGCTCTTTGCCAGCTTTATCTGGTAAAGGCAATGAAAGGAAAGAAAGTAGAGGTGGCCATGTTATTGATAAAACATCTTTAGGAAAACTGTTTTTCTTTTACTTCCTGAGAAATTGCTCAGGGACTGTTTTGGTTGCTCAATAACTAATAACTAATAGGTAATGCT
The DNA here is from genome assembly GCF_004785775.1 of Grammomys surdaster. Taxonomy (NCBI): domain Eukaryota; kingdom Metazoa; phylum Chordata; class Mammalia; order Rodentia; family Muridae; genus Grammomys; species Grammomys surdaster. Next base: position 2,338,962 of record NW_021604595.1, read on the forward strand.
CTTTCTGGTTTAAGGCCTTGACCTATAGTTGCCTTTGCCCTAGAGCATGCATTCAGACAGATACTCAAATCAGGCTATGGCCTATGAACACACTTACCCCTTTTCTCTCCAATGTGCTTCTGTGTCTTTATGAACTATCCCTGCTTTGGGTGCTGAGCCTGTATCAGTCCTCATCAGGCTTATATATTTTATGATATATAATACATAATAATATCTAAGTATAATGAGTGTGTGTGTGAGTGTGTGTGTGTATTGAAACCAGCCAATTCATGACTGAGGCCACTGAAACCATGAGTCGAAATTACTCTTTTTTGCTTTAAGTTGATATAGCTCGGAACAACACCTATGTGCATATCTAGTGCTGTAGAGGCTAGAAGAGGGTGTCAGCTCCTGTGGAACTGGAGTTAGGCAGTTGTGAGCCACCATGTGGGTTGTGGGATCTGAACCACTGGCGTAAGAGCAGTGAGTGATCTTCACTCTCTGAGCCGTTTCTCTAGTTCCTTTTACTTTTTAACCAATGGTCAGTCAAGCCCACCGGGAGCTTGTGGAGAGCCAGTGGTAACGAGATGAGTTGGAAAGCTTTGTTAAAAAGTCCCCAGAGGAGGCCTGGGTAGATGGCTCAATGAATAAAAGTACTTCTGCATAAGTAGGAGAAGCTGGGCTCAAACTTTCAGAACCCATGTAAAGCCCAGCAAAGTAACCTGCATCTGAAATGGCAGTGCTTCTTTCTACAGTGAGATTCCAGATAGAGACTCAGAAGGTCATGGGTCAGCTAGCCTGAATTACCTAGATGCAAAACAAGAGCCCCTGTCTCAAATAGTATGGAAGGCCAAGACTAAGCTGGTCTCTTACCTAATACATCAGCACTGTAGTATGCTTACCTGAGTTAACACAATCTCACACACATACACAGATGCACATACACACACACACACACACACACACACACTCCCAATAGAATTTCAAATTACAGGGATCCTTTAGCAGACATGGCTGGCAGAGCCAGACTCATTCATGTAATGGTGAACACTGCTTTGCTCATCATGGTTTATGTCATGGGGTGGTATTGGTAGAATAGATAGAACTCAGGTGGGGTTTTATTTGCACGTAACGACTTTGGTCCTTTCTGTAATGAACAATGAAAGGTACTAGAAAGGGGAAAAATGATATTGGTTATTTCACTTCTAAAAACCATACAGAATAACATCCGAGGAAATGGAATCTGTGCAGTAGCGTGGTACTCGGGTGGTGCAAGGCCTACCTTGCAAGCTTGAAGGTCTGATTTTGATCCCTAAAATCCATCTAAAAGAAACTGGATGTGTCTGTGTTGGTGCTCACTTTGAATCTGGGAGAATGGAGACAGGAAGACCCTTGGGGCTTCTTGGGCAGCCAGGCTAGGAAAAAGAGTGTCTCCAAAAAAGAAAATAAGGCAGATGGACAGACAGACAGGATGAAAAAAGGAAAGAAGAAAAGTACCTGAGGTACAAACCATAAGGTTGTCCTCTGGCCTGTACATACACATGCAATCCTCAAAAAAATAAATGAGAAATTACCCCCTCAATAAATAATCCCCCACCAAAGGAAATAAGAGACACAGAAGCCTTTGCTCTCCTCTGCCCTATCCCACCAAGAAATAATAGAAAAATAAAAATCTGTGTTTTTGGATTTCAAGGTATTCTAAGGAGAATTTGTTAAATATGCTTTCGAATCCTCAGAGACTTTATAATTTATCAGGAAAGACACATTCTTCCTAATGAAAGGTTACTGACCTTCATGAAAGCGACAGTTCAATTACAGCCCATTCATATGCAGAGCAGTGTTGATAAAGGACGGGGCTATGTGACTGGCATAGCAAAGAAAGGGAAAATGTCTGGGAAATTATTATTCCCTTCTTAAAAGTTTAATTGTGAAACAAGAATAATAAATACGATCGCTCAGGTGGCAGAATCCTTTCTTCTCTGGCCCCGTGCTCCATTAGATCTGCTCCATTGGCTGTGCTGGCTGTTTGCTTTTCTTTTTGCTTCCTAATATTCCTGCCTTTTTAATCCTCTAAACCGCTAAGGCTAACAGATCAGAAAGCCCTTGGGGTTCTGAAATGCTGGGCTTCAAAACGAATTTCTCCCCCTTTCCCTTTTGACTGGCAAGGCAAGCTGAAACATGTCTTGGTGTTATTTTAAGTGTCTGACTACTATTTAGAGGTTGAAATAGATGGAGAGGCAATGGCTGTACCCTTAGCCACCCACCCACAGTCATGCCCAAGCTCCAGGGAGGTAGGCAAGCCCCTCCTGGGCTGAGAATAGCTAAGCAAAGTCCTGGCTAGACTCTCCGGAGCCAGCTAGCAGCCAGACTTGAGTGACACCTGCAGGTTCTGTTTGCTGAGCCTCTCCAGGTGTGGGGAAGACATCTGATTGCCACTTTGTAAATCAGCAGAGTGCCAGAGGACACACCACTTTTTGGACTCTCCCAGCATAACCACAGTTCTCCATCAGCAACGGCTATGGAGATCGACTCCAGAACAATACATTTTTTCCCCTTAAAAATAAACTGCATCGGACTCTAAAACTTGGGAGGCAGCCAACACAAATATTTAAAGCCAAAGCATTATTTTCATTTTTAATATTTTACCTCGGAATTTAATATCAGCCAGCTACGTGTGTGGTATGGAGGAGTCGTGGAACAGGGTAAAAGGAGTGGAAACTCTGAGAAAGCCTGCATGTTCCCAACACCTATCAGACTGCCTGGCACATAGTGGCCTTTCAACGTTTGCTGATAGATCACTACAACTACTGCATTGCTCTTTCGTTTCTTGGATGAGCTGTACGATCCATGAACGTCTCTCTTAAAACATCCACCCTCTAATTTACTCTTGTGCTTCTTCTCCCTCCACTAGTCCTGAGACATGGATTTACCTTCAACTCACCATGAATCCTTGTGTATCGTCTTTGAAATGTAGCTTATCGCAGGGTTAATAAAGCATGATTTCTGTGGATTTATGCTGTAGTTTGGAGATTTAATGGCCCCAGAAAACGTGTGTTAAAGACTTGGCCCCCTCTGAGAGTGTTCAGAGATGAAGTTTTAGGAAAGTGATTGAATCAGGAGGGGCTTGAACTCAATGGATACATTGATGGATCAAGGGAAGTATAGAGTCATACTTGGCTGGCATTATTCGGAGGTGGGAGAATCTAGGAAGTAATGTCTGATTGGATAGTTTAAGTCACTGGGAGTATGTTCCTTTGAGGACTCCCCTCTTCTACCCTTTTCACTACTACTCCACCCCCAGCCCCCATCTCGTAGGTACCATGAACTGAACACCTCTGCTTTCCCACACACTTTCTGCCAAAATATTCAGACTCAGCACAGCTCAGTAACAGCAGACCCTACAGTAACCAGGAGAACCGTAGAACAAAGTCCTTGAAACCTTATACCAAAAGAAACCTTTTGCCTTTATCTGCTCCTTTGATTTGGTTGGGCATTTCTTTTTTGTCATGGCTGAGACAAACGACCAACATAACAATAAAAGCACTGGGCCAGCTTTTGTTTCCTCAGTCTTCAGTTCTTTGGATACATCCTTCATTTATGGATAACCCAACAACATGTCTCTGTGCTAAAAGATGCCTTAGAAGACATTCTTTCAATTTATATTGTTCTGTGCTTTAGATTTAGGGCCATCCAGACTCTGAACTTTAAGATGCTTTTCAGTTCTAGACCAGCAATCAAAGGAAATGAATTCTGTCCTTTATGACTATAAATCTAGACACACATGGCATGTACTATCCTTCATGACATTGTCCCTTACATTTTCTCCAATATCTGTTCAGTTTTGCTATTGCTCAGCACCTTGATGCAACCACGAATGAATTTCATTTGGGTCAAAAGAGTTGCATTAGGGGTATATTATATATATTATATATTGTGGATTTTCTATTTTATAAATATTACCCTGGAGTTGCATAGAGCAATCTGTCAAAATCTGCTCGGTTCAATTCTCTTTTACTTAATCAGTGTATTACAACATCATTGAATGCTTGAGATATGCAAGTGATAGAAACCTAACCAGAAATCATACAAAGAGTGAGAAATGTTTATTATCTTACATAACATGATCCGAAGTTGGAGCCTATACTGTTAGGCAGTGTAGTAGTTTAGAAACATTCTGGATGATTCTCAAGATTTACACTTTATCCTGTTCTTAGATAAAAGGCAATGAAGAACAACCAAAGTCTTACTGTGAATGGCTGTAGGAATTGTATTTTTATATTTTAATTTAAAGAAAAAAATGTGGTTTAATAAAACATCAACAACACTCATAAAACATATTTTCCTTTGGGCACTTGTCAATAGCACAGAGAGTTTTGTCTGAAGCTACTGCCACAGTGTTACCCTCACCCTCATGTCTCACTGGAAAAGACTGAGTCCTATTGTCTTTTTGAAATAGGTCTCTAACAAGAAAATGAGATGAACCACAAGTTGTTTAGGGAAATCAAAACCTATTGGGGCTAGAACTCTCTTTTTTTCAAGGATTGATTGCAGAGAAGGAAGAAGAAGAAGAAGAAGAAGAAGAAGAAGAAGAAGAAGAAGAAGAAGAAGAAGAACAAGA